>NW_023601653.1:31730907-32330907 GCF_014898055.3 Talpa occidentalis
TCCCCTAGGAGGCTGAGTTTGGATATTGTCAGTTTTGAGCAATAGATTCTACAGAATAAGCCACTAGGAATGCCTGTTAAAGAGCAGGAGAGCTCACCGTGAGCCAAAGAAGAGTGAGCAGAAGAGAACTAATAATACCTAATATCATTACTGTGTTTTTCCCATTCTCTGAAAGGAATATGTTATTCCACAACATCTTCTAAAGAGCGCAGCACGGACGCGATTATGAACATGTACCATAATGTACTGTGCTTGTCACGCCCTGGTATATTTGCATAGCTGTTTTCCTCTGCTTGATATGCTGCCTCTTTTCCACCTTTTGTGTCAAAAATTAACTCAGTTTTCTCCATTGGGAAACTTTTCCTGATCTCATGAATTTCTTTATTTTTTCATAATGACTGTTCATAATAGAATCAGACACATTTTGGCTTCCAGAATATATTAGGGACTCATCCCAGACAGACATTATGTTATCCCATCATTTTATCCTAGTCTACTGCCTGACGCATATTATGCACCTTAGTAAGTACTGTTCAACCAAACTAACCTTCTAAACATGCATTAAGATATAATATCACTGTTGCAGCAGCTGCTGAAATTATTCCCAGAGACTCCTACATTCTTATATTCATACCCTGTGTGGGCTGGACTGAGTGACTTGCCTCTGAAAAATAGGGGATGGAAAAATAAACGGGATGTTACAAGTGATGTTAGTTTTAAAAGGACCTTGAACTCTATATTGCTCATATTTTCTTTCTTGCATTCTTATTTGCAAGTTCTTTATTTGTTTGTTTGTTTGTTTGTTTATACAAGAACTGGGGCGTAGGCCAGAGATGGGGGAAGGTTTGAGAGGATTCACCAGAGACAGAGTGGGAAGCAGAACAGGCAGACTGACTGAAATGCAGTGCTGAGGGGAGCAGCAGGCTAGACAGGAGAGGTCTGCAGTAGAAGGTGAGTTAGCTCCCTGGCCAGGGATGGAAGTGGTGCTGAAGTGGCTGTGGATAGCTTCAGAGTGCTGACTTAACCCCTTGTGTCACCAGGGTGGCCCTATTTGCAAGTTCTGATGAAGTGAGCTCTGAGGCTGCGAACCTTCCTATGGAAAAGACCACATGGCAGGCTAGGAACTGAGAGTAGTTGCAGGTATCCATTCAGGGAGGAACTGAAACCCTCAGTCTACCAGACTACAAGGATATGAATCCTGTCAACAACTATGTAAATGATCTTGGAAGAGTCTCCACCCCCACTCAAACCTTTAGACCTTGGTAGTTGCCAAGGTTATTAACATTTCTTAAATGTAAGATTAATATTTCATATTTACATAACCTTTTAAATATCTAGGCTTATTTAAAAATTAAAATCTTGGAACAAGCACCATAAATGATCTTTCTATGTATCTTTCATTCTAACAATCACTACATTATGATTTAAAAAGAGTCATAAAATTTGGAAATTCTAAGAACTCTAAAATAGTTGAAAAGTTTTTCAGTTATTCTATATATCATGTGGGTTATCTTTTACAAATATATTCATATATTCATATATATTGTATACTTATAAATACATAACATATGTATTTGTTTCCAATTCTAGACAATATTCCTTAGGCAGCAATGCAGTACATATTGTTTCCCTGGCTAATATTATTCAGCTTTCATTCTATGTGCCTAATATAAAGATAAAATGAAGATAATTTAATTAATTCCATTTCTTGGTACTTAGTATATCCCCTTAAAGTTTCTTGTGTTTTAGAAAAGAATCACTGTTTTAATTTTCTCAAAATTCTAAGCCTTTTTTATTTATTTATTTATTTTTTTGCATTTAACATTATACAAGTTTCAGGTTGTATATACTACATTAACATCACCCGTAAAAGCCCAATTCTGTTCTTTATGATACAATTGTCCCCTATCGGTCCTCCCTGGTGGTGCAAGGGGGTAAAATGTAACCAGTGAAGCTGTCTGCAGCCACTGCAGCACGAGTTCTATTCCCCAGCCAAGGAGGTGACACACATGGCGTAGCAGATCTCTCCTGACTCACCCACTGCTCCCCTCAGCAGTGTATTTCAGTCATTCTGCCTGTTCTGTGCCCCACTCTGTTTCTGGTGAATCCTCTTATCCCCCACACCTCTGGCTTGTACCCCAGTTCTGGTATGCATAAATAAATAAATCTTTAAAAAAAGCAATTGTCCCCTATTACCCAATTTACCATCTCTTCTTTCCTCTCCCCTTCTGATAACCACTAATTTATTTAATACAGCATCAGCTCTATTCCTAGCAAAGACAATGTGTTTTACAATAGCTATTTAGTTGGAGGAAAAGAACCAATGCATGTCTTGGGAGTCTAGGTGGTTCTAGATACTATTAAAATTTCTGTAGTCCAATAGTCTTCACAATCATGATAAAAATTTGAATTTTATAATAACATGTAAAGTGAAGTACACAATCTAATCATAGTTTACATTATATGACAAGAGATATACACAAGAAATATAATACACTTCTGTGTAATTCTCAAATGTAGGTTCTTTCCACAGTACAATGCTGTGTGATCCTCCATCAATTACCAGTTGTCCAAGAAAGAAAAAAAGTAATATATGTTCACAGCCTGAATTTATAAATGATTCAACTAGAATTCTGTGGAACTAACATTAATATCCGTGATTCTACTTATTCTAGAATTGAACAAGGAAAAAGACAGAACAATAAGACTTGATTGTAGAAATGGAGACAAAATTACATGCAGAGGAAATTGCTCTCTGGTTTTGAAGTAACTGGAGAGCAACTTTGAGTTTCAGCTTGATGACCTTCTCTAGCATATTTTCTTGGTACAGTGTAGAGAGATAAGAGGAACAAAGCTCAAAATAGAACCAAATAGACCCTTCAAAGTGAGGGAACACCAAATTGGACATGGAAAGTGATGATGACAAATCATTGAACACATTCCATGAAAAACATATTGAAGCATAGCAAATATTCAGTGGGCTACTGATGCAGGACAAATACTCAAAAATATAAATGATAATACAAAGTTAATATTATGGAAAAAACTAACATTGACATAGAAATTTCTGTCTTTATAGATCAATATAAACATTATTCATTTTCATAAGAACTCTCTGAGTTATGTTTTATTATTTCCATTTTACAAATGAGGGAAGTAAAGCTTAGAGAGTTCTCATAAATTACAACTTTTTTAATGCAAAACCCAATTAAATAGCATAACTAAAATATGTGTAGAGTTTTAGGGCTGAATGCTTGATAAAAATTTATTAAAGGAGTTTGGGCACAAATGGAATTTGAAATGCAGAATTTAAAGGAATAACAAGTTAGTGTCTGACCTATAGAGAAAGTACCAATATTTTCTCAATGTCAGAAATGTAAGTAGGTTGTTTAGGGAGTAGTGGACAGCCTGTGTCAAATAAAAGAATAATGTGCCTGGAATAGCAGATGAAGATACTGATATTGCATGTTTAGTTTAGAATTAACAGAAGACATAAAAATTGAAGGATGAAAGGACTTCATAAAATATTGGTTTCCTCATCAAATCCATTTCCTTTTGTATTGTTCACAGTGTTTTATCATTATGCATTTATATTGTTTTGTTTTATCTTTTTTCATTTTTTGTCTGCATTTTCATCTCTTTTATTCTATTAGTGAACTCTGCACCATTTCATCCTTCCTACCGAATATATTTTGAATTTTTAACATCATCCCTTAAATTTCCCTTTTTAAAAAATTTATAAACCTTAATTCAAGATTTAAATGTTTTTACTGCAGAGAAACTGATTAAAGATAAACATAACAAGGAAGAAAAGGATAAAAGAAAGTGCTCATCTTTCTAAAATTCTGCTTTTTTTCAATCTCTAAATTGCATTTAATTCATCAGTTTGTGCCTTGTGAATTATATTTGGCAATGGATTAATTTTCAGATTAACTAAGCAAAGCCAACACCATTAATTAATGAGTAACTTCTATTTATTCTTCATTTATACTGCTTCATATAGGGTCATGTTTTGCGACAAACTAAATGAATCTTTGAAGACATTAGCAAAACACTCATTAAACTTTTTGACCTGTGTTGTCAGGCTGTATAATTTTTGGAGCAAAACCACAAAATAAACTAAATGGTACAGAATTAAATTTATACAAATCAGGAGAATGGAGGATCTGGGGAAAAAGAAATATTTCCTTATTTTTAATTGCTATTTACCTACCTAAATCTGCAGTAATATATTTGAATTCTGCTGTTTTTCCATATTACGTAAATATAGATATAACTACATATATATAAATTCCATATATGATCACATATATGGAACAGGTAAACAAAGACTTGATATGGCTAAAAAATTACACACCCACCAATTTTATTTTTATTTCTCCTTTATAAATATCAAATTAAAGAATGTCTTTTTGTAATGAATGTTGTCTTAGCTCATGACAAAAAAAGCTATTCATTCTTGAAACAATATGACTGTTTCTGTACATTCAGATTAAATGAATTAAAAGAGATCAAGTATCGAAGGGGACTAAGTTTTAAAAATTTGATAAAAATATAGGTAACTATTATTTTCATTGACTAGTATAAAATGTAAAGCTTTTAAAGCTTAATTTAAATACATCTTTTCTAATTGGAATTCCTCCCTCTATAATCTTGTAAGTATAATTTTGATGTATTTCTGATACAAGTAAGAAAATATCTTGTAGATACAAGTAAGAAAATATCTTGTATTTGATATTTCAGATGCAAGGCACTTCATTGGAATATATAATGAAAGTTTGAATTGTTTCATTTTGTGAAACTATTTGCCATGCATCTGATTATTGCTAAATAACAAACTACCTTACAGAGTATCAAAAACCTTACCATTTATTTTGTTCACAAATCTGGGAGTTAGCAGAGCTGTAGGCATTTCTCATTTGAGGTCTTTCTTATGTGGGTCAAGAGAGTCACTGGGGAAGGTGTCATTTCAATGATTTATTTACTTATGTGTCTGACACACTGAAAGACATAGTAAGATTCCTCAGGTCTTTCTCTTTTCCCCCCTATCTCTTTATCTATCTTTTCCCTTGTAATTCTTCATGTATTTCTTAAATGAAGGCTGAAGGCTTCTAGAGTGAATTTCTCAAGAAAAATTGATTGAATCTGAATGGCTTTATCAAGCCTTTTTTGGAAGTCATATTAAGGACTTGTCATAAAGACAAGTCCCAGTTCAAAGGGAGAGAAGACTGACTCCATCTTGTAATGAAAGAAGAATCAAATAATTTGCAAATATGTTTGAAAACTAACACATTGTGTATATAAACTATTATTCAATTTTCTTTCTTCTCCTTGTAAAGAAGTCCATTTTTCTTTAAGAATGATTTTATGAGATTCTGAAGATTAATAATTCACTTTATTTCATCAATAATGATTATTACAGATAACTGAGAGCACTCTTTCATTCTGTAGGTCAATATTTCCACAAAATAATAGGAAAAGAGTTAAATTCAATTAAATGTGACCTTCAATTAACTAATATGATTATTATTATAATTGATTCCCTATGTTTGTCCAACAACTATTTGTTGAATACCTATGTGTGCTCACTGATCACTCTGATCAACCTACAAAGAGAGATTGAAAAAACGGTAAAAGTATATCTAAAACAACAGAACTGTTTTGGGGGAAGATATTTAAAACCTACATGAATTGTAACCTTAAAGTCCAATCATTATTATCAGACTAAAAAAAAAAGAAACTATGATAATAAGCAAATCCATTCATTTAGTAAATTAATAAGGAAAAGGTTGTTGAAAATGTATGGAAGAAATGAAACCATAGTTTATTCATGCCAATTTAATAGGAAAATAGTACTTGATTTCTTTGCAATTTTTCATCACTAAGCTTACCTGTTAACAAAGATGTTTGCTGATCATTTGTATTTCTGTTTTGCAAAAGACTTTTTCATTTCTTCTGTTCCCCACCTGTCTCTGGTGAATCCTCTCACCCTCCTGCGATTCTGGCCTGTACCCCAGTTCCTGTATAAAATAAATAAATAAAGCTTTTAAATAAATAAATAAATAAATAAATAAATAAATAAATAAAAAGAGTCACTAGTTAGTGAAAATATAACTGGACATAGACTTCCTGGACATCTGTAGGTATCTTGGTAAACTGTATAGAAGCCTTTATATGTATGGATGTTCAGCAACTTCACTTTTAGGGAATTTTCAATGATTATGTCAAGTACAAATATAATGGAATTTTTATATAAGGAACAAACATATATGGGGCAATGTATACTGAAATGGATAATAAAAAATGAGCTCAGATCATAGATGTGGGAGATCTTATCAAGATTGATTTCAGTAAGAAATTGAAGTTGATTTTACATTGAGAATGGTTGAAATATAGACAGATTGAGGAGATAAGAGAGATCAAAATCAAAGTAGTAAATCATTGCATCTCCATGTTGTCCTTAGTTGACACTTATAATTCTAGTCCACATCAATCTTTCTCTTTTTTAAATAGCTAGTGCATTTATACTGAGTAACCAAATCCTTGAGTATATGATTTTTCTCACTACTTTTATTTCTAGTTAGATGGTTATTTATCTAAGGACAAAAACAATGTCCTGATGGTATCCTCAGATGCAATTCTGGGTACTTGGGATTTGTTTTCTATCTATCACTTAAGAGTTTGTTGATTGAGCAAACATTGAGAGAGGCATAATATATAAATTATTCAATTCTGGATATAAACAGCACATCTACACAAGATTTTTAAAACTCATTGGCTACAAAACTGGTTACCTTTTTGCTCTTATTTGTTTTGCTTTTAATATAGTAATCAATGTAAATTAAATTACAGTGCATTAAATGCAGTTAATAAAAACAAGCATTATTAAAATTTTGTATGTAATATTCAGGATGGAGCTGGACAGTTCAAATATTCTAATATTAATAGTATTTTGTCTAAATGTTTTTTTCATAGTCATTCTTATATATAAGATAAAGAGAAGTCCTAATTATAATTCATTTTCATATGAATTGTATTTAAGATGACTCAATGATCCATTGCACTATTAATGTTTAGAAATAACTTATCATATTTCCAGATATGAGAAAATATAGCAAAATCTATTTTTCATTTTATAAATTGTCCATTATAATTTATGAACAAAGAATCAAAATTATAACAACTAGTTGATTTAAGTGGGTGATTCATATATCCATGTTCTTCATTTCCTTTCATATATGTGAAAGTAGTTGCCTTTCACATTTATAGTACATATAAGCTTGTAATATAAAAGAAGCTGCTCTCTGCAAGAAGGCAAGAACATTTCCTTTACAGCAGAAAAGAATTACTTTATATGGAGGACAGTTGAGAGGAAAATGTGCATACCTGTGATATCAAAGAAAGCAGAAAATGGGACATGATTATGCACATGTTTAATGCATCATTCAAAGAACTCTAATATACACATATTTTGCTTATTTAATAATTCGCATCTCATGTCACATTAAGAAACATAGAGCTTCCATATGATCCAGCAATTCCACTCCTAGGTATTTACCCAAAGGACACAGAAACATCAATTCCAAACAACACCTGCACCCCTATGTTTATAGCAGCACTGTTTACAATTGCTAAGCTTTGGAAACAACCCAAATGCCCAAAAATAGATGACTGGATCAAGAAGATGTGGTACATATATACCATGGAATATTACTCAGCATTCAAAAAAGATAAACACATGCAATTTGCAGCAACATGGATGGCACTGGAAGGGATCATACTCAGCGAAATAAGCCAAAAAGAAAAAGAAAAATACCGGATGGTCTCACTCATAGCAGGAATCTAGAAAACTTAAATAAGGGACCAGGAAAACGAATAACTATAAGAAAGTGAAAATCAAAATCAACAAAAAACTACGAACCAGAGACACTTTTAAGGGGGCGGGGGTGGGAGGGGAGAGATTGGGGTCAGAATGGGGGGGCTGCAATTGTATGGAGAATAAAAAAATAAAATTTATTATTAAAAAAAAAAGAAATAAGGTGCCTTTTGTGGGTTCAATTTTAATCGCAAGAAGGACTTTTTCCTATCCATGTTTAGGAAAAGATAATGAGCTCAATTTAATGGTGATAAAATGAAATTGTATTTTTGAATGGAGTGTAAGCATTTGACACATCTTTCTATTCTTCCTCTTTTTTGGTAATGAAATACAAAAACATCAAAGTGAGATGTGGAATAAATTAGAGGCTGCGGTTTGCTTCATAGTGTGGTGCCACTATGAAGGTGCTACTATGTACCATCAGGGAGGGCCTGACTTTATATTTTTATTTCTAAATAGATGTATAATGAAAAACCTCAAAAACTGAGGAGATTTAGGAGGTGGTGATAGTTTGTAAGATAAGTAAAGTTTTATGACATTAAGAATCCAAATACAGATATATGAGCTGAGTCTTGAGCTTCTTAGGACTAATGTGAACAGATATAAAGATGTGGCTAATTCTGACAATATCTTGTAAACATTGCAATATTGTGTTAGGATAGGGAGTACTAGGGAAAAAAATATGGGATTCATCAAGACCCTAAAATATTTACTTTTTAAAAATGAGTATTTGCCCCAGAAAGCTTTCAAAAGTTATATTTGATAATATTATATTGTTATCATTATTATCATTATACTTTACAGGTATGTGGAAAGTCACAGATATCCTAATATAGAAACTAATACATAGAATGAATATATGACATTTATAGAGGAGTAGATAAGTCATAAAATTATAATGCAAAGTTATAGTCTTAAAAATTTCTTTAATTTTTTGATATAACAATGCTTTTAGGTCATTATTTGATGAAAATTACTCATGCATTTAGTGATTTTCAGGCATTTGGGGAACTGTTGGTCAAAGAAATAGATTTTTCAGCTTTCAGAGGGAAGGGGAAATAAAGAATTTAAGCAAAATAAAACATTGAAATGATATTTCATATTTCTATGAAAATGTCTTAGTTGTATTTGTCATATATGTTGCCTTGACATTCAAATTGTATGTTCTAGAATAAACCAACTGGATAATTTCATTCATTCATTCATTTAATGAACTTATATCTGGTATTTCCTATTTGTCAGGAAAAATGGGAGCTACTACTGTTGCAGAGATTAAGGTAGTATGAAAAGAATAATTTAAAAAGATTATCGAGAGACAACATTGAATATTCTAACAGTGTTGATAACAGCAACAGCCTTTTTTTTTTTTTTTTTTTTTTTACAAAAGAAGAGACTGTTTGATCTTGACTGTGGATGCTAGAGAACAGCACACATTAGAGAAAAGCTCTAATGTGTTTCTTGAAGGAGGAGGGGTTTTTTTGCTCCAGGCTTACATGTGCAGAACAGAGTTTAGCCCAAAGCCATTTTTGCTTTGCACATTAAAAACTCTAGAATATTGATGACTCAAAAACCAAGAGGCCATAGGACAGGAAAGACAAACCTAAAAGGACTTGATATGTGATGGGACTGAATTTGTGTTTTAATATGTAGGTAATTAGAAGTCATGAAAGTTGTTTAAATGAAACATATTTATGATTTTGGAAGATTTTTGTCAGCTGTGTGTTCTGGAATAAGTGAATTAACTGATGACCATAGGGGATCTTAGAATTATAGAGTTTGTTCTATCATTTGGACTTTGGACAGTGAAAAATATAGCTTTTCTAGTGGGAGGGAGACAGTGAGTCATCCATCAGAAAACTGAATAGTCCTTGCTAAGGTCAGATGTCCAGCTTATCCCTCCAGCTACCAAAAGTGTGAATGATAATAATGGCTCATAGCTTTTATTGACAAGAGTTTCTTCAATTGAAGTCATGCACCCTCGGTGAGGGCAGGCTAGGTAGCCTGTATCTAATGACTGGTCTATTCAAGATTACAAAAACCCAATCCCATTTCCTAATTCAGTACAGCCTGGAAGGGTCATCCAGCTTCCTATCTCCCTATGAAATTTTGTGGTGGTGTCTTTCCTCTTTTCTTACAGGTACTACAAAAAATAAACTGACTTCCAAAAAACAAACCAAAAAATACTGTGTCTGATGGCAGAAATACAAAAATATAGGAGAGAGAGAGAGAAATTCTTCATAGGAATAGTATTAAAAGTTAAATTGGTTATTGACCAACAAGTTCTCATATTTTTTAAAGATTTATTTATTTATGCATACAAAAGCTGGGATACAGGCCAGAGGTGTGTGGGGTGATTGGATTCACCAGAGACAGAGTGGGGAGCAGAACAGGCAGATGTACTGAAATACAAAGCTGAGGGGAGCAGCAGGAGAGTCAGGAGAGGTCTGCTGTGCCATGTGGGTATCTCCCTGGCTGGAGTTTGAACTCATTCTATGCTGCAGTGGCTGTGGATAGCTTCGTAGATTGCGTCTTAATCCTTTGTGCCACCAGGGAGGCCTTCTCATATTTCCTGAAATATAAAACTTTTCCTTTGTCTATATTATTTATGTGTGAAAATTTGTTAACTCCTGCATTCTTTCAGCAAATATTTACTAGGTTTTCTGTGCTTAAGAGACTGCTTGGCACAGAATTAAATAGAATATGGGCATCTCTCATTAGAGATTGCAGTCAATTTCAAATAGCTAAGAATCAGGGAAATAATTGGAGGCAGTTCATGAACAACACGTGATTCAGATAATGACAGGAACCTTCAAAGGAATGTAGGTGCTGTGTCTCATAGTTAAATTTGTATTAGCAAAAATTTATTTTCTGAAAGTGTGGGAAATATATTGAATGAGACTGAAGGTAAAAGCCCAAATAAGAGGCAGCTTTAATATTCTAAGAGATCTATGTAGGGCAGACCAAGGTGATGAAAAAATGAATTCAGATGGGAGGGTACATTTAAATTATATTTAGAAACAAAGAAGTTATAGAACTTTGAACAATTTATGAAAGAAATGATGGTTGGAACAAGACTGACAATGAACCTTAATATTCGTCCTCAGTCTATAGGTTGCCTCTTGTCACTGAACAAATTAAGATGAAACTGGAGATTACAGTTTGATTTAGAGAAAAGGAAGTTAAAATTAGTTCAAAATTTGATAATTGAAGTCACTATAGTATATTAGTTTCTCCAAAGAAGAAAACTCTGTAGTGAAATAAAAGATGGCTAATGAGATAGTAGGGCATAGTGGAGCAAGAAAGACTTGTGAAAGAGACTGTAAGGAAGTACGGGGAGAAACCAGGCAAGAATGGAGATATGGTACTATGGATTCCGTGGCATGGAATAGAAGTAAAAAAGTGTAATGACATATTGAAAACTGTATTCAAGTAAGAAAATAATTAATTTGTTTGGATTTAGCAATGAGAGCATTATCATAATGCTTAATTAGTGCAATTTTAGTGAAATGATGATACAATAAGAAGTATTTAAATATTATGGACTGATGCATGAGAGATTATATAAAGAATATGAGGTTAGGCTGTTTTGTCATCTTAGAAATGAAAGAATAAATAATAGAATAAAGATAAATTAATAGGTAAAGATTGTTATTTTATTGCATTTTAAAATTTTTTTAAGATTTATTTATTTATTTATGCAAGCACTGGGTACAGTCAGAAGCGCGGGAGGGTGAGAGAATTCACCAGCGATAGAGCGGGGAACAGAACAGGCAGACCGACAAAATACACTGCTAAGGGTAGCAGCGGGTGTGGCAGAAGAGGTCTGTCACGCCATGTGGGATCCTCACCTGTGGCTGGGGATCAAACTGGCACTGCAGAGGCTGTGGGAAGCTTCGCAGCCCAGCACTCAACCGCTAAGCCACCGGGGAGGCCCTGTATTTTAATTTTTAAGATAAAAACACAAGCACACATATATAAGCAGAAAGAAAGAAATTGGCAGTGGAGAAAAAGACTGTCAATATACAACAAAATGTTTTATAGCTAGAGAAAATTTTCAAGGTCAATAAAGGAGTAGTGAGCATAATGTCCAGATTAAAGGTGACACAAGTTGATGTAGATATGTTCATTTCTTCCCAGACAAGAAGAATGCAATTATTGGTATATGAAAGTGTTTAGGTTGGATGGAGGAAGCAGTTGGTGATGGACATCATACCTGAAGACATTCATTTCTTCAGTGAAATAAAAAAGGTTTTATGCTAATGCAGAAAGGGTAGAAGCTAAAGGAGAATGTGGAAGATTTTGAATACTCACTGTGAGTAATGTCAAGACTGTAAATAATTACAAATAGACAAATTACTAATAATCACCAAAAGTCATATGAATTTATAAACTATAATTCTGTAGAGTTATCAAGCTGCACAGCTGAATGATTTTGTCTAATAATTTTGAGCAAAAAGTCAATGTGAACTTCACTTTTTTCTCCACTGCTAATTTCTTTCCTTCTGTTTATATATGTATGCTTGTGTTTTTATCTTAAAAATTAAAATACATGAATAGTATTGTTTGGATTTCTGAAATGGAAATGTCTCCCTTCATCTTTTATGTCAGTACTTTGGTCAAACATTGGATTTTACATATACTTTGGCCATTTGTGCAATCTGAGGGACAATTCAATGTGTGTTTGTGTGTGGGGGGTGGGGGTGAGGGTCTTTGTATGTGTGTAACAACACACAAACCCTGAATGTTAAATAGCACCTATGATTGTAGAAATAAGAAAAATTTATTAAGAAGAAACTTTGCAATCTGACAGTAACTAATAATTCTCAAACACAATATAAAAACTTCTGGACGTGAAGTGCCGTGAACATGCGGTGAACATAATCTGAAGGAAACTCTTTAAGATTTAACCATAAAGATCACAGCAGGGTACTCATCTTTAGGAAACAACCAATCTGAAATTT
Source organism: Talpa occidentalis (assembly GCF_014898055.3). Taxonomy (NCBI): domain Eukaryota; kingdom Metazoa; phylum Chordata; class Mammalia; order Eulipotyphla; family Talpidae; genus Talpa; species Talpa occidentalis. The sequence goes on from NW_023601653.1 coordinate 31,743,745, forward strand.
GGATGAAAACCTAATGTTAATCCTTTCTCAAAAATCCTTGGAGAGTGTTTGTTTGTTTGTTTTACTGCTAGCATGTGAATGTTCCACTCTGATAAAGTTCTGTCAAGGGCTTGATTCAGCTGTTCCTGTTTTTTTAACTGTGTGCATACACACGCGTGGAAAGGAGCAGATCTCTTGTGATGGGAAAAAATGAGCATATGTTTTCCTCCAGAGAATAAATTAGCTTTATAGAAAAGTGTGAGTGGGTTGGACTCTTGATTCAGTTCATGGAAAGAGGGAGACTTACCTGTTTAGAGTAGAGTGACTGAAAGTTCATGACGCACAGTTCACATAAGCCATTTAGTCTTGTGGCACATGAGATCGCCACCATGTAATAAGATTGTCCACTAGCAATAGAGCATTAGTGGCTCAGGAGAAACCCTAATATTCCAGGTTATGTGTATGCATTGGAGTGTGAAGAGCAGGGCTCTCAAAACTTGGACTAGACTTTGTTTCTAGAGATGAACTGCCAAATTCTCTTTTTTTTTGAAATAACTAGTATTTTATTTTATATAGAGTTAAATATCCAGTTGTTCACAATTATGATTTTATTTTTACCAATTTTATCTCAAAAATTACTCCTATGTAAAATTGTCAAAGAATTTTTAAATGCAGATATGAAACTACAGGCATAGACTTATACAAACAATAAAACTTAAAAATGCTGCATCAAAGATCAGCATCCTTACTGTGTGCATGCAGGTTAAGACCACAAAAAAAAGTCTAACTATGCTTGAGGAGCTAAACTGTGGTTGCTGTGGAAACAGAGCTTAACTTTAAGGTTTTACACTGTGGTGCATTAAAAATTTTAAGCCACACAGTAATGTCAGCTTTTTCAGTGATTATACAGCATCAGTTACAGGAAATGGATGAATGGAACATAATGAGTTCTTAAAACTGACAACAACATTAAACACACACACACACACACACACACCCCACAAACCAAACATTTTAGAAGCATCATGGATATTTTGTTATTTTTAAATCCATTATCCTTGTCTTAGCTCCTTGGGGTGTCATAACAAAAAATCATAGACTTGATAAATGACACACATTTATATCTCCCAGGATTTGGAGGCTGGGAAGTTCACGCTCAAGGTGCCAGCAGGTACAATAACTGGGGAGAAACGGCTTCCTGGTTCATAAACTGTCATCTTTTCATTGTGTTCTCCTGTGGTGGAAGAGGCGAAGCAGCTCTCTAAGGTCGCCTTTTAAAGGCAGTAACCCTGTGTACCAGGGCTTCACTATTAACATCCAGTCACACCCCAAAGGCCCCACTTTTCATAACATCACACTGGAGATTAACATTTCAACATGTGAATTTGGGGAAGGGACATAAACATTTAGTCCATTGTGTTCCTGTACATTATTTTTCTAAATCATTTCCAATGGCAAGTTCTCATTCTTGTGAAATTTATGTTATTTTACAAATTTCCTTTTTTTATGCTGACAGTAGTGGTAATGGATGCTTTCTAATATCTCTCTCATCAGTGATCCCACTGATGCTTTATAAATAAATCATGGAAGCAAGCCTCCCTGGTGGTGCACGTGTTAAAGACAGTACTATTAAGGTATCGTCAGCCACTGTAGCACGAGTTTGATTTCCGGCTCACCAGGGAGCTACCCACATGGTGCAGCAGACCTCTCCTGCCTGGCCTTCTGCTCCCTTCAGCAGTGTATTTCAGTAGATCTGCTTGTTCTGCCCCCCACTCTGTCTCAGGTGAATCCTCTTACTCCCCACACCCCTGGCTTATACCCCAGGTCTTGTATACATAAATAAATAAATCTTTTAAAAAAACAAATAAATCATGGAGGACTTTGTCCATGAACATTTTAAAATTATTTTTCTCCATGGACAATTTTGAACAAGTGAAGCTCTAAACATGTATAGATTTATATACACGATTTTAGCTAAAGAAAAACTGATGTCTCTTATAGGGGAAATCTATAAACAAGTGCAGAAATATTTTTATATCCCCTGATAAATGAGTGCTGCTGTATAGATAGAATATACTTTATGCAAGCCATTTACTTAATATATCTGACTTTCTCTATAATTGAGTCACCTGCATTTCCCAGGGTGATCCAACTAAGAAAAGGAATTGTTAGGGGCTATGGATATATTAAGAGTACTGTAAAAGCAACCACTGGGTGAAGGTTGCCCCAATCTTTAAAACTTTCTCAGTAAAGTTACACTAATCCAGCTACATGTCCCTCCTCTCTGTTATAAGAGTTTTGAAGTTGCTAAAACATTTCTTACCACTGCAAGCTGGTGCTGATTAAGACTCCTGATGGATTGCACTTTGGGAATAGGTTAAAACACTAATAGTAATGAAATCTGGGGCCTCTATTTGGGGTCTGTTTTTCTTCTATTTTTAACAGCAGAAATGAGATTAAAGACTAGCCATGAAGTTTATTCCTTTTCCTTAATAATGAAATCTTCACATTGTCTTTTAAAATTCCCTTCCTTTCCCTATCCCAAAACTCATCTATTTATTCATTTTCATATTCATAGAAATTTCAATTTTCATATTTATGAAAATATGTCTCATATATACCACATATAATAAAAACCCCACATATTCACAGTTTAAAGTCATGATTGATTATTAAAAACACTATTCCTTAGTGTCTCCTTTCCTGATTTTCACTCTTTAGAGGTAACCACTTTCAAGTTTTCTAGTTGTTTTTTTTTCCACAGGTTTGTGACCATACTTCTTAACATGATTAATAACAACTGACTTTTATTATTATTATTTTTAATTTTAGGCATCATTCCATTATTTTTTCTCTCTTTAAAAATGTTTTGACTTGTTTTCCTATATGTATTATGATCTCTTTCTCTCTTTCTTTCTCTCTCTCTCTCCTCCTCCCCATCCTGGTTTAATTTCTCATCTATTGCTTGCTGAAAGCTTTCTAACAGAATATTAAATTCTTCTCAAATGCATCATATACACTGTGTATTTTGTCAGTTTTTCTTGTAACTCTCTGTCTGCTCCAGCAACCATTGTAACCGCCTGCAGAACCCAGAGTTTGGTAACGCAAGCATTTTGGAGTTTCTCTGTACCTCTAGCGGAATCCTTGTTTCCTCATTCCTATCTTTCCTTCTTTTTCTTTTCTTTTTTTTTTTTTTTTTGTTACTTCTTAAAAAAAAAAAAAAAATCTGAGCTACATCCTTCAGTTGTTTCCTGAAAAACAGTAGGCAGGAAATAATATTAAGAGGACTGCATGTCTGAAAACATCTTTGCTCCACTTTTGCACTTGATTTGATATGGGTTAAGTGTAATTACAGATAATTCTCATGAATAATTCTGAAACTCTTGCCCATATTTTGTTTCCTTTGAGAAATCACTTATCTAGTTCACTGACTCTTTGTGACTGAAATCACCATGTGCTTCCGTTCAGGCCAGAGGTAGGCACACACACCACGCCTGGTAGTTATGTAGAGTACTATACATTTCTGGTCATGATGATTGATTCTGAAAGGGACGCACAACTCCAACAGCTCAATGCAGAACTTTAGCTTGCATTTAATATATAAAACCAGGAGACAGTATTTATCTTCCTCTGCGGTCATAAACTGTTAAGAGCAAGGTAAGGCTGGAGCTGCCAGCATCACCCTCCCCCTGCCACTCTGACCATATGATGCACAATGATGGGATCTCCAAGAAAAGCAAACTTCAAAGTCAGCTAAGAAAGAGACCGGAAAACAATGTTTTTATCTCTAGAACAAGTCATACTGAAGCTGACATTTTCACTTTATGAAGCTATTTTGACTATGGTTCTGTTACTTAGAAAAAGAAGGATATTTAATAAAAATGCTTTGTTTAAAGTCAATGAAACTGAAACTAAATAAATTGCCTCTCTCTGACCCCATATGATAAACCAGAGAGAGAGGATTTGAATCCATGCTACTTCTTCCAATGCCCTGTAGCTTCTTGTATGTCATATGCCCTGAATTGTTCTGGATACTTCTTTTTGTTTATTATTTGCACTGTCATTGTACAAAACAAAAGTGCAATTAGCACCTATTATGCCTGGCACTTTTCCCTATGATTGGCTGTTAGGTTTGTTGGGGGGTTGGAGGAAATATCCCACACAATCTTTGTGCTTCTGAGGCTGACAGGTGAACAAATTAACATCAGAAAGATTAGTAGGGTAAAAAATGAACATATAAATAGAGAATTTAGAGGACTGTAAATTCTAAAGTAAAGTGGAGTAGACCAGGGATATATATCCTGTGTTAAGGGATCCAGGACATCAAGGAGGGAAAAGGGAGAGACATCATGAGACAAGGAGGGGATGATCTCGTTCTTTTACTCTGAGAGTGAAGGGATGAGTTTCTCAGACAAGGAGGACCTGTTCACTGATAAACTTGTATCTGGATGACACTCCCTTATCTACATATTTTTAGGTCATAAAGAAGAGGGAGCAGTGATTGCTTCTGTGATTAGGAAAAGGGCAGATGATTGACATAAAATAAAACCTCGTAGACTGTAGGACTTTCACTACTTCTAACTTAAAACAACTTCAGTGCTTGCATAGTGACACAGACTTTTCAAGGCCCACATTGACCTTTAGTTCTCCACACCAAGGTGATACTGGAAGAAGATACTCTGGGTTTATTTAAAAAAAAAGACTTTCTAACCCTTTGGGGGAGAGCAATCTATAGGTTCAAAGATAAAATGGCATATACTTAAAATGACTTCGATGTGTGCCATTTGTATATCTGCTAGTCCTGATGAAAAAGAACATATGAGAGCATCCTCTGGTGGCATAGGGGTTGAGTGCAGCACTGTGAAGCTGTCCGCAGCCTCTGCAGCGCAGGTTTGATTCCCGGCTGGCCAGTGAGGGTCCCACATGGCACGGCAGACCTCTCCTGTCGTGCCCGCTGCTCCCCTCAGCAGTGTATTTCATCAGTCTGCCTGTTCTGTTCCCCACTCTGTCTCTGGTGAATCCTCTCACCCTCCCACAGATCTGGCCTATACCCTGATTCTTGTATAAATAAATAAACATAAATCTTTAAAAAAAAGAAAAGAAAAAACATATGACAAACTTGAGACTCCTGGATTCCTGCTTATTTCTACCTCACCTTCATGCAAAGCTACCTTGCAAAGTTCGTCATGCTTTTAGCTTTTCCCTTGACATCCTTTAGTTTAGATCGACAGTAGTAATTAAAATTTCCTGTTTTTATATATGTATCAAAAATATAAAAATAAATAATAGCATTTTGTCAGTTGAGCTAGATATATTTCCCTAAGCTTAAATCCCAGTGGTTTGTTTTATAAAATATTTATTTGTAATATTACTAAATATTTTGATAAATTTTCTTTAATAAAAATGAAAATAGAAAACTTAAAATACTAAATATCAATATTTCCTACTTGCCCACATATTTTTTTAGCTCCTTTAGACATTTTATACTTTATGATCTTATAAAAAAGGTAGAACAGGATTGAATAGAGAAAGAAAGCTTCTAAAATTTTACAAGGAAGAGATAATTTGGCGCTGATGGTGTCAAAGTAATGTTTATTTTCTTTTATGGTGTTTCTTATCATCATCATCATTTCAACCTAAAATTACATTAAGGATGCATCAAACTATCTTCCTTTGAATTATCAAACACATGACCATAGTTTTCCATTTTCAAATTGGAGATAATTCTCATTAAATATGTAACAGTTTTTCTTATGAATTATTTTTAAGTTCTGGAATGGAAAATCCCTTAAGTATCTTTTGCTTTATGGCTTAATATAGTGAATACTTATAGTTTCTGCAAGAATTGGCCTGAATTTTAGGCATTGCTAATTGGCCCATTTGAGGTATGTGCTTATTACTAAATGGGACAATTTCTGCATTCAGACTATAATAGATGTATACATTATTAGCATTCAAGTTTGTATAATCTTTCTCTGCAATCTGCTTTTTGATTTCAAAAATAATTATCTGTGTAATATTATGAATATAAAGGGATGGCTAGGATTCCATCTTCTTTTCTCCGTGTGTCTGGGTTATTCATAATGTAGTTCACTTGCACTCCCGCCATTATTGCCCTAAATGATGGAGTATCAGTAATGTATATTACTCATACAGAGAAAGAGAATTTTGGAAGGTGGAAATTCATGTTGGTATATCTTTATTCTCTCATCTAGACTGACTAGGAGATTAGAACCAATGTTTCTGTTATGGATTGAATGTTTGTGCCTTCTCCAAATTCATATTTTGAAGTTTTCCACTCATATAATAGTATTAGGAAGTGGAGCCTTGGGAGGGAGGTAATTAGCTTTAGATGAGGTCATCAGAGTGGCATTCTCATACAAGAAATCTTATAAGAAACTGGAATGTATTCTCAATCTCTCTCTCTCTCTCTCTCTCTCTCTCTCTCTCTCTCTCTCTCTCCCTACCACTCTGTCTTTCTCTTCTCTGAAAGAACACAGCAAGAAGAGAAGGAAGCAACTGAATCTGCCAGTAGATTGATTCTGGATCTCCCAGTCTCCAGAACTATGAGAAATAAATAGATTGAGCTGCCCAGTCTGTGGTAGTCTGTTATAGCAGGCTGAACAAAACAGTAATTGGTACTGAGCTTGAAGGACCTCACAATCAATGATATTATCTCTATGACCTTGGGAGAGGTCTTGTCTTATCCATGATTCATTTTCCTTTTCTATAAAATGAAGATTATCATAATACAGCTGTGAGAACTAAATGACTTGCTCTTTATAATGTGTTTTCAACAGTGCTGGGCACTGCTATGGTGGTAGAAATAGTTATGACTTAAAATACTGAGTCTTTTCTCTTTAGGTAATGTAGCTGTTTAAAAAGTAAGAATCTTAGTTTTAAGTTCAGAAGCTAGGGGTACTGTTCTAATCACGACAACAATGACTGGAAGTGAGAGGAGAAAACCCAATAGGATGATCAAATAAATGAATAGTTTATGATCTCACATGACTGAGCACAGCAGAGTCTAGGTTGTGAAGGTTTCACAGGCTCAAAGATATCAGTCCTTTTCTTGTTTCTCTCTCAGTTTTTCTTTCTTTGTGTTGACTGTTCCAAAAAAGTATGTTCTGCAAAGCCCTTCAAGGCTGCCTGTCTTTTCAGTTTGTAATCTTAATAAAAGAGAGAAAGGTCACTCTCTTTTTTTCATAGCACTTCCCCAGAGCAGTCTATTTGTCCATCTTGATTCTCGCCTGCCCCTGAACTTCTTCCAGCGGGTAACAAATATTCCAATTAACATACCTCAGTCACAGCCTACTTCTGGAGTTGGAGGAGTAGATTCAATTATTCAAAAAATTATTCAAAAAAGAAAAGAGGTTTAAGATAGAAAAAGGTACAGATGTGTGCATAACCACTACACCATCACATGCTTCTTTCCCCCACCTCCCATCCTATCCTCTAACATAGCTTGGTTTTGTCTACTCAGGGACTAATGTCCAAACCTGTCCAATTGTTTGGTTTAGTTAACCTTGTGGCTATCACCTCAATTTTACTTCTCAAAATATTCAGAATTTGGTTACTACTTCTTTAGGAGTCAGTGCAGCTCAGCACTTAAGTAGAGGTCTGGATCCAGGTTTTCAAATTCCTGCTAGAGCATCTAGCATATAGCTCCCTGTTCAAATAACTTTCATTTCCAGATCTGATAATTGGGGATAATTACATGACGATCTCAGAACTGGTGAGGCTTAAATAAGATAATCTATGTAAAGAATGTCATTATTTTTTAATCTTGATAAAATTATCACTGTTTCCTGGGCTACCTTAGAGACCAGTGTAGATCATCGCAGTGCATGAGATTTCTAACAAAGAAAATGCTGAGAGGGAGTAGAATTTGGTGGGTGTTAATGAGAGCAATTAATTGTGTTCACAGAAGCAAGAATAACTGTACTCCTTAAGTTTTATCTTAGGACGTAGTGTGATCATTGATTCTGCTTTCCTTCTTTTTCTTTTTTTATTTTTTTTGCAATCCTTGGCAAATTCTAATATTTGATGTATTCAGAACATGTAATTCTTGTTTGATTCTAGAGACTGTCAAATGAATAAATAATATGTTCGTTCTTCAGGCTTCATCTGGTTTTATTCATCGTTGCTATTTTGGCTCACTTGCTGTATTTCTTTGTGTCCTACTTCCTCCTCTACCTTCTTATGGATAAAATCTTAGATGATTTTCTTTTAATCTTAAAAAGCTTTCATAATGATAAAATATACATATATAACTCTGCAGTCAGGGGCCAGGTGCACTTTTTAGTTCTCCATAGTGACAAAAATGCTTTCCCAAAATGCTTCCATTGAATTGTGATCCCTTCAGCAGCCATGTTCTTACTTTGCAAACCTCTGAAGAGGTCACCCCCTTCATTCAAATTCTGGATTCACATTCATTCAAATGAATGAATTCACATTCATTCAAAATGTGGATTTGCACACTGTGTCAAGAAAGGCTATGAATTTAATATCCCTTTAATGTCTCTAGCTCAGTTGTTTCTTGGTGTGGAGGTATTTTATAAAAATCCTTGATTTCTTTTATTATTATTCACCTCCATGCTTCATCAATCTGTTCATCAATTTTTTTATTTTGAGGTAAAAAAACTAAAATAGCCAATTAAATAACCCATAACCAATTATTATAAACCTCTTGAGAATAATTTCCCTTGAATTTTTTTTTTTTTTTTGGTATTGTGCTTTTAGAGTTGGTGGAGGGCATCTAAAGCAGCTGATCATTTATTATCTGTCTTTGCAACAGCTAAAAGGCAAGATCAGTTAATTCTCCTTAAGAGGCAATTGCAGGAGAAATTATCAGACCAATGTGTCCATTTCAAATGGGATTTTTTAAAAAAGATTTGTTTATTTATGCATACAATAACTGGGGTGTAAGCCAGAGGGGTGGGGGTGAGATGATTCACCAGAGACAAGAGTGGGGAGTAGAACAAGCAGACTGACTGAAATACACTGCTGGAGGGAGCAGCAGGCGAGGTAGGAGAGGTTTGCCGTGCCATATGGGCTGCTCCCTGGTGGCTGGGGATCGAACTAGTGCTGCAGTGGCTGGGAATAGCTTGATAGCAGCTGTCTGTAACCCCTGCACCACCAGGAAGGCCCATCAAAAGGGCATTTTGAATAGCTTTCTTTACTACATGGTATTGAGGTTTACTTTGAAGGCAGCTGAGAGTTGATCAAGGAAATATGGGCTTAATGTATGTGTAAATTATGAGTTTTCAAGCTAGAAACATTACCTTTGAAAAGAAAAGTGGACTCTTTAAGAGTCTGTAGTTTTGTATTCTACATTTTGCACAATGGAGAGGGATAAAAGAGTTCAATCTCAAGTTATAGGAAACCAGAAACCTATTCTCAGAACAGTACTTAGATATTCACCAACTTTAGAAGACTGAGATTTGGCAGGGGTTTGTGTGGGGTTGAGTCCTTCCCTCATTACTTGAGATAAGAATATTAGCACCTGATTCCTACTGTGAAGATAAAACATGGATTAAACCTTTTGAACAAACTGCATTATCTATGCATTTTTTTCTGTTATCTCGACATTTTTCAATTTAATATATCCTAGCTGTATGTCAGGTCAAAGGCTTTCCATGTGTTATTCTTATCTACTACAAAAACTCTCTAAGGTATCCACTTTATTATTTTAAAACTAGAAGGAGGTTCCAGAGAGGTTCTTTAATATTTTTATTAAAATTATTATATTCCCATTATCTTTAGGGACAATGTCTGAGGATTTGGAAAATGACTAGTTTGTGGATTTTGATGGCCACTAAATGAGATAATTTGTCACATATTCTTATTCATAATCCATAATTAGTGGTTCTGAAAGTATGATCCCTGAACCAGAAGTATCAACAGCACTGGGAAATTATTTGAAATGCAAATTTTCAAAACTTACCCTAACCCTACTGAATCAGAAACTGATGATGGAGCTCAGCAATGAGTTTAACAATATTTCTTCAATAAACCCTAAAGTTTGAAAATCCATGTTCTAATCAATCAGTAGCTTATTAACTCTTAGGCACTATATAGACTGTTAAAAATGAAGAATCTAGCAGTCTTCAAAATATAATAATTCTGCTTACCATAATTCTCTCCAGTTCTAACACATCATCACAAATGGCAAGTGTTCTTTTCTCTCATAGCTGAGTAGTATTCCACTGTGTATATGTACCACTTCTTCTTACTCCACTCATCTGTCATTGGACACATAAGTTGTTTCCATAACTTGACTATTATAAATAGTGCTTCAATGAACATAGGACTGAATATATACTTATGAATTACATACAGTATTGTAAACCAACATTACCTCAATTTAAAAAAATATATAATAATTCTGATTCCAGCTGTATGAAATTGTTCCCAGATAATTGCGTGAGAAGGAACATCCTAATAACACTGATGTGGATGGTCTTTGGAATTACCTGAATTAGAGAGGTCACTTAATATTTAGGTTGTTTGACTTTCTATATATACAAAATGAAGGCCTATTTTACTTAAACTTCATATTAGCTTTGTTGCAAATTTTCTCAGTCCCCAAAACTAGAATTTTCAAATTATCAAAATGAATTTTTCCAGTGTGATGTTAACAATCCACAGTATACATTCAATGTCTTTTGTAATGTTCCATATGCGTACTTGGAAGGTTATTTTGCTGTGTAAAATCAATTTCACATTTTTATTGTATTACATTGAATCAGTCTAGTTTTCTTCCATTTGTTAAAGATTCCTCTTCTTTTAGGATTTGAAGTAATATTTTTAAACAAAAGACAGTAATCTTTGATAATTCTGGTTTAGGTAGCCTTCAAAGTTGGAGGTTAGATTATGTAACTATGCTAATATTCTCATTCCATGGACTGGTGCTGAAAGAATACGAAGAATTTGTTGGTTTGTTACCCAGGACTGCTGTGCTGATGGTATCACAAGTGGTTTTTTTTAGTATGGTAGCTGCCAGCAGAAATACCAGTTTTAATGAAGCTTTGCACAGGCTCTTATCTCTTGCTGGGACTGACTCTGTTATAAATAGCTTGGCCATTGACTCATCATTAGACTCATATCAGGAATCAGCCTGAGCTCATCTAACTCACTCAGAGAATTGCTTTATGGCTCATAGTTTTGTGTTCGTATAGAATAGAACATGCTCACTTATTTTACTGCTACTCTGTGTTACCTAAAGGAGGTGTGATCCTTTTGTAATTTCTGGGTGGCTGAATTCTTTAGATATGCTCTTGCTATGTGAGCAAATTCTCAAGCGGAAACAATCTCTTTCTACTTTCTTACCATCAGAAGAGAATATTTCAGAGAATTAACAGCTCTCTTTCTCTGTCTCTCTGCCTTTCTATCTTTGCATCTCTTTTTCCCTTTGCCCCAAGGGATGTTGAGTACAACAGAGAAGAAGAGAAAATAACGAATTCATCAGTTGGTAAAAAATAAATACCAATGTCCTATTACTACAGATTCTAGAAGAAGGAGTGTCTATCTTACCTACCACTTGCTTTCAATAGGTCTGACACACTTCCTGGGTATAGCATTAAGGATTCAGCATTGCTCAATAAGCATGAACAAATAAGTAAGGACTGGGTGAGATATATATGGTGTGTGAGTCACATATTAGTTGACATATTAGACAGGATAACACTGCTAACTGCCATAACAGACTTCCCTCTCAAAGTGAAATGCTTTAAGTTCTTTCATTGAACTTTTGTTTTTTGGTTTTTTTCAGAGATTTATTTTTTATTTATACAAGAGCAGGGGTACAGGCCAGATGCGTAGGAGGGTGAGAGGATTCACCAGAGATAGAATGGGGAGCAGAACAGGTAGAATGACGAAATACACTGCTGAGGGGAGCAGCGGGTGAGACAGGAGAGGTCTGCTCACCATGTGGGTTGCTCCGAGGCCAGCAGGGATTGAACCGGCACTGCAGAGGCTGTGGACAGCTTCACAGTGCTGCGCTCAACAGTCTGCACCACCAGGGAGGCCCTTAACTTTTGTTTTTTTAATGTCATCATCTACTGTAAGTACCCTGGGTCTCCTGGGAGCATATTTTTGAAGAGATAACTTAAGGATGTGGGATCTTTCTACACTTCAGCTCTACTATCCTGAAGTCATTTGCTTCTGGTTAGAGAAATAAGGAAGGGAAAGAGGAGGAGGCAGGCAGGAAGAAAAGAGCACAAGAGAAGAAGGGAGAAGAGAGAGTGTTAGGGGAAAGGATGTCCTGAGCAAACTCCATACAGGTTTTGTGGATGTCACCCCCACTCCATCAAGACACTGGGAACTACAAATCCCATGATCCCCAAAAGGAAGTTGCAAGGATCTGAGGGTGGAGTTAAGCAGCCATTTTCTCTGTTTGTAAATAAACCCAGCCATGTTAGTGGGGTCTGGGGCACTTGGCTTGTACTCTTGGCCAGGCAAGTTTGGTCTCGGTGGGTCATTTGGGATTCCAGGTCGGCAGAACGGGTACGACACATTAAAGAATTTATCTCCTCTTTTCTCTCTGAGTCGTACATTTCCTCATTCCCCTTCCCTTGTAAATAAACCTGTGTTAACCTTTTGTGTGTGGCTGCGGTGTAAGCAGGTGAGGACCCACAGTCAGGCAGGCCATTTTATATCGGGGTTCCCTCAAACAAGAGGAATAAAAAAGAGGGAAAATTTGAAATTTTAGGATTTATCCTTGAAAGTAAGGGTGCTTATTTCTTTTTGTTTTATTGGCCAAATACATTACAACCTGATTTCAAAGAAGGCTGGCGCATGTCTTAATGTTTCTATATGCTCAACAGCTCTTTTCACAAAAAGAGAACAAAACAATCCTAAAATTTGTATGGAACCACAGTGAAAACTTAAATAGCTAAAACAATACTAAGGAAAGAAAAAACCAAGAATGGTGTTATGCTCTCATATTTTAAGCTATATTCCAAAGCTACAGTAATCAAAACATGGTATCAGTGATAAAAATAGCACACAGGTTAATGGAATCAAATTGAGAACTCAGAAATAAAGTCACACATATATGGGCAACAAATTTATAACAAAGGAACCAAGAGTACATAATAGAGAAAGGAAAATCTCTTCAATAAATGGTACTGGGGAAACTGGACAGTCACACAAAAAAATGAAACTAGACCACTATCTTATACCATATAACAAAATCAATTCAAAATGGAATATGACCTTAAATTGTAAAATAGTCAGAATATAGCCTATAGCTAATAGGCCCTTTGACATTGACTTTTGTGATATCTCTGAGGATTCCTTACAGATAGTATGAGAAACAAAAGAGAATATAATCATAAACAAATGGGGTAACATCTAAGTAAAAAGCTTTTGCTTGCAAAGATACCTTCAAAAGAAAAAAGACAGCATATTTAATGGAGAAAGTATTTACAAAAATATATCAAACAAGGGGTTAATATAAAAAATATATATACTACTCAACGACAAAATAACATACAATCTTACTGAAAAATGCAGAAGATTTAATAAATAAGCATTTTATCAAAAAGACATACAGATGGCAAAAAAACATACAAGCAAAGAAAAAAAGATCTTCTACACCTTTGTTATTAGGGAAATGCAAATTGAACCACAATATTTAACTTCACATAGGCTGGGATGACTATTGTCAAAAAGTCAAGAGATAATAGGTATTAGAGAGGCTGTGGAGAAAAAAGAACTCTTGTGTATCATTGGTGAGAATGTAAATTGGTACAGCCGCAATGGAAAACAGTATGGAGGTTTCTTAAAAAATTACAAATAAAACTATTTTATGATCCATTAATTATGCATCTGTGTATTTACTTGAGGCACATAAAAGCACTAATTTAAAATATATACACACCATAATAATATTGCTGTGTACCAGCATTTTTCATAATAGTCAAGATGTGGAACAGCCCAAGTGCCTGATGAGGAATGGATAAAGAGATGTGGTATGTATACGCAGTGGAGTACTGCCATTCAACTGCCATTCAATAAAAATTGATTCAATGTTGCCATTTGTGAGAATAAGGAAGGAATTTGAGGGGATTATACTAAGTGAAATAAGTCGAAAGGAGAAAGAAAAATGCCATATGATTTCACTTATCTGTGGAAGATAAAGAAAAAAGCAAATGACAAAACAAAACAAATGCTTGAATTGTGACAAATAATGGAAGTTGTGTGGGAAGGGGTTGAATAGAGGGTATAGATCAGTTGCTGATGGATGGTGCCTGGACATTTGGTGATAGGAGTGGTCTGTTATGTACAATTGCTGATATGAGAAAGTGTACTCCTCAAATCTGCATCTGTTGTAAACTAATGTTATCTTAATGAAAAGGGAAAAAAATAACCTGAGTCTAGTGATTGCTTTATGAATAATCCATAGCGCTTTGAGAAAATTCAATTCTCATGTTCAGCATAACTTTCCTCCACCTGATCAGTTATAAATATTCACAGATTAAATCAATACTTATTTATTCAATAAACAGCATTTGGAATAGCAGATGGCTTTGAGTTGTATGCATATTATTTCTTTGGGCCCTCATGATATATTGAACAGTCACTTGCTATATAATGGTTGCTTCAGGAACTAAAGCAATTTATCCAAAAGTACAGGGCCCAGACACATGGAACATGGGCCCAGTGGTATAAACAAACATATGCAGGTGACAATGACAACGAATCTAAATCAATACAACCAGTGTTAAATACTGGCAACAGATTTTTAAGCACCAATCTGCCTTTGGGCTACAATAAACACTATCCATATTACCATTCTCAATTTGTCTTCAGAAAATATTAACTAACTTTTATTTTTAGCTTCCTGTTTTGGATTTAGTTTGGTGAGACAAGGTATTGAATAATTCATTATGGTTAGCCTACTTCTTCAAGTCTATTCTTTATGATGCTCAATTTACCAGAAAATTCAAGTGAGAAAAATACCTTTTAATTTATTTTGTCACTATGTATACAAAACAATTTTTTCCAGCTAACTATAACAAACATCTATTTAAAATGTATGGAATTTATGTGTGACTTCCATTTAGAAATATAGTATCCACCGTAATACTTGTAATTGCTAAACACACCGAGAACTGGGAGCAAATGTTTTGGTATTATCAGATTCTGACAGGTCCCAGAACACTGATGTGATGGAAACTGTGGGTCGCATTCCTCCCTCTACACCAAAGGCCTTTTTAACAACTTGCTGTTGTTTGCAAATAAAGCGCAAAACACCCTGGAAAAAACTCTCCTTCTCTCTTCTTTGCTCTCCTTAATGCTCTCTGGTTTGCACATGCTACACATCCAGGAGCTGTGGGGTCTGCAGCTCACCAACTTGTGTTCCAGGGGAGATTTGACACAGGGACACTAAAACTGGCCAAGGACACTGTCCAAATAGTTTACCAGTCACTATCTGAGTATTTCACCTGCACGCACAACTGCAAGACTACTCAGACTTAGACAAAAACAGTAATAGGATTTATTTAACAAACAAGGAAAAACAAAGAGTCACTGAGGCCACAACTGGCCATTTACCTCACCTGAAGCATGTCCAGTGTCCTAAACACAAAGCCTCCCAAGATGGCTTCTTCCTACCACTGAGGCCTGGAGCAGGTGGCAGCTAGACAATAGGCCAGGATCCAAAGCACTAAGACAGCAGAAGATGCAGCAGAGATGGTCACGGAGCTGCAGAGATGTACCAGCACAGCATCAGACAATCCACACTCAAAATGGCAGCCGCAGCAGCCGAATGACCTGACAAATGGCCACATTCACACAGCTCAGTGAGGTGCCTGCTCCAGGTCCTCGCCTTCCCTTCCAGGCTATGACAGCCACAAAGCTGGGGACAGTTTCAGTCCCTCAGCTACCTGCAAAGCCTCCGAAATTTGTCTTCTCTGAGATAGGTTCAGCAACCAATCTCCACATACTTCAGAGGCCTGCAACAGCCTTCTGGAAGATGGGCATGGTGGGGATAGAAATGACTGACCCCAGAGTTGCTGAAGATCTGGAAAAAAACGCTCAAATCCTGAACAGTGCATCCAGGGTGGGGGTGGGGTTGGGAATGCTTCTGCAGTCCCTTTTATTTCTTATCAAAGTCTCTGGGGCTATTAATCCTCATCAGCACCCTGCTCCTTGGGGCCCCACCTGTAACAGTCTTTGGCTTCAGCCACTGGCTACAATTTCAAGATTCTCTTTTATAGCAGTCAGGAATATCTGATATGAGTTCTTCTGAAATAATTCTATTTTTTTTTGTCAGTTTTAGAGATGGCATATTTCTACTTTTGAGTCTACTTTCTTTTCAGCTTTTCACCTTTCCTTGATATTCCTCTATTTTTCATACTCTAGTGGCATAGTAATCTCAGACTCATTTCTGACATCACTTGTCTTTTATCCACCATTATGGTTAAAAATGTAGATTATGAAATCAAACTGTCTCAGTTTCAATGCCAGCTTCACCAATTATTATCTAATATGTCTTGTAGCATTTTATTTAGATTGTTGGTATTTCAATTTTTATGCCGTAAAATGAGATAGAAGCAAAGTTTTAAATTGAAGTTATTAGGATTATATTAAAAATTAAATAAAATATAAAATATTGTCTGGGCCAGTATAGACTACAGGAGTCTTATTTTCACTAGTTCATAACAGTTTGCATGTTAACAAAGGGAAAAAAAGATCTAGTAATTGAAGTTTAATGTCATAGGTTAAATAATTCATTTTTTATTGATGTGATTATACTGTTATTTTACAATACAGATTCTTTGCCCCAGACAGTATAATTTCCAAAAATTGTGAATGTGTGCTTTGATTCGTGTCTTGCACAGTAATAGCACACTGTTGTCCTTTCACTTTAGAATAGTCAATGCTTTATTTTCTTTTGACCTGCTAAGCTATTTCAAGGACTCAGAATAAAGAAACAGCTAAAAGTGTGTTTTAGATGCTATCACTAGAAATGGTTCTTCAGATGTCAACAGATATTCAGAGGCCAGGAAGACCTTAACCTTGCAATGTTGAATCCAGGATTATAATTGCTTTTAAAATGGTAGTGTGACTGCCACTGAACTTTCACAAAGTGTAGTGTTGCAATTTATAACCTTGCTTTAGAATTGCAAAGAATCTCTGATCATGTAACTAGAGTCCTGTGCAAAGGATCCAGAAGGAGAAGAGTTGAGATCTGTGTTCTAGAGATAAGAGCAGAACACAGAGCCCTTATTAACCTGTTTCCTTCACTATAATATGGGAAGTTAGGGCTCATGGTTTTTTGAATCCTTCCAAAGTTTTACAGTTTTGTGATTATTGCTTTGAGGTAAAAAATATAGCTATCATTAGTTTACTTGCTAAGAAAACAACAAACTGTTAAAGTTGCAAGTTTATTCCCAACATAACCAAGTCAATTGAATATTTAAGAAAATGTTTAAGAAATGAAGCTACCCACTGTGATTTACATAAATAATACAACTAAATAACAACAAAGATAATATCTAAACAACTTTATAGATTCTATTATGACCAACGAAGTCATCTATTAGATATCTACTGAGAAATATAGGAATTATATAACAAAACAACATATAATATCTGATATAGCATATTAAATAATGTTGAGATATATAAGACCATATTTTTTTAAAAAAGATTTATTTTATTTTATGCATATGCATACAAGACCTGGGGCACAGGCCAGAGGTGTCGGGGGTGAGAGGATTCACCAGAGACAGAGTGGGGACCAGAACAGCCAGATCGACCAAAATACACTGCTGAGAGGAGCAGCAGGTGAGTCAGGAAAGGTCTGCTGTGCCATGTAGGTTGCTCCCTGGCAGACCGTGGGATTGAACTCGTGCTGCAGTAGCTACGGATAGCTTCATAGCTTGCGTCTTAACCCCTTGCACCACCAGGGAGGCCCAAGACCATATTTTAAATAAATGTTAATACGTATAATTTTTGGTGAAGTGATGATAAGTAATATCTTTCCAAATCTATTATTACCAAAGAAATTAGTGCAAGGTAGGCGCTAAATTTCTGTTTGTTTTTTGTGGGGTCTACTCCAGGGATTCAAGAATACTTCAAAATTAAGAAAACTATTAATAAATTCACTTTATTACTGCATCTAGGGGGATACAATGTGAATATCTCTAAATATGCATTTGATAATTGGTTTATAACTCTTAATTTCTTATAGAGACAATTAGACAACATATGGAGAAATTTTTAACACCAACTTCATTAAAAATAGGACAACATTGCTAGAAACTAATTGCATTAGGTATTATGCTAGACATTGATTAGGATCAAAATGGTACATTTTTGCCTAAATAGAATGAATATATCAATTGATATTAATATTTTAAGAGTAAAACCAAATGTGCAGATTTGTTAGCCATTTTTAGATTCAGACAAATTCATCCTGAGACAAGAAGAGAAATACTACTCCACTAACTTGTGAAAAGTGAGAGTTCAATGCAATTCTAAAGGAAATATAGCTAAAAAAAAGAAGCAAGCTTATGTATTTATTAATGGCTGTTCTTTGTTTTTATATAGTTTAGAAACTTAAAAATATTAAGGTTTCTGAGACATCATTAAACATAATACATGGTTTATTTAAAATCAATTAAAAATATCCACCAGTATTTAGAAATTTTGGTAAGAAATCAAATTTATTAATATTTACTCTGTGACACGCCCTTGAATGCTATTATGTAGGTGACTTTTGAGTTGTATTTCCTCATTTAGCTACTCAATGTCTGCTATCACCTTTTTTAAAAGATTTATTTATTTATTTATTTATTTATACAAGAACCGGGGTACATGCCAGATGTGCGGGAGGGTGAGAGGATCCACAATAGAGAGAACAGGGAACAGAACAGGCAGACTGATGAAATATACTGCTGAGGGGAGCAGCAGGTGAGGCAGGAGAGGTCTGCTCACCATGTGGGAGCCTGGTTGGCGAGGCTCCCACATGGCGAGCAGACAGGCCGGGATCGAACCCGTGCTGCAGAGGCTGCAGACAGCTTCACAATGCGGGGCTTAACCGCCTGTGCCACCAGGGGAGGCCCTGCTACCACTTCTTTTAAACAAATTTTTATTTAAGTAACATTGGATTATAACATGATGTTTCAGGTGCGCATCATTATAAATCAATGTCTGTATATAGTACATTAAGTTTACCACTAAAAGTTCAATTTTATCTTTTACCATAAAATTGATCCTTTTTACCCCATTAACCCTCTCCTTTTCTCCTTTCCCTCATGATAACCATTCATTTGGACTTACAATCTAAAACTTTATTTCTAGTAGTAGACTGTCTAATAATTTCTTCTTCCTTCTTATTTGCATCCTGGTAGAGAGTGCTATTAACATTTGTTTTTTTATCCCTAAACAAGATGTGGCTTACAAAACCAACAATGTTTATTATACTCAATTGGGACTTTGACTCTTCAGATGAGTGACACAGCTAATGGAGAAGGGGGTGGAGCTGATTGGTCAGTACAGCAGCATGAAAGACTGTCAACTTGCGCTTGTGCCTTCACTCTATGGGACTGTTTTAGTTCTTGCCTTCTCCCAGTCAAGGTCTTCAGTTCTTCCTTCAATGAAATCTTTATCTCAAGTTAGCCAGGTTAGGACTCCATAGACCGAACTAAAGCATCATGTAAATGACCTGTTGCATAGGTTTGGTCTTAGCATTACTCAAGCATCATCTGGTAATGTTTGTTATTCCAATTTGAGTAACAAAACATTTGTCAAACCTTTTTTTTCAAAGCAAGCAAGCAAACAAACATGGCAGCTGATCCCAGATCTTTTGAGTGGATTTCGAAAGCTTATTCTTATTGAAAAAAAAAATCACATTACCTTATTTAATCTTTATAAGAACTCAGTGAAGTGGATAGAAAAGGAAATATTACTTCCATCTTCAAGGGAAGAAATCAGGTTTGAAAAAGAAAAAGGGACACCAGAAAGTCATTGAGTTAAAAGGAAGTGTCATTTTAATAAAATCATTTTGTATACCAAGTCTAAAAATACATTGCCAAACCTCTTCTATGGGAGTACTTTATTTTAATGTAATTATCTTATGCAAACTTAAGAAGCCATCCTACTTTAAAAAAAAAAAAAAAGACTGGTCTTTCAATTCAATATTTGATCACTCCATTTTCTATTCCTCCATAAGTTCTATTCCTACTAACCAATCTAAAAATATTTAATTGTCTAGAACCTGATAGTTACTATCAATTCGAATCATGTGTGGGGACATATGGTATCATTATGACTTAAGGATGAAGTTCATGATGGTGTTATCACCCTCTGTGGGCTTTTGATGGTCTACTCTGAAAAGATTGGGTGTAGGAAAGAGGGATGTTTATAGTCTGAAGTCCATGATACCTACTCAACCAGCAAAAAGCTACAGAATTCAAGCCAGTTGACAAATAATCACTTTAGTTCTATCTTTAAGCCCATTTACAAATTGCTATATTTATACACACATATACATGTATACCTCTGCATACATACATAATCTTAGAGACAGCTTCAGTATATGTTACTAAAAAGTCCGGATACATAGGATTTTATAACTATTACAGATTAAAATAGTCTCCTTTTATGGCTTACAACAAATTGATTTCATATTCATTGTTCTTTTCTGGTTGGAAAAAGGAAAGAGCTACTTATTATTATTTTTAAAATAGACTTCATATCTCTGAATACCATTCTGAAATTATTCTTTTTCCCCAGGTTAAACCATCTTTTTTATTTTAACTTTTTTTCTAATGTATCTTGTATTACAACTGAAGTCATCAACTTTGCTCAACTCTTGCCAAATTTACTACACATATTAAATTGCCATCAGTTTATTGAATTGGGTCTTCAGGGGTTACAAAAATGCTACAAATTGTCTGCACAAATTTATGAAAAAATATTGTATATTTAATGAAATTAAGAAATGAATTACTTTTGATTTGGGGGCAATAAATTATGGTTATATCTATAATGATGTACATTAATCTTTTAGCTCTCCACATGGGAAAATTACACATGGAATGTTGGTTTCTTGGATGTTCTTCTAAATAATCTCTGGGTTATTGGGAAGAAGTAGACAGTTTATAAAAGAAACACATTATTGAAACTGAGTGACAGTTATTTGAGTGAGGGATCATTGCACTGTTCTATTATTGTATTTTGTTGAAAGTTTCTTAAACGAAATATAAGGCATAGGTCATTTGTTAAAAACCATTGGTCATTCTTCTTAATATTTGAAAGAAGAATTTACATCTGATTTACATGTCCCCAAACACTTTATAAATAAACTGCCTAAAAGTTAAGTTTGGGGTTGCATAAAAGGGGCCACACAATATCTTATTTATTTTATGATAACATTAAGAAGTCTCCATTAGGAATGATGTGGACATGTGTGGTTTTTCACTGAAAGTTAGTGACTTTCCATTTTACTGTACCATGACCCACCATCTGAATAAAAGCAATAATGTAAGAAGACAAAATAAGGTAGCATAGAACAAAGCAACAAATGAGTCATCTTGTCAGTGGAACAAATTGATATTTCATACCAGGTGACCTACAGAAGGTGTGAAAAGTCCCTACTGGGCTATATAACAGCAATTCAGTACAGCCTACAGATGGTTCCAGTTCAAAGGCTATCATTAAAAAGAAAGAAAGAAAAAAAGGCATTGAGAATTCTAAAGAAAAGCAAATATAAAAAGAATAGGAAAAGGAAATGCTTTTCTGCACATTTGACATTTATCTTTTCTAATTTATTTTAAAAATACATTAATGTGGTGATAATATCAATAATAGTTCTCAGCTTGTGATTATGTGGGTGTCTCTTTAATCTCCACAATGTACTTGTGCTCCACCAAAAAGTTAAAACTGACAAATTTGCCATTAGTTTTATAATTAGGAACTTCACAAAACATTATCAATAATTATTATTATCTACTAAAGACACTATACTTTTTGTTTTTGGGAGGAAAATAATTCAAATACTTACCTAATCAATAAGAAGATTTTCCTTATTTTTTATAATTCACTACTTTAAATTACATAAGGTGAGATTTACCAATCAAGAGAGAGTACTATTTATATGTAGCAATGTAACAAATTAACGTTACCCCATATATCATTAATAGTTACTTGACATGGTCCCCGAGGGTGTCTAGATCTCTAGGATAGTAGCACTTGTAATTTTGGAAATATTTTATTTCTTGCAAAAGGAATAACATTTAAATAATGGTGTGATTACAGAAGTTTTTTATCTGTGACCGTAATGGAGTTCCTTACTGATAGTAATGTTTTGGTTGTAAGTATGTCGCTGGAAAGTGAGTTTGTAAGTCCTGACTTCCATAAAACTATTACTGTAAGTAGATAAACTAGATTGATATGTAGATTTAACTGCATGGTTTTTGTTTGCACAATGATAATCATAACTTAGTTAAAGTGATTTGCTGTTTTCAAGCTATCTCCTGTAAAGCAAAACCCCAACAAGCAAACATAACTAACATCACTGCAGAGTAATCATAATTGCAAACACGGAATGTTTATTATGCACTAGTCACAATTCTAAGTGTCTAACGAAATAGCGTCTCAAATAATCCTCACAACCCTCCTGTGAGAAAGGTGCTTTTAGAATCTCCACTTTTCAGATGAGAAGCATGGGTTCAGAGAGGTTAAGTAGCTTGTTCAGGTAACACATCTGTCAAGTGAGATTTTAGCCCAAGAAGTTTGACTCCAGATCCTATTCTTTTAACCAGCTCATTAATTTTTATCAGGATTCCTAAGACAATGTATGGAAATGTTTAACATTTGTCCTATAATAACCACTCAAAAGGGTTAACTAAAATAATATATATTTTCAAAAAGAAATAAGGTATATGACATTCATTTTAAGTACAAATTGTAATAATAGTGCAGAAAAGGAACAGTTTCACCAGAGAATGTAGGAACTTTATGGCCCGACTCCTCTGTTTGCTGCCTTATAAAGAAACGGAAACTTGAATATGAAAATAAAGACTCAAAACCAAAGATGATTGAGGCTACTCTTAATAATTATGAACAAACCTTAACCCTGGAGTCTACCAGTCTACACTAAGGACACAGGTCAGCAGGAAGAACAGAGTCTTCCCTTTGTTTACAGACATTGAAAGTTTTAGATTAGTTAATAAAAAAAGCAACAAAAACCAAAAGATTTTTCTCTTAGGCAAGCTGGAGTAGTCTCAGCTGATTTCCAAACTTTAAAAGATTCATCTGAAAGTTGAAGTGTGACTAAGCACCCGAGGGATACAAGGATAAAAGACTACATATTTAAGATTTTAATGAAAGAAGTAACTTCACTAGTTTTTTTCTCTTTCCATATTAACAATTAATGTTATCTTCTGATCTTATAGTTATCTTTTTTTTTCTGGATCTGAAGCGCACTTGCATAAACACAAGTAGTGATATCACACTTCTGATCAATAAATGTGTACTCTTAATAGTTCTACAGTCTAGGAACATAAATAGCCTGACCAAGCAGATCTGCCTTCAGAATGTGCTAGGTCTGTAGCAGGAATACAAATAGCATATATCTGATGCATAAAATAATTTATATATTAAAATTATTTGAGCTAGGTAAAATTCTGAAAAAGTATTTTTATTTTTGAAAATCTAGTTCTTGTACAATTCATAATTTTGGTTTTTGTTAGCCATCTTGTTACGCATGTAATTAATCAATATATTTTTTTGGTGAATGTTATGTTTGCACCTATATATAAAAATGCATGAAAAATATTTAATTGCAAAATATTCCTCAGCTGCCAAACAACTGTTGGAAACATGAACAGCCACAGAACTACAAATTACAATACAAAAAAACAAACCAAAAAAAAACCCCACAAAATAGGATATTAGACAACAGTGAATAGACAACAGTAAAAAATAGTGCTTTGTTATGAAGGACTATACTCCACTCCTGCCATCTGAGAGGAACAATTTGACAAGTCTATTTGTTTTTTGTACTTACATAAGGACTTCGGCTCAAATTCCTACTGCAGCTCAAACAATATCTGTTTCTGACTTAGAAACCTTCCTGGTATTTGAATGCATTACTTTTTGTTTTCATATTATAAGTGAAAAAAATTAATAAACAATTTGCTTGAGTCTGAATGGTATTAGTCATAAGAGCAAAAGTTAAGTTTATAGTGCAATTCTCTATCCATTAGGGCAGATGGATAAAGGAGAGTCCTGGGGACTTAAGTGGCTTTAATGCTCTTTTTAGGTCAGTTGTTGTAGGATAGGCCCGCAGGCTGGCAAGGCAGGGAGGCAGGGAGGGGTGGGGGTGAGGAGATTGGCAGGCCTCCCAGCCCCAGGGGAGTCTGTGTGCTTTTCTTTTGGGATTTTCTCAGGCATCACCTCATGGTCCTAACTCTCTGTAGTCACTTGTCCTCTTGTAACCAGCAGCTGTCCTCCGTCTCTGAGTGACACTGCCGTTAAGGCCTCAGCCTCTGGGCTCAGGTATGCGCAATTACTCATGTACACACCATTCTCTAGGTGGCCACCATCAGGCATGCATGCCCTGTGCCCATGTTCCCCAGCACCATCTCCATTTAAGGCCGCAGGTGAGAGCCACAGAGGCCAGCAGTGTAAAAGCCTGACCAATTTCTCTTACCCCACAGAGCCCGTATCAATAAATTGGGCCTGACTCAATGCTGTACTCTCATCCTTTGTATCCACACCCCTAGTGTCCATTCCCACACACGTTCTTCAGATTTCTGGCAGTACAAATGAATTGAGTAGTTCTTTTGGAGTATAGCATAGCCTCTCTAGGTCAAACTTTGTACCTCACCTCTAGGATCTTGCCAGGACTCAAATCTAATTATATCTAATTATACTGTAGAAGCAAGAGGGTTGATGGGAATAAACCCTGAGGAGTCAGCATTGTTTAAAATGATAATTTCCTCAGGAGAGAGCATTATAGTTTTCTGTGGCAATGCAGTTAATCCCCTAGGATGGGGTAGAGAGACCAGGAAGCTGCTACCTACCATTAGGTTGAAGGAGGTTTCTTCCACTGACAAAGATGGATCCATGGAGTTGAGCCTTTTCCACTCTATTTACTATTGTCATATTCCCATTCACTTTTATCACTTCAACTATATGTAAAAAAAAAAAAAAAATTGATAAGAAGGAAACTTAAGAACTAATCTTGTTTTGGAACAAATTAGTTTGTGACTTTGGAATTGCCATTCCCACTAGTGAATTTAGGCTATGAGAAGTTCTGTGACTTAAGAAAACAAGGAAAGAAAAATAAACCCCAAGTTGTTAAACTCAAAGATTCAAAAGTGATATTATTATGTTACTGTGAACTAATATATGACTCAACTCAATCCACATATTTTCATGTCCACAAACAACAAAATTTTTTGTTTTATAGTTTTGTTCATTTCCACCCACAACTTCTCTACCCACATAGAATTGCTTACCACACTAGTTTGCTTTCTTAACTGTTTCTTATAACTCTTCTTGACTTCTCATCATCATCACATTTAAGCCTTTATGTTCATAGATTCCAGTGGGGGATGCTTACCTGATTTCATTATGTCCTTAAGTCCTTGGATCTCATTAATTTTAATAAAGTGTGGTTTTGATAGAAAACTCTTCAGCAATTCCCTATTGCTTGCAGTACAAATAATTTCCATTCTTTATTCAAATATTTATTAGTCACCCTCAAATCTCATCAACATGACACTCTTATTTTTTTTCCATCAACATTAACTTTATTTATTTATGCATATAAGAACTGGGGTACTGGCCAGAAATGCGAGGGGTGAGAGGAGTCACCAGAGACAGAGTAGGGACCAGAACAGCCAGATCAACCAAAGTACACTGCAGAGGGGAGCAGTGGGTGAATCAGGAGAGGTCTGCTTTGCCAGGGTTGCTCCCTGACTGGGGATCGAACTCGTGTTGCAGAGGCTATGGATTGCTTCATAGTGCGGTGCTTATGAAGGGAGGCCCCATCAATGTTAACTTTTAACTAAACATAGAAAACAGACATAAAAGGTCCTAGGATAGAGTTTTCATTGGAAGGTAGAAGTTTTCCATGAGATAAAGCAGCAAATATTTATAGAAATGAATGAAAGAGGAAAAAAAGAAATGGAAATTTTAAAATTGAAGAAGGAAAATAGAAAGAGTGAAAGGGGTAAATAAAAGTTAAAGGGAAAATAGAAATTAGAGAAAGGGGAAAAGTAGAGCACAGTGGATGAAGAATCAGGCTGCCCATTTCTCCTACCATCCTAATAAATCAGGGATGCTCAAGGGCTACCATTTTATATTAGGACTAGCCCAAAAATAGAATTAGAACTTATATCTGCTAGGGAAAGAATAAAATCTATAATGCACTCCAAAATCAATCATTTAGATAATCTAGGGCAGAGATTTTTCTTCAAGTTCTTGGATAATGGCAAATTTCTTTCCATTTCTAAATGGAGTCCATGTTTGATAGCTATAAATCAACATTTAATTTGTTTTTATAAATTTAGGATATGGTTTTTGTTGATATATTTTAAATATTTTAAAGTAAGCTTGTTGAGTCATTTTAGGACCATGTTAGCAAAATAGCAGTAATTTATCTCTTTAGAAATGCTTGGTGGAGAAATGGATCCTAGGACCGAGGCCTGTGATTGATGAAGAAATGCTGTCAATTATGAGTTTTAAAGGACTCCAGGAATGCCCAGCTTTCCTATTACTGAAGTTTTCTATAATACCTAGTCAGATATGTTCATTGTCAACACATAACTTGTGGAGATTCACGATAAATATTGGGTAGGGGGGAAATAAAACCTCTGTGATGCATACTCTCACAGAACAACTGCAAGGTTAATAAAAAGTCACATTTTGGCTACAATATCTCAACTTTTAGAAGAAGGTAAAAGAGTTAAGGGGTTTATTTATCCATCAGACTTTGTGTTTTAGTCTAAATTGTCTCTAAATCTGGTGGCATGAAATGACAACCTCATCAGAAACTCTAGGATAGAAAAGTGAAGTCAGAACAAGATCTTCTAACTCAGTATGGAATGTCATTATTAAATCCTGGGCTATCTGACAGTCTGTAAAGTTTTGCTACTCCAAAGAAATGCAATTGTTCTATATAATTATTAAATTGCTTATAAATTGAAAGTCATCTTATCAGGCTGTTTCTAAGAACTACTCAATATCCTGAAAGATAAAAACCGAGCAGAGATTGAAGAGTCAGATTCCCTTTTTTCTCCTCTTTTGCAATTCCACTTTGAGGTGAAACACTTCTCCTCCTTACTAGCCTTATGTTCTCCCTGCCATGGATTTATTTTTATTCTTTATGCTTTTTAATTCCTTGGAACTTAATCAAACTCTTCATATATGTGTATGAGCTCATGCATATATTTATGCATACACATGTAAATGAACATATACATGTGTATATATATATGATTTCTTTAACACAAACCTCTTTAAATATATAGAAACATGACTTGATTTATGCAAGTCGTATTCAGAAGGATTGCACATTTGAATTTTGCATAAGGAATCATATTTTTACATCTCACATGAAAACATCCATTATGTTTTAGCAATTCATTTATTTCTTAAATGGTCATTTTATAAATTTTCCTTCCAAATTATTTAATGATATTAATAACAAAAGCAAAATGGCTACAGAATGTTTTCTTCCTATAAGAAAGCAAAAGTGAATACCTTCTTAAATACTATTTTTTCCTAATTATATGCAAAAATGTTTTTGGCAGAAAAATGTAAATAAAAATTATGGGGAAAATAATACTCATTTGTATTATTATATCTCAATGTTTTTAAAATTCTCCTTATTATTGAAATATATACAGTAATAGAATCCAGGAAATGTCAGTTATTTGTGGGCATATCTGCAAGTTACTAGTTAAAATCTTTGAAATTAAAATATTTTAATATTCATGTTAAATATTAATATAACTATAATTAAGATAAGGTAAATTGCTATGATCTGAGTGCTTGGGTTTCCCGAAATTTCGCCTGTTGGAATCCAAATGCCCCAAGTCACACTGATAGAAGGTGCAGTCTTGCAAGACAAGAAGGGGTTTTTTGCATCTACCCTATCCACCTCCAAACTTAAAACCTGGTATAGTGACTCTAATTATACTGTCATGTATACTATCCAAATGGTTACAATAATATGTTTTCTCTCAGGGATATGTCCTTGGGCAACTGGTTGGGGCAGGAAAGACAAGGAAACACACATTGTTGGGAGAGAGGGTGGTAAGAAGCCTCTTACTGTACAGGTCTATTCACCTGTGGGTCAACAGGTGGTCAGGTGTTCTTGACAACCTCCTGCACAGCAACATCTTACAGCTTTTTCATCACAACGAAAATGATATTTTCTACTAAAAATCTCGAGGTTTCATGAGGCTTAAATGAATGAATATATATAAAGTATTTGTAACAATGTCTGATACCTTGTAATCCTTAAATAAATTTTAGAGGGTTCTTTTCTTATTATAAATACAATTTGCATGAGGAATCAAAGATACTCCTGGGAGAAGAATTATACTAAAGGAAGACATGATTATTTAGAGTAAATCCTGTTGTTTGTTGGACGATTTCTCCAGTTCAACACTCACATAGACTCATATTTGAAATACAGAGAAAGAGAATATATGTAAATCTTTGTAGAACATTAGAATGTAAAACTTGAATACTCGTTCTGAAAGAATATTACATAAAACTGAAAGTAAGCATTTTCCCCACAACCCAGAACCTAAGCTAGTTGTAGTGTCAAGGACTCCAGAGCACAGTTACCAAAGGCATTCCAGGACTACTCAGGTTCAGTGAAGAGAGTGGTAGTGCCATATATTCAGGATCCGGGGCAATGGTATCCACAGGGACAGTAGAGGCAGTGCTGCTGGCAGGTTAAGGAGTTTGTCTAAGATACTCACAATAATTCTCAGCAGCTCTCATCTTCAAATAGTTTCCACATAGGTTTTGGAGACAAAAGCTTACCAAGAGTAAACAAAAGGAAAGAGAAGCTAGAAGTTAACATTTAATAAAAAAGAAATCATATATTTATTTTTTTATATATGTGCATATATATTTATACACACCACATGCACACATGCACACCCTACGTACTGGCTCACTCCCATAGGTTTTCACTTAGGAGAACCTTTCAATTTTAATAATTGTTAATATCCTTCTGTGTCTGTGCTGAAGTTGCAGTGGTTGAAGTATGATGGTTATATCCCCAACTCAAAAGCAATTTCTTTTTCATCAAATGATGATAAAAACCATACCTAAGTTTACTATTCATCTTCAATTAAAAACATTTCAAATGACATTTTAATTAATTTCTTTTTAGTGGCAACTATTCTTAAAATTTTGGTGGGTATCATTATAAACTTTATTATAAAGCCATGCAGATATTTCTTTCTGTGTATATGCATATTTTCTTCTGTATTTATATACAGTCACTTATAAACAAACACATAAGGGCAATTTTTAAGGGAAATAGAATAACCTCATACAAGTTGATCTACAATCTATGTTTATTGAAAAAATATATTATGATGGAAAATGAAAGAGAAAGCTGGGATCAGTACCTACCCTTATGACCTAGGAGAAGGTTTCAAGAATGACACTTGATCTCCAAGGCAAAAAATAGAAAGCAGCACATATTGGGAAGATCTGGGATCTCAGAAATTCATGAACCATCTGGAGCAAACATCATCCAGGAATATGGGTGCCAAGTCTGGCAAATCCTATAAAGGTAAACAGACTTGTTAAATGTGTGGATTGAGTTCCCCTTGCTCTCATGCCTGAGAGATTACAATGAGAGGAGGAAAAAGAAGACAGGCAGCTTGTTTTTCCTTGAGTCTCAAAAATAAAGTCTGACTCCCTTTCCATCAATGAGATTGATTGTAGCCACCAAACCTGATGCCTGATTGAAACTCTCATTCCAGATTTGTCAATTTTATGAGTAAATATATTTGTATTTATTATTTAATCCAGTTGAATTATGTTTTCTGTCACTAATATCCAAATAATTTCTCACAAGACAGGCTCTTTTCTTGCCAACTTCTATGTCAGAGACTGGAGGATGTAAGGTACTTGATGTTTAGTCCCTCTAGAAAGCACACTGGCTAACCACATCTGATAACCACATCGAGCTATCTCCAGGGGCATGGCCACAAGATTTTTTGACCTCAAAAAAAAAAAATCATCTTCACCTTCCTTTTCTCAAGACCCCAGAGCCAGTTAACCTTGGCCAGCAACTGCTCTGTTATCAAGAAGTCTGCCACACCAGGCTTCATTTTCATCCTCTCCAAAATATTCAGTGAAACTCCCTCCCACATGAGATCCTAGATAAGGATGGTTAACAAGTGCCTAGCCACTTCTATTTCGGAGCAGGAAACATAAAAGTCACTTACAATTCCCGAGACTAAAAGTACAACACTTCCTAAGAGAGAGAAAAGCAAAATTAGTTTTTCATCCCACTGGTAATCGGTAAGAGACAGAAAACAACAATTTGGTAAGTTATCAGGTGACATATATTATCTAAAGCAGAATAAGATGGAAGAATAGGCAGTTACCATCTCCTCTCACTTTTGGTCTGAGCCATTTCCACACTAAATAATTTCCACGTACCCTGATAATGAGTAATAGCGCCTCTCCAAAGTCCTTCAACAGAAGAGCAACACCATTCTGATTCTCAGGGGAGTGTTGAGGTGGCAAATGCCACACATCTCTGAATTGTCCCTTTGGCCTTCCTAATAAAATTCAAGCATTTCCTGTGACCACAGGAAACCAGCAGGCTACTTTTAGCTCAGACTCCCAGTCAAATGGGTTTTTCAGAAAATAGTCCTCAGAAGCCATAACCCCTCCACCATTTTATAGACAGGGTGGTAGGTAGAATATTTCCCCCTTTACACTCCCACAGATGTCCACATCCCATTTCCAAATGCTGGTGAAGTTCTCATTTGCTGCTGGTGGGAGTGCAAAATAGAACAGTTACTTAGGAGGACAGTTTAGCAGTTTCTTACAACACTAAAAATACTCTTTCCATACATGCTTTTTGGTGTTTACCCAAATGAATTAAAAACTTATGTCCACACACAATCTGCACATGGATTTTTGTAGCATCTTTAATTGTCAGTATTTGAAAGCAACAAGGTGTCCCTCCATAGGTTAATAAATAAACTGATAGGTATAGATAGTGCAATATTATTCCAGGCTAAAAAGAAATGAGCTATCAAGAAATGGAGGAAGCTTAACTGTACATTGCTATGAAAAAGCAGTTAATCTGCAAAGAACACATACTTTTTATTCTAATTATAATACATTCTAGAAAAAGCAAAACTGTAAAGTCAATCAAAATATTAGTGGTTGCCAAGTTGAGTGATGGGAAGAAGAGATGAATAAGCAGAATACAGAGGAATTTTAGGATGGTAAAAATACTCTATAATATTACGTTGAATATATGTCATTATACTCTTTCCCAAATCCATAGACTATGTGGATATTGCCAAACTTACAAAACATCAAAAGTGAATACTGAGGTCATTTTCTTAAATTATGACGTGTCAATGTAATAAAAATATCATTCTCGCAAGTGATGTCAATAAGGAGGAAAGCTAATGCATATGTGAGAGAAGAGGTATATGGGAAATCTCTTTACTTCCTCTCAATTTTGTTGAAAAGTTAAATTGTTCTAAAAAATAAAATCTTGTAAAAAATGATACCCTCACATATAATCTACATATTAGCTGCTAATAAAAGAGCTCTTCTTCAATTCTGATAAGCTAATGAAAATTTTTTAAATTATAGTGCTACAGTTCTCTTCTGGGTAATAAAACCAACAGAGCACCCCCACAAATTGAAGCAGTGCAGAAACAATGTTGAACAGTGGCATCTAATCATCCAGTTGTAGGACTGTTTGAAAAAAAAATTGAAAGTAAAGTTTGCACTTATTTACAGAGTGATAAAAACATTCATATTCTCCAATAAAGGTTATTTATACAGCATTCAAACTTTTAAATTCAAGGCTCCAGAGTACTATTAATATTTTATGATAATAAAAACATTAGGCAAGTAAATCATCAATGAAAAATGCCAAATGTGCCTTTTGCCAGGGATGCAAGGCCTGACTTGCATATATCCAACAAGATAACTTCAATCTCTTGATATGCTTCATTAATATTTTCTATAAACAGAAAGAACTCTCTACTGTGCAAATATGATGTGCACTTTTGTCAATCCTATGCTCCCACTGAAGGGAAACCTTAGCTTTGCCTAAATATCTAAATTCAATAAGATACTATTCTAAGACTAAATTAATTATCTCCATATAAGTTGCCTCCTATCTGCAGAAACTTACACTCTTGTTATAATTACTTCAGTACTAACAACTCCTCCTCTTAACACTTAAAGTGTGTGGGTTCTGAGAAGGCAACACACAAACCTGGTGTTTCTAAAAAGAATCTAATAATAACATAAAAATATTTTTCTTCTTCCAGATGTCCACGATATCATTGACTTTCATTTTTCTTTCTTTCACTGACTTTTCCTTCTAAACTTTCAGTATATCTATATAATTTATTTTAAACTACATCTACCTGTGTAGAACTCTTCTACTTTTGATATTTATTTAAATTGCTAAAGAAAAAAATTATATGATACAAGACACAAATGACCTCACATATATTTTAACACTTAGAGTAAACTTGATTGTTATTACATCTTCATAAATCTTGTTTTATGAATTTTTGCATTACTATGAAACACTAGGATTTTTTTTTTTTTTTTTACAAAAGACAAGATTTTTTATAAAACAAGTTTTTTTAAACAACAGGAGTTCTGGAAAAATTGCATTTACCGAGTCCGTGCAAATTGAGGTACAAGCTGGTATCACTAGTGTTGATTAAAAAACTATTATGTTTTTCAACTCAGTAAGAGTTTTTTTCTTAATTTCCAATTTATTATTATTTTATTTTATATATTTTTTACATCATTTTTCATTTTTGTACAGTGTATGCATTTTCATCTCGGTTATAGTCCCTGTGAAATTCCCACCACCCATTTACCCAGAAACACCAGGATGTTAATAGTGATCACTGATTTACTGGAGCCTTACTGCTTAGTGCTAGATACAATTCTATGAGCCTGACAATTGTGTCATGTTGGTCATCATAATGCATGAGACCTTTGTGGCCTTTGCCTTATTTTACATATGAAAACTGACATGAATCACCTTTCATAACTTGATAAAAATTTAAATGAATCTCAAAGTATTCCTAATGTTCTTAGAAGCTTAAGAATTACAATTATATTTCTCTACTGCTCCATGTAGGCAAAATGAGAGCTCCTGGAAAGACATAAAAGTCTCCTGCACAGAAAAATCAGAAAAATATATATATATATTTTTAGAGGAGATTGTGACTGCTTGGATCCAGTTTTGGACTTCTGTCATCCACAAAACCCTATATTTTAGGCAAACTATTGTGTTGTTTGATGTTGCACAGCTGCTAAGCTGTCAAGCAAGTATTTGAATCTAGGCCGTCTGATTATATAACTTATGACATTATACTGTATGCATTGGAATTACATTTCGTTCTTTAGTAGCATTGCAGTGGTGAAAATTACAAATTACTTGGAGGTGATTTTGATTAGTAAACCATCAACCTTAGGAGCAATGGAATGTATTCTGTCATTTTGCTTATTTAAAAGAAATTATATATTCAGAGCCTGACACTGACAACAGTGAAATAAATTCCTTTTGAAATACTAAAAATTTTAGCCATTTCATCTTGCTCACACATGATCTTTGAGATTATGCAAATTTTCAGTGACAATGTATAAAAATACATACTGACATACACTTGTTAAAATGGTTTTAAATACAAGCTTTCATTTTTTTTTTTATGGAATTTACCATTAGTTCAAATGTGTATGCCTAAAAAGAGTATATATCTGGATCAAGTTTTAAGGAAACAGATCAACAAGCAACAAATATCTTGATAGGAACATATACCTAAAACAGGACTTCTGTATTTTACTACATTTTTATTCTCATTGCTCTGTAAAGAAAGTGAATTTAAGGAAACCATATGGAGTTTACTGCATAGTTGTGCAAGTTTGTTCCTGCACAGGGACCCTCTTTCAAGGGAATGTATTAAGGCTAAAACCTTTCAATGTGCAAAGTTGTATTAACCTTGATGAGAACTATTCATTTTTTCAGTTTATCGTCCCAGAATAGTCATCTTTTACTAATTAAGCAAGTGAGAATTAAACCACAAGAGCAGCCCTGTATATGTGGGCTGGTTAAAATATTTTGCAGGTTTTTTAAATTTTTTTAAATGATAGTGACTATTTAACAAATATTTTCAGGAAGTGGCTCATATTACTCACCAGGAGTCAAAGGCACATAAGTGGTCCAAATTTTGGCCATAATTCTGTGAATTTGGCAAAGGGCTAATTTCTTTTACATTGGGAGATAAACATCTAAAGTTTCTTCTACACTATCATTTCCTTCTTTAAATTTTGAGCTTCATGCATTGATCATCAGTGTTGACACTAAAATTATCACGGGCTTTATGGAATCTAAATGTGCTTCCCATGTTGTTTGATATTGCATTTTGACACTGAAATAGTAGTAAACTTTCACTGTTGAATCATCTCACACACAAGGTTTATCAATCTTTATATTTATGAAGGGAAACTGTACTCGAGAAATCCTGAAGTAATGACTAAGCTATGAGTACTACAACTATTGGAAATTATGGTAAAGATAGATGTACTTTCAGTAAAATGCACTGAATAATTCACAAATCAAAAGGAGAAACAATGTTTCCAGTTTGGAGCTGGCAACTCTGAACAGTCAGTGGCATCATAGGAAGGAAAGCAATTCAGCATTATGATGTTCCACGTATTGCATTAGTTCATGCTAGTAAAATAATAAGCAAATAAAAAAGTTAAATTGTTAATGCTGGTCATAATGATGATGACAGATGAATGTCATTCTCAACTTCAATTCTCACAAAATGACCAATTAACAACTATCCATAGGCAAGACACCATTTTATTAGTGTGCACTAATACAAACTATCTGAAGAAAAATCTCTCCACACACACCCCCAAAATTAAACACAATCTAGTATTTTGTAAGTTACAAAATACTTAGGAATAAGTATAACTTAAAATGTGCATATTACCCAAGGCCATCTATAGATTCAGTACAATCCCCACATACCTAGACTAAGTGAGATTAAGAGGAAAAGGGAAAAAATTAAAAAGACATTTTGAAACAAATTAAATAGTTTTGTGTACATGAACTCAGACATTAATCTTTCTTAAAATTTATAAAGTAAATATTTCATTGTGTTATTGAATAACTGACATTTCTTTATTTGTGGGGAGTTAGTTTTTCACAAAATGATATTAGCAGCTTTTTACATGTTTTTGATACTTTAAACAAATTTTAGTTTCTAATTTAGGGAGTTTTAGGATCCCAGCAAAACTAAGCAAAAACTGCAGAGATATTCCACATACTCTCATTTTTTTTTTTTTTTTATGTTTCCTGAAGTCAGATGTAATTCTTGTCTTTGCTCCTCAATAGATAAAGTGTTGTCTATGCCTGGGTGTATTTGGAGCTTGGTGGAATTTGTATTCTGTAGCTTTCTGGATGAGTGGTTTTTTTGTCTGACATTAAGTTGATATGTTTTTCTGCTATTACTGTTTCAAATATTTCTCCTATTTGGTTCTCTTTTTTCCTCTGGGTATTCCCATTAGATATGTGTTAAGGATTTTGTAGCTGACCTAAGTTCTTTTCCTGGATAGTCTGGTTGGTCTAGGTGAGTTTTTCTCAGTCATTTTGTCTCTTTGCTTTCAGTTTTGGATTTTGTTTTAATTGAGATGTCCTCAAGCACAGGGATTTTATTCCTCAGTTGTGTCCAGTCTACTACTTCATTTCTGTTACAGTGTTTTTATTCCACCATTTATTTTTGGTTCTTTTTAGAATTCCCATTTTTCTTCCCACCTGTTCTTACATGCTCTCTGCATTATCCGTTAGAGCCCTTGGCATAGTGATCACAGTTGTTTTAAATTTCTAGTCTAATAAACCCAAATATCACTGCCATATCTGAGTCTGGTTCTTATGCTGGCTCTGTCTTTTCAACTGTATTTCTTGGGCTTTCTGTGTATTTTGTAATTTTTTCCTTGATAGCTAGGCAAGATGCACTGCATAAAGAAACAAACAAACAAAAAAAAAAACACCTGGGAAAATTTTAAATTGGCCTTTGGTATTGTAGTGGTGAGATATTAGGGAAGGAGAAGGCTTCTGTAGCCTGTGATTAGATCTCTGTGTTTCAGTGAGCCTACAGCTCTGGACTGTGACGTCTCCCGTGTTCCCCAATCCCTCCCCTCTCTCACACTTAGATGAGACCGGATGGCTAGAGTAGGGTGGAGTTAGGTATCTCCCTTCTCTCAGATCAATTAGGTTTTTATAAAATTCTACCCAGCTTGGCTCTGGTTAAGTAGTTTCCCCTGAGGACAGACCTTTCTCAGGAGAACAAAATGCTCTGGATGTCTTTTAAAATGATTCCTTTTCCCCTCCCTCCCTGCCAGAAGCTTGAGGGGACTGTTGTCCAATATCCACTGTGAGAACATGCCAGGAGTCCAGGAAATAAAGCACAAACATGTGTAGTCCCTTGATGATTAGGTGCCCTGTTAGCCCTCGGGTTGTCCACTTTGAGTCTCCAGCCATTTGTTAATTTCAGGTCAGGTTTTCTGGTGCAGCCCTGATTATGGCAGGCATTGTGGCTGATGGGTTTCTACTCTGGTAAGTGAATCTCTATTGCCATATTTGTCTATACAATTTGGGGCGAAGTAGTTTTTCTGTGACCTCTCTTCTCTTACATCTAAGAAAAACTCTTGATTTTTCAGGTTGTTCAACTTTTACTTCTTATTGGGATGGAGTGGGTACCCCCAACTTTCTTCCATGTTCTACCAGATATTACAAAGCCCGCTTGTTTTCAGAAATGCACACATCTATCAATGTCATAAAAACATGGAAAGAGCTTATTGTTTTCATTATAATTTATTGCACAGTTAATATTTCTCTTGGAAAACAATGATATTCAACGAGCATTATTTTTTTGCTTCCTAACTTCATATTTGAACATGATTTTGGTCACCTAATCTGAGAACCTTTGTGTTTACCAGTTATTATGGAGAAGGTATTTTTTTCATTAAAAAGAAGTGGATTCCATCACTTAGAGTGGTAAAATATACTACTGCCCAGATGGAAAATTCTCAAGCACTTTGTAACATTTTCTTTAAACTTACATGACAGCTTACAAAACCAAAATTTATGCACAAAATTAAATCCAAACATGATCATATCCTCTAAAAGTAAACCATTTTTGTTACCTTGAGTCAAAACACCTCAAAACAATTCATTTTTAATAATTTAATACTGAATGACATCAAAAATAAGTTTTTTGTAAATAAATTGAATTATTTCTTTGAATCCCTTGAAGATAGGACAAAAAAAATTGAAAAGCAATGCAACATTCAAATTAATATACTCTAAAGTATACTAAATCATGAAAGAAGTTTCCTTTTTCTGATAGGAGGCATACAATAGCGTACATGTATCTAAGCAGGAAGTCTGTAGTGCACCTTGAGAGAAATAACCCTGAGACAAGGCAATGTAATGAAGACTGTGGAAGACTGAGAAAGTGGATACCATCCTAAGTACTATTGCCATTAGTTGTTCCTTTTTCACTGGTAGAAAATTCTACTGTGAGAGTTTTTTTTTTTTTTAAGATTTATTTATTTATGCATATAAGAACTAGGGTGTAGGCCGGAGGTGTAGGTGAGGGGCGAGAGGATTCACCAGAAACAGAGTGGGCAACAGAACAGGCAGACTGACTGAAATACACTGCTGAGAGGAGCAGCAGGCGAGACAGGAGAGGTCTGCTGCGCCATGTGGGTAGCTCCCTGGCTGACCAGAGATTGGCCTCATGCTGCAGAGGCTGTGGATAGTGTAACAGTGCTGTGCTTAACCCCTTGCACCACTAAGGAGGCCCCTACTCTGGAAATTTTTGATCGGTAGAAATCTACTTTAAAATGAGGCCATCATCCCAAGTTTATCAAAAGTTAATTTGGGAAATGTTAGAGAAAATGCTTATGATCTTTATACCTATGTTTCTATCCTCCCTCTTCTCTCCAAGGATAGCACATGTTCAAAGAATGAACTTCTTTGACTTTCCAATGGGATGAGAAGTGACTAGCATTGCTGAAAATCTGCTAAAGTGATCTACCTTCCTTTTCTTGAACATTGTCTTCTGTCTTCTGAAAAGTGATATATATTCTCCCTAGTGATATCCTATATCACAAGCACTTCCTTAATCCTCATCATTATTAAGAAAGACTTCATAGCATCTGGCTGTCTTCTCTGCACCTGAGTGAAGAAATTTTATTCCATGAAAAGTAATATTAAAAAAAATTGGCCCCATGTAAATGTCACCCCCCCCACACACACACACACATACATCCAACTTTGCCAATAATAAAACAGATACTATAGATTTCCAATAATGCTCCATCCTCAGTTGGTTGAGAATATGGGAAGGAATACAGGTGGGTGGTTAGGTATCCCAAAATTCTTAAAAGTCTTAGCAAGTCAGCAAATGAAACTTACTGGAAGAAATCTACCTGAAAAACTTACAGATATGTGAAGATAGTTTTAAATTAGCAGGGTTAAAAGTACTACTCATTTCTATATTTAAAGCATGGTGTTAGTGATAAATGTTAAATTGAATTTTGTAAGTTTTCTGATTCATTTCTACTGTATTCACACACAAAAGTCAATAAGAAATATTAGGAAATAGCCATGAATTTATATTAATTTTAAGAAATCTTTAATTTTGAACCAAGGATACTTTGATGCTTTGATTATAGGGCCTACACTATGGAACTTTTGTTTGCAAAGAAATAGTATGATATAAAACTGATAAATCTGACTATTGGTAAGTGCTATATGCAAGAGAGTAGTAGGGCAACCTTGGAAGGCAGGTCTTTAGAAAACCTTTTTGTTATGTGGGGCAGGAACATTAAAGGTCAACCATGTGCCTAGGTAATAGGACACTATAACCAAGCCAATAGGAGGTGAGTTGGTGATGTGAGTAATAGAAGTAACTGAATGATTCTACCTATACCAAAAAATTAGTCAAATACTTATTGGCATTAGTATTAGGAATGGTATCATTCACATGCATAAAACTTCAAGGACATTTTCAAGGTGCCATCTCTGTTCCAAATATCAGATTTGGAAAGGATCCCAAAGAGAATGCCCTAAGATAAAATTTGTGCACCAAATAGAATAAAAGAGACAATGACAACGATTTAACACAGTTCTGCAAGTTTTTCTCATTACTACTCAAGGCTGGGAACCATATAGGGAGCAATAAATTTAGGAGCTGAGAGGAGAATTATATCAGCAAAGAAATGGAATACACCCTCTAAATATTAAAATATACTCACAATGAATATTTAGTAGATAAATAAATATAAAAACCAGACAAATCCAAGAAAAATACATTTATTTTATTTGAGAATAAAATATTTTAGCTTGAGGACATTCCATAATGCAAAGATTAGTAAACACCCATAATATATACATATTTAAACACAATAAAGAAAGGAACACATAGCCAAAAGAAACAGAGAAAGACTTTGACAAATTACATTTTTTCCCAAGGAAATAGAATACTTTAAAAAAATCATTGACATAAAAATTTAATATAATGCAGACTCTGTAAGATGAGATGATAAGAAACTAGTTTCAGATGAATTGGGAATTCCTTAATAGACATTCAAAATTTAAAAAGAGATGAATGAGATAATAAAGAGCTCACTAGAATTAAGATTACAATGAAACAATAAAAAATGCATTAGGACCAGTGTATCTATTCTGAATAGGAATATAAGATCTCCAAACTTTTCTTATGTTCTTACCTTTCTCTTTATTCTCTATGATGGAAAAGGAATTGCTGTGGAAAAACTGAGAACATTAATGGGGTCACTTCTAGTTTTTCACTTATTGTTATCAGACTGGTAAGAGAATGGGATGGGTCTTGCACAAGGTGAGGTCTTGAATCTTTCTCTTTACAATTTTTTCCCACATGACAGCTACACTTAAGGGGGTAGCTCTGCTCTAACTTTTTGAATGAAAAAAAAAAAAACAAAAACAAAAACAAAAACCTGGGACTCCCTGGTGGCGCAAGGGGCTAAGATGCAACCTATGAAGCTATCCCCAGCCACTGCAGCATGAGTATGATCCCTGTCCAGGAAGCTACCCGCATGGTGCAGCAGACCTCTCCTGACTTGCCCACTGCTCCCCTCAGCAGTGTATTTCAGTCAGTCCGCCTGTTCTGCTCCCCACTCTGTCTCTGGTGAATCCTCTTACCCTCCCTCCCCACACACACCCCTCTGGCCTGTACCTCAGTTCTTGTATGCATAAATAAATAAATCTGAAAAAAAAAAAAGAAAAAAAATCTACCTATAGTCTTTCTAACTGTAATGGATATGTTAAATAATCTTTTCCCTACCCCAAATCTTCAAAATGTCTTAAATTTGTTTTATATTGATGGGTAGAAAAAGTGAAACAAACATTAAAGCTCTGAGTCTGTTTTTACCTTGTTTGATTTGTTTAACTGGCAAGAATAAAGACATATTATTATTTCCCTATCCATATAATAATAATAATATATATATTATAATATGCCTTACTTTACTAACCCAAAAATACTATAATTTTATTTCTATCCAGAAAAAGTGATAGGCAGGGTAACTAGGGAAAAGGCTATGCTATGTAGGAGAACTTTGGGAAACTCTCCAAATGTACAGAGAATTTGGACTGAGACATTAACATTGTGGAGAGGAATGATAGTTATAGAAGATAGAGAACGCATATGGAGAGACTGTCTGTATATAAGAAAAAGGGGAAAGAACAAATAAATTTTAAAAATCAATAGTACAATGAAAAAAATGTTCTGGAGTTGAAGCCAAATTTGTAAGTAAACTAATGTTCCCAATGTACCATGGATAAAAAATAAAAGGATTCAAACCTAGACACCCAAACATTTAGAATGTCAATAATATTTTATAAACTTCATAAATATCTTAGGAGAAAAAAGATAACTACATTTGATTTAAAGGAAAATTAGGGCATCCTTGCACTTTTCTTGCAAAGCAATATATTCAGAGGACAATGGATAGCTATTTCACGCAGAGATCATAAATCGTCTGGGCTATATCAGGACATAGGCTTTGTTTGGATCACTCAATATTCTCATGTTGTTAATTTCTATTTAAGAATTCTGTAGTTCTAGTTTATTCTAGATAAAAATAAGATTTATTGTTACAAATGTCAGTAAGACAAGAAGCAAATGTTGGTGGGGATCATACACTGTTGGTGGCAATGTAAACCAGTCCAACCCCTATGGAAAACTTATAGAGGTTCCTCAAAATATTAAAAGTGGATCCACCATATGACCAGAAATCCCATTGCTAGATATCTATCTACCAAAGAATACAAAATCACTAATTTAAAGGCATATGCACTCCAGTTTTCATTGTGGCACTGTTTACAATAGCAAAGCTAAGGAAGCAACCTAAGTGCCCAAATACAGAGTAGCAGAAAAAGAAGTCTTGGTATATACACATAATGGAATACTAAGCTATAAGAAACAATGAACCTTGGCCATTTGCAACAACATGGATTGATCTGGTAGGAACTAAACAAGATGAGTCAAAAGGTCAAATGCAAATACCAAATGGTTTTACTTACGTGTAGAATATAGAAACCAAACAAAGGATCAGATAAAACCAATCCAATAACAAACTCTACAAATCTAAATGTAGTACTGAGGCCACCAGAGAGGAAGAAGAGAAGAGAACAAGCTGGGTAGGGAGCAGAATTGATTATGGTTAAGGACGATGGGTGTTTTGGTGGTGAGTAACAACTTCTGAATGGGAGATCCTATATACAATGTTGTAACAAAATATTACATATGTATAATATATGTAATTCTGGAATTGTGTTACCTATTGATAGGAAATGTCCAAGATTGTGGAGCATTAAATACAATAGATGGAAATACTTACAAAATTATTCTAAAAAGACTATTGCATGTTTTTTAAAAATCTACATTTCAAACCATAGGACAGAAAAAAAAAATAAATTTTTTTCTCACTTAACACTTTACTCCATATTTCTACTGCCTTATTTATTCTTCTGTTTTGATATGACAATATTCTGTGATTTACAGTATTCTGTAACCATCTGTTGTGGATGTGTTTAATTGCTACTTCTACTCCTGATATATCACCTTTTTCTCTTCGCTGATACTTTGTTTTCCAATATAGAATAATTTCATAGACATGAGATTAGGTTTTGAGTCATAGTTTTATTATTTTTAGAAGAGATAGGAATTCTTGAATTTGATCTTGCTTTTTCTTTTCTGTCAAATTTCTACTGCTGTGTAATTGCTTTGTATTGTGTGCACTTGAACTGCGTGGCATGTGTGAAAATTACCAAGCGGCACTGAAGATTTAACTAATTAACCCCTACCAGTGAATAAGCAAGGTACTCTTATTAAGGTTTCCATGTACACAATAACAGTTGACCTTTTGAAGGCTGTGTCCTTCCTAATGGATGAGTGCTTCCAACATAAATTTTAAAAACATCTCTCCTGTGTAACCAAAGCAGAAATTTGGCAGTTTGAATAAAACTATTTTTATTAGACTTTGCATTCTACTACATTCACTTATGTTCAGGATTAAATGGTGACCTTTTTGAAAATGTTAACTCTATTTAACTACATGAACTTCTGAAAGTTCTTTGCAATCTATAATGTGACTGTCTGGATTGCAAATGATTTAATTTTCTCCCAAATATAACAGTGTAGGATTTCTATTTTGTTTGGTGGTAGTTGGTTGAATGATCTGTTTATATTTAGTT
The DNA here is from genome assembly GCF_014898055.3 of Talpa occidentalis. Taxonomy (NCBI): domain Eukaryota; kingdom Metazoa; phylum Chordata; class Mammalia; order Eulipotyphla; family Talpidae; genus Talpa; species Talpa occidentalis. The sequence goes on from NW_023601653.1 coordinate 31,786,769, forward strand.
TTCTTGCCTTAGTCTTTGCTCAGCTTCTTTTTCCACAGTAACGACGTTTATATATAATTATCTGGGCCATACTGTTATTGACATTTTGAATACATGACTTCCAAGACCCTTTCTTTCCACCCAGCCTAAGCACAGTCCTCCCCTTTAACTTAAAGGGGCAGGATGTAAGGGGGTGCTAAGGAGTTTATAGGTCAAATCTAGAGATGCTGTGTTTGTCTCAGCTCATGGAAGTTGGAGAGCACTTTGTCACACTCCAGGCCTGACCATAGTGGAAGCTGAAAGATTTGGATGAAAGGAGAATAGATATTGAGGGATAGCTGTTGGGCTTTGCCTCCAGGAAATTTTTCAAATAAAGGGAACAAGTTCCTGAGATTGAAAAAGCTTGGTGTATTCTATAAAGCAACAAACTGATAAGCAGAGACCATGCAAAAGCCTTTCCATTTTCTTCACTAGATAGTGGAGGAGAGTTATTCAATTAAAATAATGAGTAGATTTCATCTTGTTTTTATTTTGGTTTATAAAGCTGATAAAAACAATGCTTTAACCTTAACACAAATTTGTTATTTAAGCCAAATGAACAGTTAAGATTTATGGTTTTTCAGTTAAAGTAAGCAATCAGACACCTATGGTCCAAAACACCAGCTTAAGTATTAGGAGGCACATTTGATTTACACAATAAACTAGTATTATTATTTTAAGGGAATTGGGAGAAAAGTTATATTGAAACATTATTTTTCTCATAAAATCTTTCTATTGAGAAAGTAGTACTGTATTTCTCTACAGAAAGTTATTACAAACTAGCACAATTCTGTTCACCTGAATTATATTAGAAATCATTTTCTATTTATTGAATATTAGTGTGCTTTATTAGACATATATACATTGAAATATATATTTGTTTATAGTCGGTAATTCCTAGTAAGCCCCTTTTTGAATTATAAACCATTGATGCAGTAGATAAAATCAATGATTATTGTAGTACATTTCTGAAAATAGCAGAACATATACTATGAAATAATCGAATATTAATATTTATCATGATAATCTTTATTCAACCCACAACTTTTTGCATCTGCTATATATAAAGAATTGTTCCATGTCTCTGGGCTATTTCAGGGATTTTACAAAGTTCTTGCTCTTATATTTTAGAAGGAAAACTAAATATAAAGAATAAGGAAATTTATAATATATTGAAAAATAACATGAACTATGTAAAAAGCAGAAGAATAGGATAGGAGACTGAGAGGGCATAGGGACACAATTGCAATTTTTTATGAGTTGAGTTGCTATTTTATGATTTTGGGATTATATGTTAGTGAAGAATAAAGGAGTTAGTGGAGTTAGTCATTCAGAATTTGAGGAGGAAGTTTTTTCAGACAAATGCAGTTAAAGAGCAAAAACCCTAATTTAGGAACACATCTGGGTGAAAAGTGAAAAGACTAGAGTCACAGCCTTGTGGTTAATGAGGAGAAAGCCGTGATACAGTTGGAAGGGCTTAAAATCACGAAACATCTGTTAGGCTATTACAAAGACATTGCTTTAATTCTCACTGAAATGAAGAATTGGAAGGTTTTGTAGAAAGAAATAACAAGGCATGACTTTTGTTTTAAAAAAGATTATTCTGACTGCTGTGTTGAGAATAGACCATAGAAGTGGTTTACGAAGGGAAAAGGCTGGATACTATTTCGGAGATGCTTGCAGTAATCCAAGTGAGAGATAAGGTGGGTGGTAGCATAGGGGTGTTGAGAAGTGTTTGGATTCTAATATTGTTTTGAAAGAATAGCCAACAGAATTATGTGATGGGTTAGATGAAAGATTGTAGAGACAGAAGTAAAGATGATTCTCAAGCTTCTGGTCTGGGCAACCATAGGATGTTGTTGCCTTCAACAGAGATGGGAAAGGCTAAGAAGGGGAAGGTGGGCATAGCGGGGAAGATTGCTTTTGGACTGGATGAGATGTCTCAGGCACCCAAGGGAAACAGTGAGTAGATATCAAGGTCTAAGGTTCAGGAAAAATCTATATAAGCGAGGCACAAATTCTAGGACAATGATAGCACTTGGTAGTGGTTCAAGTTTAAAGTTCAAAGCTGAACTTTATAAGTTTATATGTAGTGAAATCATCAAATTTATTTTCTCCTATATTTTATTGTTATAAGATACAGTCCATAAGTTATAGCTGCCTTTGTATATTTATGTAAGTTCCTCTGATAAAATGAAAAGTTTAGTTTTATAAACCCCCTCCACTGAGCAGATGTAAAAATATGTAGCTTAGCAATACTCAAAAAATACACTGTGAGCTCCCTCTGCTGTTACTAGAGTCTCTGCTGTTACTAGAGACTCAGATATTAAGGAAATTGGCAAATACTCATGAAGACAAAACTAAGTAACTGGATAATTAAAGTAAAAAATTAGTAATACAAATGTGATTAACTGACTGAACAGTTTCCTTTATTTAAAATCAATAATACATTAAGAAAGTTATCAAAACACTGGGCTTAAAAATACTTATTTTTTAAAAAACTTAGAAATGCTAGATCGTTTTTAATTTTATGAAATCATTTACATATTTCCCAATTAAAACCATGGACAAATGATTCAGATATTAAAGGAGTATCCTATTTTCCTTAAGTAAAATTATGGATACTTTACCTTTTCAATAGAGAAAAAATGTTTTAAGATTTAATCACATAGTGAACATATTTTGTAAGATCCATTTCCAGCAACTAAAATTTAGGATGGGTAGCCAGTAGCTAGTAGTTGCCAGTTGGCAAAATGACCATGGACTTAACCGTAAACATCAGGACAAATGCACCTGAAATATTTTCTATGTAGGTAGCAAAGTATAAGGTGTTTGAGAAAATTTATATCACATAAAGTAAGCTTGGGAATTACAGTTTAAAATGATATATATGTGAATACAAACATAAGAGATAATACGCAAGATGCTGTAATAGTAAAGCAAAGGTACATTAGTACATTAGTTTCTTTTTGGTTAGTTTCCCATCTCTGTCGTACCATTTTAAGATACACAGACACACACACACACACACAGGGTACCTTTTCCAATAGTTAGCTGAATGTCCTCCTTGGTTAAGTAAGGTGTCACTCCTCTGTATGTAAAAAGCACATCTCTGAAATCAATAGGACTGGCATTTATTCTGGCTTTGCTACCTCATGCTTGTGGGTTTTTGGGAAAAATATTATACTGTCTCAGCCTTAGTTTTTCCTCCAGATAGTAGAAATAACAGAGCATAAGATTGCCAAAAAATATATAAATGAAATAATACGTGTAAAACACCTAGTGTTGTTTGGGATTCATTGGAGATGCTCTGGAATTAGGATAATAACTGTCTTTTGCAATAACTCACAGTGTTATACAACTGCTAATTTTTAATGATTCCTTATGGTTTAATTGGTTTCTTTTGAGTAACAACTTCATGTGTCTTTATGTTGTCTTTGAAATCTAACTGAATACTTGTTATGATAGAAGCAACACTTAAACATTGTTGCATTAGTGAATGCAGGAGGAATAATGGTATAATCAAGTGCTTTTTTAAAATTAAAAATAATTTTAAATAAAGATATGTTAGAGTAATATGCCATTATAATCTCTGAGTTAATATTTTATGGAATTAATTCAACAAAATACATTAAATATAAAAAGTAAATCATTTGCATTTGATAATATTATACACCCTTTGTTGCCTCTTTCTTCACTGCCCTCTAATTATTAAATATAGCAGCAGACAGGAAGGACAGGTAATCACGTAAAATGATAGTTGTAATTAAGGCAACCATGTCATTTATTTCTGTTTTTCTTTCTTTTCACTTTCCTTCAATCGATAAAAGCTCTCAATTGAAATAAAACATTGTGTTTATGCTAATTTTCCTTTCTGTTTGATATTTTCCAGTTGTCTTCCTGCTGTGTACATGGTAATTATTCTCATTTTTAAGTAAAAATGTACTCTTTTCAAAGAAACATTTAGGGCATTGCTTTATTAGTTTTTCTTAAAGTTTGACACATAAAAGTGAATGGAAGTCACTCCTAACAATGAAATCTCTAATATTTCAACAATGCCAAAGTTTATTTTGTAAACTATCGATATTTTGAACTTACTTTGCAAGAATATGAAAACATTTATTAGCAGACAATGCCTTTGGAGCTATGAATTCCCCCCAGAAGCAATTGTGTTCTGTAAAAACTGTAATTTCCTATATAATTAATGAAAAACAACATACTGCAAAATGTTATTTTATTTAATAAGGAAAGGAAAATATTTCAATCTATTAAACTTTCCTGATTTCCGTAACTAAAATCTTACTACCTCTATTACTGTTACAGGGCAACCCCAATGGGAAATGGGTTGGTCTGAGTATGGGTCCTCACCCTGTGCTTAAAAAGGACTTAAAATGAGACTCAAATGCAGACACACACACAAGGATAATAAAGGGTTTATTTACAAATAAGGGGAAATGAAGAAAGGAATAACCCAGGGGGAAAGAGGGAGAGAGAGAAATTGGTGAATGTGCCTTACTAGTTTCGCTGAGCTGGGGCCCCAATAGCATGCTGAAGGCCAGCGAAAAGCTGGCAACCCCAAGGCTCACATGTCTGGTTAAATATCAGGCCTCGCTACTTAACTCCACCCTAACTTTCCAGCAACCCTCCCTTCAGTGGTGATGATGTTATGGGATTTGCAGTCCTTAGTGCCTTGGCTCTCTTTGGCCTGGGCCAGGAGTCCATAAAACTTGAGTTTGTGGAGTTGGTTCAGAACATCCTCCCCTTACAATATTACCATATAAAACAGTCTTACTCTCTTGGACTTTAAAAAAACGTGGCAGTGAATCCAAAAGCTTTGAAATATGGTTGGTTATTAGAACTTAAGTGGGTAGCCTCAAAAAAACCATAACACATTAGAAAAACGTCAGTTCTAACTAATATAGAATGTGTGGAAATGTGGAGGAAGGGAAGATGTTATCTCTTGTTTTTGAAGGAAGGTAATTAGGTAGATAATGAACATGTATGTTTAGACTTTGAACAGCTCTTAATGGGAGCTGTTCTGTGCTTTGTACAGCTATATTATCTTTCTAAGTTCCAGAAATGAAAGAATTCTCTTACATTAGAAATAAAGAATTATAAAATAATAGATTCCACATATTTTCTCATTATAGAAATAGATAATATTCATGCTAGATACATAAACTAATTAACTAATTAAAAAGACTCTGCCTAGGGCCTCCCCGGTGGCGCAGCGGTTGAGCGCTGGGTTGCGAAGCTGCCCGCGGCCTCTGCGGAGCCAGTTCGATCCCCGGCTGCTCCCCGGCCACCAGAGGAGGGTCCCACATGGCGCGCAGACCTCTCCTGCCGCCCGCTGCTCCCCTCAGCAGTGTACTTCGGTCCTTCTGCCTGCTCTGCTCCCCGCTCTGGCTCTGGTGAATTCTCTCGCCCTCCCGCGCTTCTGACTGTACCCAGTGCATGTATAAACGAACAAGCAAACAAACAAACAAATAAATAAAAACATGCCTCTATAAAAAAAAAAAAAAAAGACTCTGCCTATTCATCTCATTAATAAAATTTATTCCCAAGGAAATTGACATTTTGTTGAATAATTATTTATCAAAACATGCAATATTTATTTGGGTATCTTGTATACTAAAGATTGTAACCTGAATGATAACCCAATCCAGAAATATTTTTATACTTAGGGTTTTATGATTATGATGCCTTATATTAAAAAAAATAGTTACAGAAAAGTGTCATGCCATTCTAAGAGGTAAATGGTATAGAAAATGATTAATGTAAGCTCAATATTAGAGAAGGACCTTCTTAAATAGATTTAAATAAGTGGTTTTTTTTAAAAGATTTTATTTATTTATGATTACCAGACCTGGGGTACAGGCCAGAGGTGTGGGAGGTGAGAAGATTCATCAGAGACATGTGAGGAACAGAACAAGCAGACGAACTGAAATACACTGTTGAGGGGAGCAGCGGGCAAGACAAGGGAGGTCTGCTGCGCCATGTGGGTTGCTCCCTGGCTTACCAGGGGTCAAACTCGTGCTGAAGAGGCTGTGGATTGCTTCATATTGTGGTGCTTAACCCCTTGTGCCACCAGGGAGGCCCTTAAATAAGTGATTTTTATAACAATTTATGCTATTAGATTATTTTAGAATAATTTAAATATGGTGTAACAGTTTTCTTTATAAATGTAAATATGCTTTATATCATGTAGCCATTTAAAATTAAAGTTTTCATAGGTAAATACAGTGTAAAAGGGAGTACATCGATGCTTCAAATTATTTCAGATCATGTAAGAGTAAAATAATTTCAGTTATGATCTTTGCTAAGCTCCAAGAATAAAAGGGAGGATAAACAAATGCCTTCCCTAGAGTTGTCTTCAGGAATCGTTAGGGCTACAAAATAATTTGGTAACATCATGTCACAAAATGGGCCTAATGGATTTTAATAGCCCCAATTAAAAATGACAGTAGGGAATCAGCTTCTAATGACAAGAGAAATGCATTTAATATATGGAAAGAGCAGAGGTTAAAAATGTCACACGGAGGCACGAAACTACAAAGGTCAAGTCTCAGTTACCACAAGATATCTTCATCTCCGTATAACAGCCTGATAATGAACATAGGGGATAACTACAGAAATAGATGGATTCATGTATTTATGAGATATCAGTACATAGTTAAGGTCAATTTTCAAATCAGAAGAAAAGTATTGTTCTTTTCAATAAATGTAACTGGATGTTCATACCAATAATACCAGAAAAATAAAGTCAAATACAAAAATAACTTTTTATTTTTTAAATGGACTGTGATATCTAACACCATGTTGGTTCAAAGCATTCCTATCAATAGATACATCATTTTCTCAAAAATTCTAATCTGCTGTTATTAAAATGTTTGGGTCACAGTTCCAATTCCAGTTTCAACTAATAGTAAATCATAAATATGTAAGGCTTGGAAACTATTTCCATGATTAAGGTCTGTCTACCTTCAGATAATAGAGTCCATTATTAAGAGTTGTCATTTTTTGCTTGGTAACAACTTTGTAAATTGAGGTTGAGATATCAAATATAAGAACTGTCTAGCTATAGACTTTTCCAGATCCTGAATTAAGAAAGTGCTTTTGTGATAATTGGTCACATCTGGCAGTGCCACTTACATCATTTTACATGTTTAGAGTAATAAGTAGCTTGAAATATCAGCAAAAGAATTTTGCCTTCTGGTCACATCTCAAGTGAATACATTTCTAAACAAGTACAACACATTTTGAGCTATATTTGTAATGTATGATTTCCTATAAAATAAAATCTTAGCATTATCCATCTGCTTTTGTACTTAGCAAATAGAAAAATGCATACAGTGAGCAAGAAAGAAATAAAATTTAAGAATCAAGATAACCTTGACATTGTACTGTGTCAAAAATGTTCATTTATTTTACTGAAATTTTTCTATTTTTGGCATTCAGAAACTAACCCACAATTAGGAATATTAATCTTGGTAATTTTTCCTCTATCTCTCTACATACATGTAGACATCTTTAGTGATTCATAAATGTTACACAGATAAATATGCAGATAAATATGTCTGTGAATATTTGTCAATAAGTTGAGAAAAGCTGTTACTTAAATATCACAATTTTCTTCATGTTTTTACTGAAAGATTTCATATATCTCCATTATATTATTTAGGAATATTATACTTGAAAATGTAAGGAAGCACCATTATACTCTAGATTCCTGAAGAAAGCAAATATGGATTACTTTACAAAAAACATTGATATTTTGACTCAAGAACCAAAAAAAAAAAAAAAGGGAAAGGATGTACCAGTATATGTTTTAATTATCTATTGTCTCAATATATATTTATGATTTCTTATGGTCATCATTATGAAAGATAATAGGAAATGTGTTTGATTACTGTGGCAGTTAATTTTGTATGTCAACTTGATTTGACTAATAGTCACCCAGAAAACTGGTAAAATGTCATTTCTGGGTATGCCTGTGAGAGTGTTCCCAGAAGATAGTAGCATTCAAATTGGCAACGATCATCCTCATCAATTCAGGGTATCACTTGTTCATTGATGGTCTGAATAGAATAAAAAGTAGAAGGGTGGATGAATTTAATTTCCTTTGCTCAACTGTGGACATTTAGCTTCTGGGGCTCTGATATCAGCTCTGATACTAGTTTGCAGGTCTTCGGAGTCAAACTAGAACTTACACCATCAACCTCTCTTAATATCATAAACATCTCTGGTTCTTAGATCTTCCAAGTCATACTGAATTACACCACTATCTTTCTTTTTCCCAACTTGCAGACATCAGCTGATCATAGGACTTCTCAACCTCCATAAGTGCGGTAGTGAATTCTTATAACAGAAGTCACATGTATCTCTATCTCCATCTCTAACTAGATAGAGTTCTGTTAACAAGAATGCCAACTAACAAAGATTTTGACATTGAGAGTTGTTCTGGAGGAACAGAACTTTATGGGTAAGTTTTTTAAGTTTTTTTGGCATCTCAGGAATTAACTGCTTAATCTGATTATATATATAAATGTTAGTGTTGCCATACATTGTTTATGTGCATTGTGAATTTTTTGTAGAGCTATAAAAACAATATCTGCAATGGAATTTTTTTTAAAAGCAAGGACCAAAGAGATCTATATATGATACTTGCAAATATTTTTGGAAAGCTATGATGTTGGTGGGTGGCTCCTAATATCCCTAAACAAAATGATAAAAGTATGAGATCAGAGATTCAAATCAAAGTAGACTCCATGAATAAACTAAATGCATGTTTTATGGTGAAAAAAGAAAGAAGAAAGGAGAAAAAGTTTACTTACTAAGACCTGATATGTAGGTGTATAGGCTCGACTTTTTCCTAAAGACAATGGGAAATCTCTCAAAGGTATAAATAAAGGACTGTCATGCCCCAGTTTGACTTTTAGGAGTACTTGTTTGGCTGCTGAGTGGATATTGGAGAAGAGCAGGTTGGGAAATAGCACAAAGTGAAGAGGTTGCTGCAGAATTCAAAATAACAGATATTGGTGACCTGAGTTAGAGGAGTAAAAAGTATAGTATAGAGAGACATATATGAAGTGGAATAAATAGGATTTGACTGACTGGAGGTCATAATGAAGAGTCTGAAATGACTTCTGAGTTTCTGACTTGAGCAACTTATTGCACAGCAGTACCACTCACTGGTATATGACAAAGAGAGAACAAGCATATTTTAGACAAAATAATGAATTCTGTTTTGAGCATGTTGGGATTGAAATTACTGGAGAATATCCTTTGGTCCTTGAGAACTTTTTTGGAGGTTCTAGCAAGAGAGCACAGATATTTATCTACTCTTACTTGTAAAACAATTTTTTTTAAGATTTATGTATTTGGGCCTCCCAGGTGGCGCAGCGGTAGAGCGCTGGGTTGCGAAGCTGCCCGCGGCCTCTGTGGCGCCGGTTCGATCCCCGGCTGCTCCCCGGCCACCGGAGGAGGGTCCCACATGGCGCGCAGACCTCTCCTGCCGCCCGCTGCTCCCCTCAGCAGTGTACTTCAGTCCTTCTGCCTGGTCTGCTCCCTACTCTGGCTCTGGTGAATTCTTTCACCCTCCCGCGCTTCTGACTGTACCCAGTGCATGTATAAACAAAACAAAAAAAAACAAAACAAAACAAATAAATAAATAAAAACATGCCTCTATTAAAAAAAAAAAAAAAAAGATTTATGTATTTATGCATACAAGAACTGGGGTGCAGGCCAAAGTTGTGGGGTGAGAGGATTCACCAGAGATAGAGTGGGGAGCAGAACAGGCAGATCGACTGAAATAGACTGCTGAGGGGAGCAGCAGGTGAGACAGAAGAGGTCTGCTCGCCATGTGGGTTGCTTCGAGGCCGGCAGGGATCAAACTGGCACTGTAGAGGCTGCCGACAGCTTCACAGCACTGAACTCAACCACCTGCGCCACCAGAGAGGCCCAGGACCACACCATTTGGATGTATGCTACCACACCACACACACCACCAAGGCACCCATAGTCCTCTACCATAGTCCAAGGCACCCCTTCCCTACTTTTCTCATCATACTTCCCCAGCCCCTTTGGCAGCTTCCATTATACAGTCAGATTTCTAGGGTTTGTTACTGGTTTTATTTTGCCTGACCCTTGGCTTTTTTTCTCTATAGTCCACATATAAGTAAAATCATCCTGCTTTTGTCATTTTTCCTTCTGACTTATTTTGATTAGCATTATCCCCTCTGTTATTTGTGACTGCATAGACTGGGCTGTTATTTTAGATACTACTGTGATCACAGCACCTTACAGTTTAGTTGCTTTTCTTTGCTGTATTCTGAAACTATTGGTTAAAGTCCATTCTATCCACACAGACCTTATAGGTATTCTTTTTTTCCAAATTCCAAGTTTGAAAATGTCTTATATTGTTTGCAGTTACACATGAATTTTTAATTGTCTCAATCTCCTAGAATAAGAAACTACTATCTGAACAACTCTTTCACATAATAATTAACTAGAATACTGAACATTTAATGTTTCTATCTTTGGTTAAAGAGAGAATGAGAATATTTTCTAGTATTTTATCAGAATAATATCTAACAATACTGAACAGATGAGTGATTAATGTATAATAATATATAATTATCTAGATCATTCTGCAAAAAACTTTAAATTTACATTAAATGAAGAAATAAAAATAATTAGGATGCTTGAGTATTATAGCTAACTCTTTTATAAGCATAGAGGAAAATATGACTGAATAATTATGTAAGTTCTTGTTTTATAATTTCATTTCTTAACTTTAGAATTTATGCCATTCCTAGATCAGACTCAGTTAGAGAAAATAAGAACAAAGATTTCTAATTAATTAGCATACTGGTAAATCAAATGAACAGAAGAGTATAAATAACCTTTTATGTAGTTTGTTTCTTTGTGGATGGGTAAAAAAGATAAAAGAAATACATTGAATTTTATTTGTAGCTGAAATTCAGGAATAGAAAACACTTCTATTAATCTACACATGATAAATTAAATACATTTTTTATTTCAACAGCTTCTTTTACAAAATTGTCTTTTTTCCTTGCCTTTAGCTAAAATCAGTGGAAAAGAGAAAATAAATGCATTGAGTTTTATTTATAGTTGAAATTCAGGAATAGAAAACACTTTTATTTATCTTCCATTCATGACAAATTAAATACAGTTTTATTTCAGTGGCTTCTTTTGCAAAATTGTCTTCTTTTATCTTGCTTTTAGCTCAAATCCCTGTCAAGTATAAATTTTGCAAAAAAACCAGCAAGTCTTCTTATAAGCTTGCAGGATCCATATGACACAATCTACCAATGATTAGGAGTACAATTTTTCATCAAAATGAGCTAAGAGAAAAAGGCCAGGGGCTTAATGTTTAGGCCACATATATGGTAGTGGGTCCAAAGTTCTCATTCCTTTTGGTAGACTGTTAGGTCAAATTCTTGAGGATAGCAGCCATAGCTCTTTCCTGTCACTAATAAAGGGTAAACTATGTGAGTGACTCCTCACTGAGCACAAGTTGACACTTGATTGTTGTGTAGTAGATGGAGTGAGACTGGACAGAAAATCTTGTGAGAAGTGGTTTATCTGCAGAGAGCAAACCGTGCCTTTCCTTTTTTCAGACTGAAATGCCCTGTTCTTCATCCTTGTTGCGTGTACCTTTTCTCCCTACCACAAATCCAATGTTAAGAAGCTGTACTTGTGAGTGCAGTTTATTCCAGCAGTATTCATCTAAACAAAATTAGTCAAGTAGTTTGTTGCAATCCACCAAGACCTCTCTTAAGGTGAGAATTATTTATTGAATTATTTTTCACTTAAGTATCACAAAAATGTCTGTAAAATTTTTGACAAAATGTAAACTCTCTTTGAATTTCTTTAAATTCTCTTGTTCATATGAACCTTTGCTTAAGCTGCTGTAAATATTAAACTCTTACTGTAAGCAGTGGAAACCCTGCAGCCTGTGCTTCTTTTTAATCTACAGGAGAAGACATTGCTGATTTGTGTTATTTAATATTGGTAAATATAAGTATGCTGGGGTGATTTCCATTGTCTGTGCCCACTAAAGCATGTAAAATCAGTTTTTTTGTTTTTTTTGTTTTTTTGTTTTTTGCTTTGAAGTGAGAAAGAAGTTAGCCAGACATTGTTACTGGGGTGATAAAATTTATTCAGATCATCATGGCTATATATTTTCATCATTCTGGAAAACAAAAAACTGCTTAGGCATTGTTTATAAAGCTTTCACAGAATGATGCTGTTAAGAGACCTCTAATGAGACATTTGAACAAGTGATTTGTAGTTACACCTTTAGCACTATATTTATATCTAATAGAATGTATGACTTCTCAGTTATGAACCACAGAAGCATGTTTATAGGCTTGGAGAAAAAAGTTGGGTGTTTTTTTTTCCCTAAACCTATATTTCTGCTTTTAAAACCAGAATTGATTATTCATATATGCTTGGCTTGATAAATATTTATTGACCTCATAATTTTTAATTAAATAATGAGTGAATAAGTGAATGGATATTCTACAGTGCCATCAATCTTTTACTGGTCTCCTGAACTGACATCCTTCTTAAGGAACTCTGGGCAGAGCCTAGTTCTGAAGTCAAACAAATTTCCCACTGATGACTAATCAATGCTAATTAACATTCATTTAGATCATTGTTTTGAATGAGGAAGCCAAGATGGCAGGCTTTAGTAGATCATTGAAAATAGAATCACTGTAGTTAAATTTGTGAATTTAAATTTCTGAATCTGCAAATTCAAAAACTGAGTAGCTATGACTTTATCAAGCTCAAATAAATTAGTCTCTTTAGGGCTTCTGGCATTTTATGAAGGAAAAATCCTTTGGTCAATTATTTACCTGTAAAATAATCAGGCTTGATAGAAATTATGTGACCAAAGTACTTTATTTTATTTTTTTTTTTTTAAAGAGGCATGTATTTTTATTTATTTATTTATTGTTTGTTTGTTTGTTTGTTTGTACATGCACTGGGTACAGTCAGAAGCGCGGGAGGGTGAGAGAATTCACCAGAGTCAGAGCAGGGAGCAAAGCAGGCAGAAGGACCGAAGTACACTACTGAGGGGAGCAGCAGGCGGCAGGAGAGGTCTGCATGCCATGTGGGACCCTCCTCCAGTGGCCGGGGAGCAGCCGGGGATCGAACCGGTGCGGGTGGTTTGCTGTTGTTAGAGGTGGTGGTATTGGTAGAGGTGGTGAATGGATGTGTTGTACAACAAAGAGAAAGGAGAGAAAGCAAATGGAAGTTAGGATTGAGAGTATTTGTGATGGTTTTCATCCTCACTTACAGGTAAAATCTTTTACTCTCAGGACCTCCCTGGTGGTGCAGGGATTAAAGACGATGCTATCAACCTATTGCTAGCCACTGCAGCACTAGTTTGATCCTGGCCAACCTGCCAGAGAGCAACCCACATGGTGCAGCAGATCTCTCCTGCCTTGCCCGCTGCTCCCCTCAAAAGTGGATTTCAGTGGCTCTTCCTGTTCTGCTCTGCACTCTCTCTGGTGAATCCTCTCACCCCCTATACCTCTGGCTTACACCCCAGTTCTTGTATGTATAAATAAATAAATCTTTAAAAAAATCTTTTACTCTCAGAGAAATACCATTTCCTGGGAAATCACATGTTAATCCCATAGAAATTACGAGTTGAACATGCATGAATGGGCATTACTTCAGTTCTGGAGAATATGAAGAAGAAAAAAAATACAGCCCTTTCCCTAAATAGTTAACAACAGAGATAGGAAATAAGTGGGAGAATACACTCCTGAAATGGATAAGAAACATGTTTTGAATTAGGTGAAATTATAGACATATAATTATGATATTGAGCATTTACTATTGAAGTGAGACTTTTCTTGGTAATGAGAGTGCCTAAAGGACTTTATTATCTGAGAATGAAAAAAATATATATGTTGCTTCCCTAAGGCTTCATGAAAAAGATAAGAAAAAGAAAAAGCCTGCATAGTGAGTCAAAGAATTAAAATATTGTTTATTTTTATCTTGTGCCCAAAGAAATTTAGGTCATTCCAAGCACAGGTTAATAGTGAGATGCACAAAATCCAAGAAGGATCAAGTGATCATTTCATCCCCCACTGATGAAGAGCCCTAGCATGGTAGAAGGAAGTTCTTTTATTTTATAAGATAGAGATTAGTAACTGAAACTCTGGATAAGGTAATCATTAACAAAGAATCATTAACAAGGAATCCATACTCACTGTAAAGATTCTAATTTTTCTTAATGTAAATGTATATTTATTCCCAAAATCTTTTCATAGAACACCAAAACCTTTTCTGGAAATACAGAAAAATACAGGTCTTCTCATTGGAGTTTATTGTGATGTTTTTTGCATAAACTAAATACATAATGTATTATTTGTAATTTCTAGTTTTAATGGTTTTTAATGAAGCAAGCACTTAAATACCTTTGTGAGGCATACTGAGTGAAGAATATTGACTTTTTTAAAAATAATTTTCCTGAATAGGGAGGAAAAGCAGCAGGTCCCTGAGAGAACTGGGACATGGAAGACAAAAGGGCAACTCTGGCAAACTGCCCAAAGAAGAAAGTTGCCGTAAGAGAGGACTAGAAGGGAGGACAGCTCAGAACCTGGCTACCCTCCCCCACCCACAAAGTCAGCACTCTCCGACCAACAGAAAGGAGGAAAAAAAAAACAAACCTAAAACAACAAACAAGAACAAACTGCTGATCAAGCAGGACTGTGAGTGGAAAGGAAATATTTCAGGCACCACACCCTGTGAACTGGAACTGTGGAGAACCATGCTGGAATCGCTGCGGAGGTGAGCAAACAGTTCCAGGTGCCATTAGAGAAAAACAGACTCCAAGGAGACCTACAAATAGCCCAAGGCCAGCTGGTAAGCTTGTGCAGAAAAGAAAAGCTATACGCTTGAAAAGCATATGCAGATCATGGCTGCCCAGGTCCCCGCTCCTGTAACCTAGGCTTGCGGGGAGATGTGCGGGGGCCCTCATTGAGGTGAATGTCCCTCACTGAGTAATCAGAAACCAGGCGCCCAGACACGGGAGTGGAGTGCAAAAGGCGCCATTTCTGTGGACACTGAACTGGGCTACAGCCCATGTCCTGGATCTGAGGGCTTTGGAGCTGAGACCCGGGGCATGAAATTCAGGGCATGGGATCCCCAGGACGGTGGGGCACAGGGCAGACACAGCAATCCCATACCGTTGAGGCACTCCACGCCACTCCCACTCTGTTCCCCGAACCTGCAGGGTAAAAAAATAGTTCTGGAAGGACACTAGGAAAGATCTCTGGCGCCACCTAGCGACCAGAAAAAATCACCAACACCTTATAGTTGGAAACCAGGTACCCCCAAAAACATTCTCAGGCTCTGAGAGAGGGTGGGCCACGCAAACAGGGGTAAGGAGGGAAATAAGGCATGGAGCAATACTCCATCCTGGAACTGAGAGCCAGGCACAGGATCCAGGGTGTGGGATGTGCCACAGTAGCAGGCACTGCACAGAAGAGAATGGAGTAACATTTAGCAAACTTCAAGACAGCAAATGCCAACCAAGAATACTTTAACCTGAAAAGCTCTCCTTCTTCTACAAAGAAAAAATATGGACCTTCTCAGACAAATAGAAACTCCAGAAATTCATTACAACTAAGCCCTCACTCTAAAAAATTCTACAAGAAGTCCTAAAGCCAAAACCAACAGAGGAATGAACAAGAACAGAATAAAGCAAGGAATAAAATCACAAAAAAAGACAAACAAAATGGCAAACACAGATGCCAACATATCAGTATTAACCCTAAATGTAAATGGATTAAACTCATCAATAAAAAGACACAGAGTAGCAGGCTGGATTAAAAACCAAAATCCAACCTTCTGCTGTCTCCAGGAAACACGCTTAACCACAAAAGATAAACACAGACTGAAAGTAAAAGGTTGGAAAACAATCCTACAAGCAAATGGACCAAAAAGAAGGCAGGAACAGCCATACTTATATCAGATGAAATAGACTTCAAATTAAAAAATGTAATAAGAGACATAGATGGACACTACATTATGATCAAGGGAACAATACATCAAGAAGATATAATACTCATCAACATATACTCACCAAATGAAGGGGCACCAAAATATATTAGACAATTATCAGCTCTGAAAACAGATATTAAAGAAAATACATATATAGCAGGAGACTTCAACATCCCACTCTCACCAATGGACAGATAAATGAGACAAAAAATAAACAAAGACACTAGAGCCCTAAATAAAGACATAGAACTCATGGACTTAACAGACATGTATAGGACACTGCACCCAAAAAAATCCGAGTACACATTTTTCTCAAGTGTGCATGGATCATTCTCCAGAATCAATCACATACTGGGCCACAAGACAAACATCAACAGACACATGAAAATCAAAATAATTCCAACTATCTTCTCCGATCATAAAGGCATCAAGCTAGAAATAAATCATAAAAAGAAAACCATCCCACTTCATGGAGATTGAAATCCACACTACTGGAAGACTACTGGACTAATGAGATCAAAGAAGAAATTAAAAAATACTTTGAATTGAATGACAAGGAGGACACCACTTTCCAGAATGCATGGGATGCAGCAAAAGCAGGAAGAAGAGGAAAATATATAGCAATACAGGCTCACATCAAAAAAACAAGAAAGAACTCAAAGAAACTATACTACAAAGCCATAACAATCAAAACTGCATGGTATTGGAAGAAGAACAGACACATGGACCAATGGAACTGAATAGAAAACCCAGAAATAGCCCACAGATTTATGGTCAACTAATCTTTGACAAAGGAACAAAGAATACGCACTGGAGCAAAGAAAGTTTGTTCAGTAAATGATGCTGGGAAAACTGGGTTGCTACATGCAAAAGAATGAAACTTGACTACTACCTCACACCATGCCTAAAAACCAACTCAAAATGGATTAAAGTACTAGACATAAGACCTGAAACCATAAAATCAATAGAAGGAAATAAAGGCGAAACACTACATGACATGCACCTCAAAGACATCTTTACAGACATATGACCCAAAGCAGTGATAGTGAAGGCAAAGATAAACAGCTGGGACTACATCAAATTAAAGAGCTTCTGCACAGCAAAAGAGACAATAACAAAAACAAAGAGAAACCCCACCAACTGGGAGAACATTTTTGCACACAACACTAATGATAAAGAACTGATCACAAAAATCTACAAAGAGCTGATGAGACTCAACAAAAACAAAGAAAATAATCCAGTCAAAAAATGGGCAGAAGAGCTAAAAAGAAACTTCTCTAGAGAGGAATTGCAAATGGCCAACAGGCATATGGAAAAATGTTCAATGTCACTTGCAATCAGGGAAATGCAAATCAAAACTACAATGAGATACCATCTTACACCAATGAGAATGGCACATATTAAAAAAACTAGCAACAACAAATGTTGGCAAGGATGTGGAGAAAAAGGAACTCTCCTGCACTGCTGGTGGGAGTGCAAACTGGTCCAGCCACTATGGAGAGCTGAGTGGAGATTTCTTGACCTACTAAACATAGAGCTTCCATATGATCCAGCAATTCCACTCCTAGGTATTTACCCAAAGGACACAGAAACATTTATTCCAAAGAGCACCTGCACCCCTATGTTTATAGCAGCACAATTTACAATAGCTAAGCTTTGGAAACAACCCAAATGCCCAAAAATAGATGACTGGATCAAGAAGATGTGGTACATATACACAATGGAATATTACTCAGCATTCAAAAATGATAAACACATGCAATTTGCAGCAACATGGATGGAGCTGGGAGGGATCATATTCAGCGAAATAAGCCAGAAAGATAAAGAAAAATACTGGATGGTCTCACTCATAGCAGGAATCTAGAAAACCTAAATAAGGGATCAGGAAAAAGAATATAAGAAAGAAAAAATCAAAATCAACAAACACCTATAAACCAGAGACACACTATGGGTGGGGGGAAGGAGGGATTGGGGTCAAAACAAGGGAGGTGCAATTGTATGGGGGATATAAAAATTAAAATAAATAAATAATAAATAAAAAAATAATAGGCCCACTCAGCACCCAAGGTCAGCATGGAAACCGCTGGGCCAAGCATAGGTGGGGGGATGAGACAAAGAGGGGGGCACCACTTGACAAAAAGCAAGTCCCCTGCCTGGTCACATGTCCATGAGGTCCTGGACGTCCAGAGTGGGGCTACCCTGTTTGGGCAGGTCACAGCCCCAGTGGGAGCCTGGATGCCAGGGGTAAGGACCCACCTGACCATGGGTTCACGCTGTAGGGGCTGGTTGGCCTGGCAGAGCAGTTGGGAATGCTACGTGAGAGCTGTGTGGTGTTGGCTGGCCGAACTGCCTACTGATTGGTTGCACCAGCAAGACCCAGGTGAGATGGGCCTTATAATTGGCTGGCTTGTGAGGGTGATGTCAGAGGAGGCATTGTGACTCACAAGAGTTCCATTTGGAAGGTGTATAAAGCCGGTCACTGGGCCTACTCCTCACTTTGGAGTGATAGCTCTCTTGGAGCAGGTGCTATTTGCCTTGCCCTGTACTATGGCGTCCAACTCTGCCTCGGCCTCTAGGCCCATTCAGCCTGTCCTAGACCACTCGGCCTGTCCCTGGCCACAGGCCCAAACCCTCCTCTCGACCTTCATGCTGGCACACATCTTTGACCATCTCTGTGGCCTCCTTGAGTCTCCGCACCCACACTAGAAGACTGCAGGTGTCTAGTGACCTTCTAGGTGTCTCAGGGACCCTGGCCAAACTGGTTGCTTACCTGGTTCCATGGTCAGAGGGCCGTTGGCCGGGTAAGAAGAATGGTAGTGGCCCCCAGTCCACTGTGGCACAAGCCACTGTGCTCTCAGGCCTGAAACACTGAAGACAGGTCCCTGGGTTTCCCAAGGACAGTCATCCAGGCCTGGGAAACCAAGTCCAGCACCTGAACAGAAACACCACCCACCACATGGGGCTGTGGCCAGGCCTTGCTGAGCCTCCCCAACCAGCACCTCTGTTAGAACCAGATCCCAGGAGCTTGAGCTCCTGGTGAGGTAAAGACCAGGTGTGGCTGCTGCCAGCACCCACACAGACACCCAGCTCATAAGCTGTACCACCAGCCACGGCCATGACACCAGGCCCAGTGCATACCGCTTACGCCACTGGAAGCTGCGTGTGGGACCTGGTGTCCCCACTGTCCACCTGTAGAACATCTGTCCTGGGACTCGCTCCTCGGGCCATCGTGAGCTCCTGGGACCTGGTACCCCCACCATCTGCCATTGAAATATCGTTAGAACACCAGGTACCAGGCCCAGCACATGGCCAACTTATCCAGTGCCCCAACCCCAGAACCATCTGTCCTCAGAGTTGTCCTCCCAGGGATGTGGCCTGAGGAGGTCCTATTTATGACTCTTGTTGGTGGGCTCCAGAAAGGTAGTGGCTGGTGTCCAGGGGAGGGGGCCTGGCTGGAGCTTGGGGCAGTTCATAGAATAGTCTCCCTCATGTCTCCCTATGTTGAGGTGCTGGCATGCCCCTGGGTCAAAGACCGATAGCTTGGAGCCATCTTAATTCAGGTGAACTGGGGGCTTGTTATGTGGTGGGCCCTTTATTTGGTGCTTGGTAGGTGGGGGCCCCTTTGAAGAACAGAAGCTGTAAGAACTGCTCCTGGGTGTCCAGCAGTGCTGCTACTGGAAGGCCCAGATCGAGAGCTGGAGTCTTTGCCTTTCCTCAAATGTTTACCCCCAGGAGGCCAGGGAGAGGCCTCACTGGGTTGCCGGTGGCCTTATATTTTATAAATAAATAGTTTTTTTGGTCACTCCAAATTTTTTTTTTCCTCCCATCCTTTGTGGTTTTACACTCATTTAATTTAACACAAGATTGTAATGCATCTCTGTCAAGCATTTCCAAAGCATTGAAATTAAATTTCATAGAAAAACCCTTTCTTGCTATATGCTAGTTTACTTTATCAATTTACATAACAATTGCATTATGTACTTGCAAAAGTTAAATACAAGGAAGATAAAAAGGTTAGAGAAACAACACAAACCACTTTAAGCATACCAATGAAGCTAATGGGCAGGATCATTGGAGCAAAGTAGACAGGAGATTATTAAACAGAAGTATTTAAAATGCCTGAAGAATTAATCAGTATATTTTAGAGACATTATGGGAATTATTGCTAATGCAGTTGTAAGCTGGAAGTCAGTTATGGGGGCTTTTATATTTGTTCTTGATGGCTGTCCAATTGCAGGTGTCTTGTGACATCCCTGCTGTACTTCCATTCTTGTAGTTCAAAAACACCCCTAACTTTTTAACCTTCCTTTCCTACTTTAGGCTGACTTGAGTAACATCTGTCAAATGTATCCTAAAAATACATTAACTGGCCGTGGGCCAGATATAAGTTAGATTATCATAGGAATCCTCAAAACATTGGTCAACCTCCAATATAAATTTTTTTATTCAAAATATGTTAATATCAATATTGTCTTTTAATTTATTCCTGAATATTCATTCTAATTTGTAAAAGGTAATTTGTGACTTATATAATAATCAGTGCTGACAAAATACCTGATTTTAAAAGGTAACTTTTTTCAGGCCAAATATTCTAACAATTTCCAATATAAACTATTTAAATAATTTTGACAGTCATCCTAAGAAAAGTGTTAAGAATAATTTTCTGCAGCTGAAATGGAATATGTTTTGTTTCTTTCAACAGGTTCTTAGTTTTAAAATTGTTATTTTGGTATTCACAAATTGATTTAGTGTGTCATTTAGCATACAACTTCAATTTTCTTCTTTTGTTGCTAGCCCTTGTTCTGAATATACAGACAACTGTTTATTCTCCAACAATTATTTCTTTCATATGACTTGTTCAAAATAATTAAGTCAATCCATGTAAATGATCAACTCATAAAGCTCACCTTTTATTTTTATGATTCAGTAAAGAATATGTACATCCTTTATTATTCCAAAGAATAGAATCTACTTCACTATCTAAAAGTATATGCCTTTCTTCTAGGTAGTTCACTTTTCATGAAATTTAATTTAGGAATCTTTCAAGTCACCTGCGTTTGTCTTACGGTTACTCTAAGGAAGAGTTATTTTCATTTCTTAAATAAACAAGAGTCATATTAAAGAAAATATCAGTAATAGATTTTTTATTGAGAAATTATGATTTAAATTGTTTGAAGTAAAATTTCTGAATGGGTAATAAACAGATTCTTTTATCCATTTATTAATTTAATGGTGCTTTTTTACAAGAAATGGTATGGACAGAAATCATATTATTTAATATGTCTTTCTAAATTTTTGTAGGACTTTCCTACAATAATTGCTAAAATTTACCAATTGAAATGACTGGGCTAAAAATTATAGCCCAGGCTAGAATGATTCTACCTAAAAATGATTCAGTCTATGCATTCTTTCAAAACAACTAAAATTTCTAATCTTACTAACTGCTTTCATATGAAAATATGTATTCTTCATGGTTAAACTGTGACCAGTTGTACTCTCTCACTTGTGTTTTATGAAGTTTCTCAATGATTTGCAGGAACCCAGAAAAGTAATCTAAATACTCTCCTGCAAAGCAAGAATGCCTTTTCAGTGAAGAGGTTGAAACTACTAGAAGTTGAAATATTGATCACCTGTGAAATTATTCCAGACCAAACTGTATAATTTTATATAGAATTTCTATTGTTGAAACAAAAGTAAATCTCTTGATGATTGTATTCCATTGGAGTTAATTTTGTCCTTTGGAATTATACAGAAAAATAAATCAATTTCTTCTTGCAACTAGAACAAGTTCAGATTTATGACCTGTTCTCATGAGTATTTCCTTTTCCAAGGATATTCTGGTTGCAACTTCAACCATTTTTATCTGACATGGTTTATATATTTATCACTGTTCTGACACTGTGCAACTCAATTCTAGTTGTATTATCTTTGTTAAAGTATTCTGAATAGAATTTAATAAAAATTATAATTAGAATAATTTTATCACAATGTAATGACTATTTCTACCAGAGTGGAATCTGGATGGATTGCTAATAGCAAGTTTCGATTATTTTAATTTCAATGCTGTCTTCTATAATAGGCAATTCTTCCACAGGTTTCTGTTATTTAGTCTGAATGAATGACAATACCAGAAAACATAATTCTTTATTGTTTAACAAGATTTGCATAGTTTAGCAGTCTTGCAGCATTTGATAGCATCTAATTCACTTGAATTTGATAACAGCTCATTAAGAATAACTTTTCGAGTAAGTAATATCTGATATATTTCACAATAATAAAAAGTTATTTTGTTTATTTTTTTGCAGAAAGGTCCTGTAATGTTCTGGTAACAGTAACTTTAAAAGGGTGGCCTGTAAAGTCTCATTTAATATTTTAGAAATTATAGTGTGGGATTTGAGTTGTTGGTGACATTTGAATGGGCTAGATATGAATTCTCACATCTATTTCCTCTTCTTTCCCATATGAACTCTTGTCCATTTGGAATAGAAGCTACTCTTTCTAAATTTTTTTTTTTTTTTAAACGTTTTTTGTTTTTTTTTTTAAAAAGATTTATTTATTTATACAAGCACTGGGTGCAGTCAGAAGCGCGGGAGGGTGAGAGAATTCACCAGAGCCAGAGCGGGGAGCAGAGCAGGCAGAAGGACCGAAGTACACTGCTGAGGGGAGCAGCGGGCGGCAGGAGAGGTCTGCGCGCCATGTGGGACCCTCCTCCGGTGGCCGGGGAGCAGCCGGGGATCGAACCGGCGCTGCAGAGGCAGCGGGCAGCTTCGCAACCCAGCGCTCAACCGCTGCGCCACCGGGGAGGCCCTACTCTTTCTAAATTATACAGTTGTTACCATTTGGTAATCTGTCAAGATTTTTAAACATAATTAATATATTGCCTTTAGTTTAATTTCAGATACACTATGTGAATCTAATTACTTCTTCTGTTAAGAAAATTAAGACAGGGGCTTCCCTTGTGGCACAAGGGTTTAAATCTCAGCACTATGAAGCTATCTGTAGCTGCTGCAGGAGTTTGATCCCCATGCTGGGAGTTAACTCACATGGCACAACAGACCTCTCCTGCTCTCCTGCTCTCCTGCTCTCCTGTCTCGCCTGCTGCTCTCCTCAGCAATAAACTTCAGTAGGTCTCCCTATTCTGCTCCCCACTCTGTCTCTAGTGAAGCCTCTCACCCACCTGCTCTCTCCTCCCCCTACACCTACTTCCCAGCTCTTGTATGCATAAATAAATAAAATAAATCTTAAAGGAAAATTAAAACATGAGTATAAAATATTTGTAATAAAAAGGAAAATATCAGAGGAGAACTTGTTATTTTCTGATGTTTAATGCTATAAATTATCATAATCACTCGTTTTGTTCAAGTTTAAATCCTGCATGGGCCATGGAAAGAGGATTATTAATACACAAAGTGTGGTGTTCATTTATGGAGAAAACAGATATCCTTATTCTCTTGATGCGTTCAGAAACATGCCATTCATATACCACTTCTCCCAACTTGCTGTTATCAATTTAATTCTTCAACCAAAAATTATTATATATTACAATCTAGTGCCAACCTCCTTTCTATGCAAAAAAGATAGTGAATTGTCCTACTTAGAGATTTTCTTACTCTTGTGATTGCATTCATTCATTCAATATTCATTGAGTACATACAGACTTTGTATCAGAAACTGTATTAGTTGCCAAAGGTATAACAGTGAACAAAATAAATGAAATTCTAGAGCTAATCTTTTAGTGGGAGCAGGAAGACAGCAAACAAACAAAGCAAAATATATGAGATGAGTGGTTTGAATTCTACAAGCAAATACAAAACAGGAGAGAATAGTGGGATTGTGAGATTTGGAAGGAAGCACAATCTTAAATAAGTGGTAGTCCTTCTGTGAAAGTGATTTTTGAGGTGACACTTGAAGAGGTAAGGAAATTTTTCTAGAGGCTTTCTGGAAAAAGATCTTTATAGGCAGAGAGCAGGAAAAATCAGTGTTCAGCTCTTCAGGTTGAAGTCTGCTTAGGGGGCTGAGTAGATAACATTAATTTCATGATGAGTAGCTGATTTGCATGGACATTAATACCTCTGGCTTGGTAATTATTCTCTCCACAGGCTTGCATCAAACCAAGATTTCTCAAATGAATAGCTACATGTAAAACAGTACATGACTTACTTCTAAAATCTAGGGGTCGATGAAGTAAATCTCCAGTTAAAATTTGCTAGAAGATTCACAAAATGTGATTCCCAACAGACACATGGGATGTTATCTTGTTTTAACTTTCTTGATGTATTATTTTCAACTTTATTAAGTATTTAATTTTCCTCACTTGAGAGCTGTCTTTTAATATGATTGACCCATTTTTCTAGTAGGTCATCTGTCTTCTTAATATTGATTTCTGTTAGGTCATTTTCTTCTCTGAGAACTAATACCCCATAGCTGAACATAAGCCTCCTCTTGAACATGAATTGTATTTTCTACTCCCAACCGAAGTAGGGTTCCTCTGTACTCTATTAATTGAACAAATGAGTTTTAACCAATATTTGGGGAACAGAAAAAATAATCAGAAAAGGGAGCCTTGGACCCCGATTAGCAATCAGTCCTTTTGTTTTCCTATTTCATTTCCCACATGCTTATATCAATAATGTTGGCATTGTTACAAGGAATAAGATTTATCTGTTTTGGGAGTGAATAGAACACTATGCCTCTAGAGGAACATGTTGGGCAGGATAGGGGTTAGAGTGGAAACTAACGTTTCTAACCTGATTTGTGTAAGTTTTATATTGCTATGGTAAAATATCACCACAATCATATTGGTCAATATAACATAGCTTTATTATCTTACATGTCTATAGGTTGGGAGTATGACATGGGCCTGACTAGGTTAAAATAAGGTAGTTCTGTTCTTTCAAATCAGATGATGTAGAAGGACATCTGTTTGCTAGCCTTTTGCAACTCCTAGAAACTGCTATTTTTCTATTTATTTTTTGCTGTGGATGCTTTTCTCCACTTCTAAAGTCAACAGTATTGGGATCTCAGAATTCTTTCTATAAGTCACAACTGCCTCTGACTTCCGCAGGGATAGGTTATTCAGTTACATCTGCAAAGGTCTTTCTGATATATGAGTTAATATATTCACAGATTTCAGGGATTAGGGCATGGACACTCAGGGTATCATTATTCAGCCTGCTACCTGAGCTCACAGACCTTCTGAACATGCTAGGGGATTTCAGAATAAAAACCCAAACAGATATTCAGTGGTCATGGATTAGTACATTCAGAGCTCAGCATATGTGCAAAACAAAGAATCCCTCAGCATTTACAATCACCTTCTCCCTCTAAACCCTGTCTTGCCCAACATGCTCCTCTAGAAGCATAATGTTAAGATATCTCAAAACTCCAGTGTGTGTGTGTGTGTGTGTGTGTGTGTGTGTGTGTGTTAAGATTCATTGAAGAGCAATGCAGAGCCTTGAGGACCTCTAATCAAATGCTAAGAACCTACTTCTGTCCTCTGGGAAAAGAATACCATATTGTGGAAAATATTTGTTTTCACAGAACTAAGACTTCTATATACATCTAAGTAGTTACTATCTCTTAGGCACATTTCCAACATATGGGAGGCAAAAGTGAACCTAACAGGCAAACTCCCTGGTCAACAGAGCTTGCATCATTGCTTCTTTTACCAACATTCTTTTCCTGTATAAAAGGGTTTGAAACCTTTCCACAATTGCCACCCACTCTGCTAGCTCCTGAGAATTACCACATGCCGACTTCACAGAGAGACTACAGCCATCAGATGAAGATGTTCATAGTAATACCTTCAAAATACTTTCATTTTCTCTTCTTCCTACCTCCCTCTTATGATGAAAATGGACACCCTGGAGTCCCTCTATGTCTCTTCCAATTGGAACAGGTGTAATCACCTCCCCCATCACAGTACTTACAAAGTGGTGTAACTTGTGGCATATTTTTTTCCTGAGAAAAAGGTCAATGTCTATCTTACTTATTGTCCTATCCCCTACTTCTAATGCTTCACATTCAGTTGATACACCAGAACCCCATGGGCAATGCATGAGTGACTTCAGGGTTCTTAACTGGAGAGGAGCCATTTCCAGAGTGGGACCTGAGGAGCGCCTCTAGCTGCTCACCTCAGCACCACAACATTTTGTATCATGTCTTCCACAAAGAACACTGGGAATTTAACCTTACAGGGGCGTTTCTGGCAGTGGTGTCTAGGTGTTTCGGTGGTCCTTTAGACTCCCCCTCAAGGATATACCATGAAATGGCTTCCTGAGGAAAGGATTTAACCTAAGACCCAGATTTCATCTATTTTATGAGGATATTAATACACTTAAGTAATATAGTGGTATGGAAGATGGGGTAAACAAGTAAATAGCTTCGTATAGTTCTAGAATTAAGGAGTAGGCTAGGAAACATGCCGTGGTTGTCCACGAGGGGCTTCCAAAGATGTCTGTTCAGTTTCCTGTTACCTCTTTGAGAATCCAGTCTACTGGGTATGTCAGAACTGCAAAGGACAAGACTTAAAGGTGCCACTCCAGGTACTAAACACAGTGCTTCAAACTCTTAATGCCAAGCCATGAACTGTTTGACCATTGTCACAGAGACATTAAGTCTTTTCAGCTGACTAAGCTCTATTTGGTTCTAGTTTGGATGCTGACAGAATGCAGGGGAAATTTTATGATAGTGCGCGCTCGCTCTCTCTCTCTCTCTCTCTCTCTCTCTCTCTCTCTCTCTCATTAGGGATGTCATAAGTAAAAAAGTAGTGGCAGCCATGTTAACTTGGCAAGGGGAAGATTTGACTGCTTTTCCCAGATAGTGTCTTGTCTTTGTTTTAAGTTCAGACATGATTCTGAGTGGCCATGTTTTCTTTCCTTCTACCACAGTCATGGAGTGATGTGTTCTAGTTGGTGCTGATGTTTCGTAAAATTCCACCCCCCACCCCCAGTAGCACTGTTGTAGCCCAGTTGTTAGCTATCAGCTTTCAAAAACACATTTTTTTCTCTTTTAGTTTCTTAGTTTTATCTTTTAAATTTATACTAATATCTTCATTTTCATTTCAACGTTTTACATTTATTTCCTTTAAGTGGTGAAGCAATGGTGGTCAATATGTTATTATTGGCAGTAGATGTTTAATGTTTTTTACTTTATCAATGAAAAAAATGGATAAAGAAGCTGTTCTTGATACAGGGTTTATGTGCTACTTTGTAACTTTCCTCTAGGAAAATTCCTAGTTGGATATCTTGCTTAATTTTTTTCTCTATATCAAAAATAGTCTTTTCATACATATAGTCACATCCTGAATTGCCATAATGCCTTGATTAAAAATCACTAGTTTTAATATCTTTCCACTATGAAAAACACAAATTTGTGAACATGCACAGAAACAGTTTACCATTTAGCTTAATATAGCCTACTTTTCAAGTGTGCTCAATTATTCTTACAATTTAGGTAATTTAGATTTAGATGTGTTTTTGATTAAATGATTCCATCAGCAAATATATTTGGTGGTAAGTGAGAATTTAAACAAGTTAAATCTTAGTCAACTTGAAGAGAATTAGAGTTGAGAACTAAAATACCAGATATGAATATCATTGGGTCAAGATAACTTAATAAAAAGATTATCACCCAATCTCATTTGTTGGGAAGCAATCTTAAACATAGACAATTGATAAAATATATTCAATTATATAAATTCATTAAAATACATTAAAAGAAATGGAAACAACTTCTGGTTTCCCAATTGCAATTTATGTCTTTTCTATTGCAAATTATGTATTTTCATTATAATGTCAGACACAGTGGCACTACTTGGAAATATTTTTCAACTTCATCTACAATCATCACTACTAATGCAATCACTGCTCATCTTAAATGGTAGTAAGCCTAGCATCACATAGTTTCTTCTAATAGAAAGTTCTATTTTGAAAAAGTAAAGCTAGAAATGCAGGAGAACCTCAACAACTGCCTCTACATTTAGATAATATCCTGTTTTGCACAATGTGGTGATGACATTTTTCATGTTTAGAACAGATATATATATGTCTGGATTGAAGGATAGAACATGTGGGCAGTTTCCCGAGGGCACTGACTTTAATGGGCAGTAAAATGTTCATGAATATGTAAGAAAAAGGATGAAATATTATTTACTAGGACTTTACTCAAGGAGGACAGTGGACAGGAAGACTCTGGGGTAAGGAATTAGGCAATCAGTTACAGATGGCATAGTTATACTGCATTCAATGGAGGCTAAATCCAGTTAATTGCAGACATTTTGTTTTATTGTTGGCAAATGCCAGCTGTAGTAATGTTACTAGTAGTTATCCTTTGCCTTTCTCACAAGCAAATCTATATTTCTCTTCCAAATAACTGTTAGCATATTTAAATGAATATCATTTATAAGCAGAACCAGATTAATAGTATTTCTTTCAAGTAATTTTCTCACAATGTATATGCATATAAATAAGATCATTCTTAATTTCTCACATAGTTGAATGTATTTTTAACATTACTGAATTTATAGTATACAAGTAATTATAGATATGGAATTGATACTATTTTTAAATATTTCATAATTATTATTCAAGGCTACAGAAAAAAGGGTTTATCCTTTATTTTCCATTGTTTAATAGACTTTCTTTTTTGAGTAGCTTCAGATTCACACAAAATGGAGCAGAAAGTATAGTTTCAAGATATTCCCTTCTCCCACACATGCACAGTCTTTTCCAACACTGACATGCCACCGAAAAATTTTATTCTGATCTGGAACCAATTCCTTTAACCTTTGGAAAAATGAATAACAAAGTATATGTAGAAAGAGTTTTCTTTTTTGCTTGGTATTTGACTCCCTTTTATTGATAAAAAAAAATTTTTTACAGACTGTTGCTTCTCTACATACTGTTTTAATTTTACTTTCTTACCTCCTGATATATTATGTGTGCTATATGTCTATAGACAGCATAGATGCATACCTTTTCCACATATCCCCTAATTTCTTTATCTATAACTAATGTCCATGCCTTCACCCCAACCTCTAAGTTTTGCAGTAATCTAAATTCACCACTAAGCTAGTTTTGTACTGAATTCAATGAATGTGTATGTGTGTGTGTGTGTATACATTTACGTACTGTGCCTGTATGCCTGCGTGCATTCTTTTGGCAATTGGGTATTTGCACCTGATAACAGCCATCTAGTTTTAAAATGTTATCTGCATTCTATTTCTTTTGCATATTTTTAACTGAGGTGATATTTGTTTACAACATTGTATATAATTTAGGGATATAAGTTCACACCTCCTCAGATGTATGTCACCACCCCACCCACCACCAAGCACAAGGTCATTTAACACAGATCAGTGTTTCCACCTTTATTCACATTCACCCTCTTGTGGCCTCAATTCTAGGATTTGTCTTGGTTTACTCTTGGCAGTTCTTTTGTTTTATTTCTTTAAATTCCGTAAGTGAGTGAAATCACCCAGTATTTGTCTTTCTCTTTCTGACTTATTTGGCTTTGCAAAATCCCATCAAGTTCGATTCATGTTGCAAATGACAAGAGTTCGTATTTTTATTTAATAGCTGAGTACTATTCCATCGTATATATACCATATTTTCTTAATCAGTCCTTCTGTTGTTGGGTGCACTTAGATTGTTTCCATAACTAGGCTATTATAAATAGTGCAGCATGAACAAAGGAATGCATATATCCCTTTGAATTAATGTTGTTGCATTCTTTGGTAGATATCTAGGGGTAGAGTTGCTGGATTTTATGTATAATTGGTCTATTTTTAGTATTTGAAATAACTCCATACTGTTATAGGGTCTGGACCAGTTTATAGTCTCACCAGAAGGTTCCTTCTTCTCCACAGCTTTGCCAGAATTTGTTGTTTCTGGATTTTTTTTTAACATAATGCACATATGGAACAACACAAATAATTGCACCTTTTATTTTTTAAAATACATCCTGATACATTCTTATACAGTGAACTTTGAAACGTTTGGACGGTAAGGTATGCATTTAGTTAAGTGTTACTGAACCTACAAAATAAGTTTTGTGTGTCCCATGTGCATCTAAGACAAAATTACTGAAGCGTTAGTACTTGGAGAGAAAGTTTTATTCCAGATGGCACCAATCTAGAAGATAGGAGAAAAATTCTAAATCGGTCTTGCTGCAGTCAGCGTAGTTACGCATTATATAGGAGAACAGCGAGCGGGTGTGGGACGTGCGGAGGGGGTGCAAGGGGAACTTGTGGTTTCACATGCTTCAAAGCAATAGCCATAAGTAGATCTGGATGCCAGTGATGTCTCCTGAATTACTTGTTACTAAGAATGGATTCATAAATCATCATGTGAGGGTTAGTTCATCTTACTACAAAGACAGAAATGTCTCATCTTTTCTATACCTATAGGATTTTCTAAACATATTTTACATATTCCTTATGCCCTTGCTTATTTTTACAGGCACTTTCAACTATGTTTTCCTTTTTTCATTATTATTTTTTTAAATATTTATTTATGCATACAAGAACTGGGGTAAAGGTCAGAGGTGCAGGGTGTGGGGGTGAGAGGATTCACCAGAGACAGTGAGGAACAGAACAGGCAGATTGACTGAAATACACTGCTGAGGGGAGCAGCGGGCAAAGCAGGAGAGGTCTGCTGCACCCTTTTTAAATTATTTCTATGAGAATTTGGAAGAGTAAAGAGTGGAATGTTTGTATCCAATTTCTATATTTAAACTTTACCAGCAATAAAATTTTATATTGCTCACTAAATCACCACATATGTATTTTAATAGAGATGATGAAAAGTAAAAGCATGAGCAATCTAACAGCCCTTCTTGAAATTTATGGCAGTTTTCTCCTCTTTGATTATAAAGAGTTATTGGTTCAAACAGATTTATGGAAATTAATTCACATGACACAGCAAATATTCATAGAGAAGACTGATAAAATAAAATTTCTATTTAATTGATACCTACTACCAAATCTCTATGTGCTCTGCTTCTTTGAAATTTTATAATATCTTTGCCTGCTTTAGGAACACAGACACCTTTTAGGACACCTTTCTGTCCCTTTGAGTAAGACCTGGAAGCAAGAATGAAGCACTATTGGCAATGGTCACAATAACTTCTCTTGTATTTACACTGGAAATGTTTCACAGATAAATGTTAGACCATTAAACTTTCTATCAAGACACCTACTTTTTTGGGGTATTAGGGCAGGTGTTTCATAATGATAAACACCTGTATGATTCATGGAGGAGGAGAATTTGCAAAATATTTCCAAAATCCTACATATAATTGGAACAGTGGAAAGGAAATATCTGAATATTTGACCAACTCCCACCAATTTTTGTCTGTTTGTCATTAAGTAGATATAGACAAGGCTGATGGATCAATAATACTTAAAAATAATTGGTCATGCTCAAAAATCTGTGTTTTGAGGGTCACTATTTTAGGGCACAATTCTACAAAAATATCAGATTAAAAAGAAATACATATTTGGCCTTTCCCTAAAAATTGAGAAATAAGTGCTTATGGAAGTCTCATGTAAAATTATAAATAAAAGTACAGGGAGGGCCTCCCTAGTGGCACAAGGGGTTAAGCACCACACTATGAAGCAATCCGTAGCCTCTGCAGCATGAGTTCGATCTCTGGCCAGCCAGGGAGAAACCCACATGGTAAAGCAGACCTCTCCTGTCTTACACACTGCTCCCCTCAGTAGTGTATTTCAGTCAGTCTGCCTGTGTTCTGTTCCCTGCTCTGTCTCTGGTGAATCCTCTCACTCCCCTGCATCTCTGGCCTGTACCCCAGCTCTTGTATGCATAAACAAATAAATCTTCAAAAAAATTTTTAAAAAGTATGTGGCATGTTCTTTCTCTTTTTCATCTTTTTAGTTTCTTCAAAATGAAATCAAAACTCCTGCTATACATCCTAATGTGCACTTATAAAAACCATATATATTGCTGAATAGCATTGCTTTATCACTCAATAAACTTTGCTTTTCTAACCTCACAAATTTTTACTGTCGTCCCAGCTTTGCAACTAAAATATGGAGATAATAATACTTTCTTAATGGTGTCAGAATAAATGTGCAATTAATACTTATCTCAGTGACTGGCACAAAGATTGTGATCAGAAAACAAAGATTAATATTTGTTGAAATGATAATTTTGATTTTTTTTCTATCAAAGTAAATTGACAGAAATATCTTCCTTTAAATATGAGTTTCAAAAATACTGTGAATGAATTAGGATAAATTAATATTAAAATAAGTAAAAAATAAACTCCTAAAGAGATAAGTACTTTTAAGCAAATAATTAGTTTCCATGACCCAATTTGGTCAAGACATTTGTGATATTGCCAAGTGATTTAAGGATTCCTACTCCAAAATAAACTAGGGTCTTAAAATTTACAATGTGCTGGTTTTCTCATGAACTCCTAAAAAAATAATAATAGGAAATTCAGAACAAATGCAGATCTATTAATTCTAAATTTAGTACTTTTCCACTATGCCGTTTGACTGAATTTATGTTTTCCAAATGTGAGATTAAACCCCTGGAACAAATTTTATTGTTGGGCAATATCTCACATCTACTGAATTAGAATCTCTGGTGGAGATGTCTGGGGAAAGAAAGCTCCCTACCTTCAAAGTAAATCTGATGATCAGCATATTTGGGAAAACACAGAGTTATATGAGCTCAAAGGCTCTTTCTAGCTTCTGATTTCTCAGTCAATTTTAGGAAACAAATGTTCATTTTAATGTATAACATTTGCTTAAACTCGGTAAAATCTTATGGAAAGTAAGAGTCAGAGTTATATCTTAGAATAACTATCACTAAAATCATTATAAAATACATATTGATATTGAAGACAATTTTTCTTCTTTTGCTAGCAAAAGTACAAGCCTTGGAATTCTCATCTTCAGAACTAAAATTCCTTTCCTTAATTGTTGGAACTAGGAACACAGACTTTCTATATCAATCATTATACTGTATCTGCTTACCATTACACTATATTGCTTACTTTTTCTATTTGTAGCAACCATAAAATAAATTCACCACTTGCTTCAGAAATGTCCCCTAAATCTAATTTTTTAAAAAATATTTATTTAATCATGCATACAAGAACTGGGATACAGGCCAGAGGTGTGGGAGATGAGAGGATTCACCAGAGACAGAGTGGGGAGCAGAACAGGGAGTACTACTGAAATACACTGCTGAGGGGAGCAGTGGGTGAGCCAGGAGAGGTCTGCTATTCCATGTGGGTATCTCCTTGGCCAGGAATTGAACTCGTGCTGCAGTGCCTGCGAATAGCTTCATAGGTTGCATCTTAACCCCTTTGTGCCACCAGGGAGGCCCTAAATCTAATTTTTTAACAGTATATTTCTCAATAACCTCTTCTCAGCACAATACCTTGTTTAACTGAGTAAAGAGTTTTCAGGATAACTGGGGAAACCCTTTCCTTTTCAAGTAATGCTTTACATGCCAAAAGTGTTTTCAAATATCCTACACTCCCTGTGTGCATTAATGTTGAAGTTTATATCAGGAGCTTTAATCAGAGGAAGCAGGTTCCTGTATGTTAAGATTGGCTTTAGATCATTCCACCTAGACCCTAAACGTCTTCTGAGACACTCTTAACATTCAGTCAAAGTGGTATTCTCCCCCCTACTTCAGTAATACTAGGATTTGCTGGATGAACTGAGGGGCTCCTTCCCTCCTCAACTGTCTCCCTCCACTCTCCCTCTCTCCTGTCATTTCTTCCTTTACCTCTTTCCTTCCTATCTTTTAGGGAATTTGTGGTTGACAATGTCATGTTGTCTTTTTTTTTTTTTTTAAATATTTATTTATTTATTTATTTATACAAGCACTGGGTACAGTCAGAAGCGCGGGAGGGTGAGAGAATTCACCAGAGACAGAGCGGGGAACAGAACAGGCAGATTGACGAAATACACTGCTGAGGGGAGCAACGGGCTTGCAGGAGAGGTCTGCAAGCCATGTGGGACCCTCGCCTGGTGGCAGGGGATGGAACTGGCGCTGCAAAGGCTGCGGGCAGTTTTGCAACCCAGCGCTCAACTGCTGTGCCATCGAGGGGGCCCTCATGTTGCTTCTAATTGCAATTTTTTTATTCTTGTTGCTTCTGTAATACTTTTATATGGACTACTTATTTGAATTATTATCACATTACAAAAAAGAATATATTGTAGGTTTTATTTTTTTTGGTTGCTTAGACAATAACATTATTGCATTGATCAGTTTATGGCTTATTCTTTTTAAATGATAATTCCTAATATTAATTATATTAATTAACCAGAGAAAGGGCCTTTCTAACTATTTTAATAAATACACAGAAACTGTGATAAATTTCAAAACCTTATTTTAAAACAAATTTCTATGCACACTGTCCTATATACTGACATTGTAATGACCCTGTCTGGTGAAAATATGGGCGCAATCGAGATAGAGACTAAAGTTTAAGGAAACATAAAAAGCAATCACTTGTTTGCAAAGACACTGATTAACAGAAATGCTAAAGGCAGATAAAAACCTGGCCGGGCTAAGAGTCCCTTCTAAAGATTTTTTTTCAATTTATTTATACAACAGCTGGGGAATAGGCCAGAGGTGTGGGGGGGTGAGAGGATTCACCAGAGATGGAGTGGGGAGCAGAACAGTCAGATCTACTGAAATACACTGCTGAGGTGAGCAGTGAGCAAGACAGGAGAGGTCTGCCACACCATGTGTGTATCTTCTTGGCTGGCCAGAAATCGAACCTGCACTGCAGAGGCTGCGGACCCCTTCTCAGCACTGCGCTCAACCTGCTGCACCACCGGGGAGGCCCGAAAAATGGTACTTTTGAGGCAATTTGAGATGCCTGTGAATTCCTGTAGTCCCGAAGCCTCCTCCGGGAAGTGTAAATTTTTTGCAAATTAAAGGAGTGAAAAAAGTTATTTCAATGATACAATAAATTTCTCAGCTTCTATGAAAGAGAAAAGGGAAAAACATTTCTGCATTTATTCCTTTAATACAAAATGGTAGTGTAACCATTTAGAGAATAAAGTAGTCATTGAAATAATTTAGGGTTAGGAATGATACTTATTTTGGAAAATAAGAACTATCCAACATTTATTTGCTATGAAAAATGAAGCAACTCAACATGTGTTTAAGAGCACAGTCTTTGAAGCAGTGAGCTTCAAAATTTGAATACTGGTTCTGCCACTTGCTAGTTGCATAGGAACCTAGACCAAGTTCAATATATGATAAATCTAGAAGAAATTATCAGACCTCCAAAGGTGATGAAACTTAAATAATTACAAACCAAACCAAATGCACACGTGCACAAGTGTACACACACACACACACACACACACACACACACGAGTTAAAAAGGACTCCAGGTCTCTTGAATTATTAGTGTAAACAGAGAACAGTATTAGGACTTAGGCACCAATTAGTGGAACAGAGAAGAGGATCAATTTAGAAATGAAGTTTACCCAAGTACAAAAGCCCAGCAGGATTAACAAGAAGAAATGCTGAACAATCAACTGTTGGCCTAGAGCTTTTTAAAGAGAGGTTCCCTGCAGCTGAGAAGAGATAGAATTAGCAGGTGGGAATTAAGTGGTCCCAGCTGGGAAATTTGGAGGGCTTCAAGAAGAGATTGCCAGGCAGTCACTGCAATTACTTTTTCAAAAAAAAAATTCCTGGGCTGCCAAATAAAAGATGCTACAGAGAAGTATAGAAGAAAAATGGATTTGAGAGTCACGTATATCTGCATTTAAAAACATCTCTTCCACCTATTGTCTATGTGAAGTTTATCAGAACTCATAATAATATCTACTTCAGAAGGCTACTTTTAGAATGAAAGTAAGTAAATGTGTAAATCTCTTTATTTAGTGGCTGGCACAAAGACTGCACTTAGTAATGATAAATGATTATGAATGGAAAGAAAAATTGCATAACATTTTCTTTCTCTTCCTACCAACTGATAAGGGATAAGAAGGCAAATTATTGGGACAAAATAAAAAAAAAAAAGCACAAAGACAAAAGTCTTTTGTGATATAAAAACTCTGCATCATGGTAGCCTGCTTCTGAAGCTTGTTTTTCCAATGAAAACTGGATACGCACATAATCTCAACCAGTTGGGTTGAGAGTAAAAGCTGGCTGGTGACTCAACTGTTGTAGGGAGACTCAGGTGTAAATGAAAGCTTATGTTCTGCTGGGAGGAAGACATTAATATATACGATAATAAAACTAGGTTTAAGCTTTCAGTTGTAAACACCAAGGAATGTCTTTTGTATTAACATGAGTCCTAGAATCTCATCCAGCTGGGAATCAGACAGAAATATAAATTATATGTAATTTAACTATGTAAACTGTGGGCTGAAAGTGAGAGAGCAGAAAAATAATTATAAAGTTAATTCAATAACAACTATATCCTCATGAAAACTGGTTTTCTTTTTTTTTTTTAATTGAGGTAATACTGGTTTGTAAACAGGTTTTAGTTTAAAAAAAAATCACCGCTATTTTTTTCTTTGTTATTCTTAAAGTCTTTATGTCATGATTATCTATTTGTAGTTATAAGAAAAAAGTAATCGATTATAACTGGAAAATATTTTTGTTAAAGATTCACTTTTGTCCACATTATCTCACTTGATGTTTGCAGTAACTCTGAGTTGTAAAGGGCATTGGTATTCCCGTTTTATAGATAACACACCTGAAGTTCAGAGGGTTTATATGAGCTACCCAAGATCACACAGTAGGGTAGCCAAGATCTGGAATTGCATCTTCTCACTCCAAAGAACAATTTCTAGTTCATTATCCTAATATCGTTTCTAACTTTTTGAGGCCATATCACCAGGATGATTCTAACCCCTCCTAAAACTTGCCTGAAAAAACTCAATCCAACTGAAACAGTGTGTTTGTTTTAGCCATCACCTGAAGACCAAGCCCACATTCCCTGTGGGAGGGATGTCTAGCATAGTTGAGCCACTATCAACACACAGACCAACTCCCTTCACAACGTTTGTAATTTTTCACTTCCCTGAGTTGATATTGAAGCCTCACTAGCCCCATCCCTGTTTCTTCATTCTCTCTTTTAATGCCCAGTCACCTCTGTAAATGTGGAAAATGAGTTCAGTTTACATTGGACAAACTCTTTTTCCTATTGCAGTAGCATATTACTGATTAAAATCTGTCCTTTTCATTCCAATTGTGTCCAGCTTTGACAATATCTGTTATACAGAGAAGAATTTAAAGCTTTAAAAATAAAGTGTTGGTGAGGATAGGAAGCAGCCAAAACACTTCTACACTGCTGGCAGGACTATACATTGGAATATAAATTGGCAATCTTGCAACATGTAGTCAAGTTGAAAGAGTTCATACTCTAAGATTCTGCATTTCTGATCCAAGATTTATGCTCCTTTAGTAAAGGACTTCCTTAGTTGCATAATTACCTAGAAAATACTGTTGCACATTTACATTAGGATGCTTAAGAATACTTGTGTGGGGGGAAAAAACTAGACACAAACTAAATGTATAAAAAAAGGAGATAGATAAAGCACTTGAAGCATATTCTTAACATATATATATATATAATGGAATATTTTATAAAAACAAAAATGAATGAACAACTGTTTTAGTCAATGTCTATGAATCTCACAAACATCAAATTGAGCAAAAATTCATATATTTCACACAATACACCATTTCAAATACTTGACAAGCTAACAATATATAGACTATAAAGAAAATTATTTCCTGAAGATGTACTCAGGAAAATGACTCCTTTAGTGCAGAGGAGTACTGAATGAACAATATTTCTTAACCTGGTACCTGATTAGTGTCAGGAACACTAATCTATTACAACTTTTAAATCAAATGTATAATCTGAGTGTGTATGATAAAATTAAGCTATTTAAACCATTTATTATAAACCAGGTCTTTAATATTTTATTTGATATTCATAAATTATGAAAACAGGATATTTCTTGTAACTTGAGTTCTGAAACGAAAGCCCACACCCTCTGTAATTCTGCCTTTTGCTTTCAGCAAGTTCCAAAATCATTGGAGTAAATGAAGATTCTTCTGACCTCACCCATCCCAGATGAAGGATGGGTAGTCATTGCCTGAAAAAGTTGAACAGGACAGGCTCTGGATTCAAGGCAAGAATCTTGCTAAAAACAGTAAGAACTTCGGGCCTCCCCGGTGGCTCAGAGGTTGAGCACTGGATTGCGAAGCTGCCCGCTGCCTCTGCCTCTGCAGCGCCGGTTCGATCCCCGGCTGCTCCCCGGCCACCAGAGGAGGGTCCCACATGGCGCGCAGACCTCTCCTGCCGCCCGCTGCTCCCCTCAGTAGTGTACTTCGGTCCTTCTGCCTGCTCTGCTCCCCGCTCTGGCTCTGGTGAATTCTCTCGCCCTCCCGCGCTTCTGACTGTACCCAGTGCTTGTATAAATAAATAAATAAATAAATCTTAAAAAAAAAAAGTAAGAACTTAACAAAAATGTGTGCAATTATCTGTGAATCTGCCTCTGAAAATGGGGATAACCAGGAGTTCAGTGTTCTCTCACTCCCCTGCTTCTTCAGGCATCTGCAGTAGGCTAAGCAGAAGATACACTTCGAGCAAAACTGAACAGAGTGATAATATGCTTAACTAGGAATATTTCTTCCAGATGATACTACAAGAAAGGCCACTATCTGGCATGGTTATTCCACACATAAAACTCACAATAGTGCCTTAATTTTAAATATGAGGCAGCAGCCAGTATAACTTCAGATACCATTATACTTGCATGAGTGAGGTAATAGAAGCATTAAGTAAAGATTGGAAATACGTGTGAATAAAATGAGATGAATTCAAGAGGCATTTTGGAGATAAATTTGACATGAATCTGTGATTGTTTGGAGGATAATGGAGAAAGAGAACATAATTATGCCTAAAGTTTCTAACTTGGATCACAGTAGATGATCATGAGCAAAACAGGATTAGGATTCAGTATGTGGTATATTGGAAATATAATTTGTCTCTAATCTTGGATCTGCCCCAATAAATTGTGTGGCCTTATTAAAAAATCTATTAAAAACTTGAGTGTGGTCTTCCAGTTTATCTCAATGTTTTTTTCTGTAATAAAATTCTGATATTATTGAAGTAAATCAATAAACAATGGAATTTTTTCTTTTTCAAATCATTAATCAAGTATCTATTATGTGGTCACTATAGTCCTGTGAACTGAAAGATACACACACACACACACACACACACACTGTACAGTGGAAGAATAATTCTTATCTACATGATGCATATATAAATAATAAAACTATAATTATTTAAATTCCAGTATTTAAGATCTAAAATATCAATATTATTGGAATCTAATCATTACAAGAAAAGTTAAAAAAGAAGTCTTCTCTATGTGAAAAAATATAACACAAATGGAAAGGCAACTTCAATGGTGACAATTAGAGAATATTTAAGAACTGAAAAGACAAATCTAGATCTAGATCTAGATCTATGGAACAATCACGATGCACTTTCTAAATTATGGAACTGGTAAAAAGAAGACCCAGGTTTTAATTCAGACATGTCAGATTCTAAAAACTCAGGCACATTAATCTACACTTTGTTAGACCTTGGCATAAGTAACTTTAAATAGTTAAAAATTTTGTGATCTTACTAAGAAAATAGCAAATACATCGATCCTATTCTAAAAATTGTGTGTAGTTAGATACAGGTAATTTTTTTATATAAGCTAAAATATTTCATTATATTGCATTTGTCATTCAAGTTTTTGGAAAAAAATAGTCATTAAAAAACAAAATCACCAGTTGAAATACATTTTATAAGACTTGAGTTGTGCTGCCACCTTGTGATAATTTAGTTGCTGATGTTTCTTGAACATCAAAAAATAAAGTCAAGAAAATTAGACCTATGAATGTGTAAGAGATAGGCTATCATATTAAAATACTGTCTTATACATTATATGAATATATAAGCTATATACATATAAATGTAAATACAAATTAATATTAGGGCAAAAACTTTAAATAATGAAAGACACTAATGACAAACTATATTAATGATTATTTTTCATTTTGAAATGGAAATACAGGGAAAGGTATGGTGGTTAGAGTTTAATTTTCTAGTTTTTAGTCTAGAGGAGTCTATTATTACAAATAGATACTATCCAGATACAAAGACATTTTGCTAGAAAATTTGTAATAATGTTCATATCTTAACACATCTGGTTATGTTCAACACGCACATGAAAAAAAGCTCATCATCTCCTATTTTTGGGAAATGTAGATCAAAACCGTGATGGTGAACCACCTCACACCTCTAAGAGTAGCTCACATTGAAAAGAACAGATACTACCTTTATTGAGGATATGAGGAAAGAAGAATCTTTGTACACTATTGGTAGATACATAGATTGATCTAGCTCCATGGTAAACATTTGGAGATTTCTCAAAATATTAAAGATGGATCTATCATATAGCCTAGCAATTCCACTCCTGTGTTATCTATCTGAAGAATATCAGTGCACTGATTTGAAAGGGAACAAGATTTATAATAGTGGATCATATACACAATGGAGTACGACTCAGCTATCAAAAATGAGAAACTCTTGCCATTTGCAGAATCATGGATAGGAAGGGATTGTGCTAAATGAACTAAGTCAAAAGGAGAAAGACAAATAAGGGATGTTGTTACTTATATGTGGAGTATAGAGAAAACACACAAAGGGTCAGGTAAAGCTAAACTAACAACAAACCCTAGGACTCTGACTAAAGAACTAGGCTATCAGAGGAGGGGGCACAGAGGAGGGGCTAGAACAAAGTTGGGAGAGAGCACAATGTATTATGGGGATGGACTTTCATTGCTCTGGTGGTTGGTGTGATGAAGGGGGATAGCCTATATCTCTAATACACAAGCAATGATGTAAACCAATGTTACATCAATAAAAATAAATGAATTAATTTCAGACTAAAATTTCCATAATAGGCATAAAGGCAAAATATTAGTGCATCTCTGGCAAGTCTCTGTTTATTGATACACATTCTTACATATGTTTTTCATCCAATTTGGATAAAACTTTCAGTTGTTGTTTGATGACAGATGTCTGTGCTTGGGAAGCTAATAAAAATGTGGAAACAGAACCACTTTTTAAAAAGCTACTAAAATGATGTAGACACAAGGGAGAAAGGGAACCAATTATTTGCTTTCTCTAAAGGTTAAACTACCAATCTAGACATAATAAGTTTCCTGAGAATTGTTAATATAATGTTTCCACGCACAATTTATTCTCTGTTTTCCTTCAATAGGTGAATTGTTTTTTTGATGAAGGGTCATTAGGTAACATGTGCACTGATTATAATAAAATATAAATGTAATGATTACAACTAATGTGCCAGTCAAATATAGTCAATATAAGCAGACAATATTAGCTAAAAAGAGAAAATGACTTGAATATCTAGATGTCTCTAATGTTATCTACACTATTCTACAAATAGGTACATAAAGTGAAAATGAGATTCTTTTCACAGAATTTGGCTCTAAGTTTAGAGAAGAAATGAATGCACCTTCACGTCACAGAAGGAACACTGGCTACAAGATATTTACCCTGTGAGGGCTTCCCTTGGTGGCACAGGCAGTTGAGCACAATGCTGTGAAGCTATCCGCAGCCTCTGCAGCGCTGGGTCAATCCTGGCCGGCCGGCGAGGATCCCACATGGCTCAGCAGACCTCTCTTACCTCGTCCCCTCACCCTCAGCAGTGTATTTCATCAGTCTGCACATTCTGTTCCCCACTTTGGCTCTGGTGAATCCTCTCTCCCTCCCACACATCTGGACTAGACCGTGGTTCTTGTATAAATAAATAAATTTTTAAAAAGTATAAAAAAAGATATTTACCCTGTGAGACCAATTAATTAATGTAGACAAATTAGCAAATGTCCATTAGTGCAAAATGGGGCCTGGTTTGTGCAGGTGTGATTTTGAGTTTAATTTTAGACATAAGTTTTCTCAGTTTTCCCCAATTGCATCAGATATAATTGACATAAAGCATTTTATGTTTAAGGTGTATAGCACAATAATTTGATATATACAATAATGTATATCTAATGCAATGATTACGACAATGTTTGGTTAACATCCATATCCTCACATTATTGCAAATGGCAAGATTTTCTTCTTTTTTATGGATGAATAGTATTCTAGTGTGTGTGTATGTGTGTGTGTGTGTAATTTCTTTATCCATTCATCCATCAGTGGACTCTGTCACTCTTCAAGGCTTTTCTGATATTCTCTTACCTTTTAACAACACATACATAATTCACCTACTTTTGAAATTAATTAAATAGAATCAAAACATGTAGTCCTTTGTGCCTGAATCCTATCACTTAACATTAATATGATAGGATTCATCCATGTCAATGTATATGTTTGTAGTTTATTCATTCTTACTGATGTACACTATTCTGTTGAATGACTACAGCATCATTACTTTATCTATTCTTCTGTCAATGGTCATTTGGGTGTGTATTTCAGTTTGAGGCTATCTGCACAGTGTTGTTATGAATAATTTTATACATATTTTTTGACAAATTTATGAATGTGGTTCTTATGAATGAAACTGCTGTGTTATGGGCAAAATTATGTTCATGGATATTCCTTTCCTCATGTATATATTTACAAAATATTTTCTATTCAGATATATTTATTTTACATAAAATAATATAAAATACCTAAATAACTCACTTAATACAGTAAGATGTATTAAGATTAAGATCTCACTTTTAGGGCCTCCCCTGGTGGCTCAGCGGTTGAGCACTGGGCTGCGAAGCTGCGAAGCTGTCCACAGCCTCTGCAGCACCGGTTCGATCCCCAGCCACCAGCGAGGGTCCCACAAGGCGCGCAGACCTCTCCTGCCGCCTGCTGCTCCCCTCAGCAGTGTATTTCGTCTATCTGCCTGTTCTGTTCCCCGCTCTGGCTCTGGTGAATTCTCTCACCCTCCCGTGCTTCTGACTGTACTCAGTACTGGCATAAATAAATAACTAAAGCTTTAAAAAAAAAAATCTCACTTTTAGAGATGTGACATGGAAAAAATATAAATTTGATGTCAATTATTACTATAATTATTATTATAGGAAGAATTATGAATCCATGAAGCTTTTTGAGGGGAACATCTTTTAAAATTTTTTTAAAATTTATGGCCCCTTTTTAAATCTTTTTAAATTTATGGCCCCTGAACATCTATGTTTAGAGATTTCCTATTTTAAGAATACTGGCCATGGGGTAGATATATTTTTAATATTTTGAGGAAACTCCATACTATTTTCCTTAAGGGTTGGACCAGTCTAGATTTCTACCAACAGTGTACAAGGATTCCATTTCGCCACAACCAACACTGTGTTAATGGATTTTTCAGTGTGGGACATTCTCATGGATGTGAGGTAGTATCTCACTGATTTTTTTTTAATCTTAAATTTGTTTTTGTTTTTGAGGTAACACTGGTTTACAATACTGTATGTAATTCAAAGGCATAAGTTTACACTTTTCAGACATGTCTCCATACTCCACCCACCACCAAGGCACCCTCAGCCCTGTACTATAGTTTGTTGTGGTTTTGATATGTATTTCCCTGTTAAAAAATGATGCTGAACCAGCAATTTGACTCCTAGGAAACCACCCATGAAATGCAAAAACACTAGTTTAAAGGGATATATGTATTCTTATGTTCATTTCAGTATTATTTACAATAGTTAGGTTATGGAAACAATTTAGTTCCCAGTGACAGAGCAGTGAATTAAGATGTGTCATTTTGCACATGACAGGATACTTCTCAGCTACTTAAAAATAAAATAAA
Source organism: Talpa occidentalis (assembly GCF_014898055.3). Classification (NCBI taxonomy): domain Eukaryota; kingdom Metazoa; phylum Chordata; class Mammalia; order Eulipotyphla; family Talpidae; genus Talpa; species Talpa occidentalis. The sequence goes on from NW_023601653.1 coordinate 31,830,684, forward strand.
ATAAAATAAAAAACTCTACTTGCAACAACATGAATGGAACTGTTAAGGAATATGCTAAGTGAAAAAAGTTAGAAGGAGAAAGATAAATGCTGGATGATTTCACTCACACAGTATAGAGAAATAAAACAAAGGAGCTGACAAACGAAACCAAAACAAACCTTAGAAATATGACTGCAGAGTTGAGGCTACTATAGGGAATGAGAAAGAGGGGGTGAGAATGAAAGGGGGAGGGAGCCCAATGGTTTAAAGTAATATGTGTGCTTTGGTGGTGGGTGTGGTGTGGTGACATAAATGTGAATAGGTATGAGCCTAGTCCCCTAAATCATATACAGTGTTACAGACCCATACTATCTGAATAGCAGTAGTAATAAAGATATAGGCAGAAGAAAAACATAACCATTCTATAGAAAATAAAAAATGCTAACTATTCATGATCTCAATCTTCACCACCACTAATTCTGACTCAGTATCTTAAAAGAAAACACAACTCTTCCAGGCTGGTGAGAATAGTATTAGATGATGAAAGTGATATCTATGAAAAGGAAAGTACCTTGTGCTTAAAGGAATACTCTTCATTATACCAATTCTTCATTGCAGTTTTGTGTATTCTCAATATTATTAAAAATTTTATTCCTTGGTCTTTCCATAATTCTTTAATAAATCCATTTTCTTATTTTTCAGCTAGAGGCAGGATCTAATAATTGACTAAAAAATCCTAAAAGTTTCAGTTGCATATTTCATTTTACTCTGATTTTCCTTTCTTTGGAATTGGTAGAGAATGTAATATAATATTTACATGTCTTTTTAAAAAATATTTATTTATATATATAAGAATCGGGGTACAGGCCAGATGCACAGGAGGGTGAAAGGATTCACCAGAGACACAGCAGGGAACAGAACAGACAGACTGACGAAATACATTGCTGAGGGGAGCAGCGGGCGAGACAGAAGAGGTCTGCCGCGCCATGTGGGACCCTTGCCGGCCGGCCGGGATCCAACCAGCGCTGCAGAGGCTGCGGACAGCTTCACAGTGGTGTGCTCAACCACCTGCACCACCAGGGGAGGCCCTTTTTAAAAAGATTTATTTATTTGTGTGTATAAGAACAAAGGTGTAGGCCAGGGGTGGGGAGTGAGAGGATTCACCAGAGACAGAATGGGGAGAACAGGTAGACCTACTGAAATACACTGCTGAGGGGAGCAACAGGCATGACAGGAGAGGTCTGCTGTGCCATGTGGGTAGCTCCCTGGCCAGGGATCAAACTCTTGCTCCTGTGGATGGTGATAGCTTGATAGCTCTGTGTCTTTAACCCCAGTGCCACCAGGGAGACCCTTTACATGTCTGTTTAATCATAAACAGCTTGATCATGGAGCCCATAAAACGTATATTATTATGTGTATCATCCATAGTATTTAGCAAAATTCATTTTAATATGTTAATATAAACATGATTATTCAGAAAGGACAAATTTAACTCAAAGCAAATACAACTTCTGATGACATCTTTATATGCACAAACCACAGTATATCCCCTCACATATAAAATGAAATAGATAAGGTTTAGGATCCTAGCAGTTCATTTCTACATATGTGCCTATTCTCGACAGTAGATGTTGAAATTAAGGACTTTTAACATGATATTTCAGGAGTATGTATGCCTGAAATGGATTCACAGTTCAAGTTTAATTCATATTTGTCCTGCTTTTTATTTTTTTGGCTGCGATTGTCATTGTTTTTCTGCCCATAAACTGAGGGTCAATTAGACAGGAGCCAAAATAGCCTCCACTGAGTAAAATCTGAGTATGTCTATTTCAGCATAGCACTACCTCCACTGTCATCTCCCTTTGTTATCCCAGCTCCTTGAAAGTCTCCTGAGATTGAACAACTCAACAACTATAGCAGCTTGGTATACTCCAGATCTTATTTTCTTATAATTGTTTATCTATCTCAACCCCCAGTTGCCAATCCCCAGTTGTTTTTTCTTCTTGTCTTTGCTTGGGGATGAAACAATAAGTGGCAGGCATACCAAACCCATCCCCTCCTTATCTCAGCAGATGTCACTAATGAATCATGTCACTCTTTCTTGCTGAGTTTGCATATGTTTGGCTAATCCTCAGAACACAGCTCCAGAAAGTCATTTCCAATCAAGATTGGCACAGTTTGTTACAGACACTTTATATTAGCTCATTCAACACTTATTTCCATGCTTTTGGATGCGATTTTTCATGAACAATAGAAGCTTGGCAACTCACAGACTACATTTTCAAAATATCCTTTTAACTAGTGTGAAGGCATGGAACTTAGGGTCTGCCAAGCAGATGCACCTGCACAAAACATGGATGAGGAAATAAAGAACATAAAACAGCCATTGCAGGTGAGGGTATAGGGGGGTAGTAACTAAGGTGAAGTTTCTAGTACCTATGGCATCAGCAGTGACATTGTTTTTCTATTGAAATAACTTCTTGATGTGATTGGGCATTTTCTTGTATATGTTATCCTTCATCTATATCTCCTAGAAATGCAAATGCTCAGCCTTCAAGGCCATCCCAACAATTTCGTTATATGACTTCCACCAACCACTTAATTAATAAAACAGCTAGATTAGTTTCAATTATCTGTGCTTAAGAACAATGACCTAGACAAATAAAATGTCTTTTTATCTCTGTCAATTGTAATCTGTGAGTAAAAGAAAATTCAAGAAAGGCCTCCCCAGTGGTGCAGTGGGTTGAGTGCTGCACTGTGAAGCTGTCCGCAGCCTCTGCAGCATGGGTTCGATTCCCAGCAGGCCAGGGAGAAACCCACATGGCATGGCAGACCTCTCCTACCTCGCCTGCTGTCCCCTCAGCAGTGTATTTCAGTCCATCTGCCTGTTCTGCTCCCCACTCTCTCTGGTGATTTCTCTCACCCTCCCGCACCTCTGACCTGTACCCCAGTTTTTGTATAAATAAATAAATCTTAAAAAGAAAAGAAACTCAACAACAGTGGATAAAACATGAGGCTTATTTTTCCACACAGTGTTTGAGGATGTCAGTCAGGAACCATGTTCTGCATGTGATTTCTTCATTGTTACAAGATGACTTCTGTGTCCTCTGCATATATTATTTGCCCTTTGCAGATATTATTTGGACATTTTATTAGTCTAGGTCATTGTTCTTAGTCACAGATAATTGAAACTAATCTAGCTGTTTTATTAATTAAGAAAGTTGTTAGTGTGAGTCCTATAACAAAATTGTTGGGATGGCCTTGAAGCCTGAGCATTTGCATTTCTAGGAGACATAGATGAAGGATAACAAATACAGGAAAATCATAGTCTCCTATGATTTTATGATTTTATATACTTACCACCTATTAGTGGTGAGTCTATATCCCCCTCTCTTCATGTTTTTGTGAGGAAGTTCTTCCATCAGAGAAACACACCTGGTCTCTCACCTACCCCCCTCAATCTCCAACCGGAAGTGAGTGCGATGACTTCCCTAATACACAGGTGGGTAATGGGTGGGGCAGTGGCAGTGTTTTCCCATTGCAATGACCTTGTGGTGTGATGGGGAATTTTTTCCAGAGCACAAAAGGGAACCTTTCTCATAAGGTTCCTTTGAGAAGGGATGCCATTGCTTAGAATTGTGAAACAAGCCCTTATTAAAGCATGAAGGCAGGTGTTTCTTGTCCTATTGTTTTTAATCCCCACCCCTCTTGTCCTATTTTTATAACAGAGACCAGCAAAGGAGTGATGATCAGAACTGTGGTGAGTGAGACATTCTCCGGAGTTTGCCACACCGTAATTGCTTTAGTTACTGTTGACACCAAGGGCTCCTCTGATAAGCTCTTAGCAAAGTTTATCGCATATTTAGATGAAATATTTAGTTATCAACTTGTTGGAACATAAGCTTACCTAAATATCCATCTGTTCAAAAGCAACTTCCCCAATAGCTTGTCATAAAGTGTGAATTTTCTGCTTCAGAATCACATATTTGAATTAAGATATTTGAGATTCAGAGAACATATGCTAGTATATATGTTATTCATTGATGACATCTCAACATGTCATTACCACTCATTATCTTATTAGCACAGACAAATTCATTAAGCAGACAGGTGTAACTTCATGTAGAAAAAACAACAGAAACTTTGTCTGAAGAAGGGAATTCTGGATGGACTACAGGCCTGGATGGGCAACATGATCAATTGGTTTGTAGGAATAACCACACGAACTACAAAGAGAAAATAAGCACAACTCAACTACACACCAATGGCATTTTCATGTGGGTCAGTGTTATTAGGAATATTTAGCAAGTGATTAAGTTACTTCATATACAATTGAATTTTAGGAGGCTAGTTCATAGTGTCCTTTTCTCTGTTTGAGTTTGGAACATATCAAGAAATGGATAGACAGATGAAAATTACATTATCATTTTTTTTTAATTATAATGACCTCTATAATCCATGCTTCAATATTTGTCCAAGGAGGTTTGTAACCCTCAAACACCGAATTCCCTTTACTAAAGTATTCATTGGTACAGTTGGACAATCCCAAACTTTACACACACACACACACACACACACACAAATGGGAGCAACATCTTTTTTTTTGCAGGCAGGCAGTACTTAGGAGGATTGATAGTAGCCGAAGTCCCATCTGACCGGTTCACCACCCACTTGCCCACTGGGAAAGTCATTCCATGAACTCCAGGTTGGTGTGTGATGGAAGTGGATTAGAAGACCATGAATATTGCTGTGGAAGATGTTTCTATGCACAGAAACATGAAGGAAGCAGGGGGTATGTACTTCCCACTGATGATTTCAAAGTAAAGACAGAGAGCTAGGGAAGAGAGTAACAAAGCAATTCCAGACAATAACACTGTCATTGTTAATATTCCATCATTCTAAATTAATTTTAAATAGATAATGATAATTTGTATTTTGCTGATATTATTGAGTCCTCCCCATAACATTTACAGAATGAGATTTTTTTAATGCAAAATTTTATTATGCCTTCATGTATCTTCACGTAATGACAAAATTTTATTTGTGAAGCAAAAATAAGAGATACAAAACAACATATTTTGTAGTCTGGTAAAAACCACTAGCCTCTAATGATCACGACACATTTCATGACTGTTTGGTGCCTCTGCACTGTGTTTTAGCTATTTCCACTCCTTGAAATGTATTCTCATGCCCCTGTTACTTAACATCATGTGGTCTTTGAATCTCATTTCAGGCATTATTTTACACCAAAGTCATCGGGAATACTTTCCTGAATTTTCTTGTTTCAAAAATTGATCATCTTCTGTGATTTTGTAATGGTATTTTCACAGTATTTGAAATTGTACATAATATTTCTCGCTAATTCAACTGGAATGCAAGTGACTGAGGTTAAGGATTAATTTTTTTGTAAATATTTGTATCTTTATAGCTTACCACAGAGTTTTTCTATAATAAGAATTTAATAAGTGATTTTTGAATTCCTGGCTAAACAGGAGTGAGATAATGGAGTTAAGAGGACAGAAAGAATTTTCAGAGAAAGGTAAATTGTGCATGAAGAAACCTTTAGTCAAAATATAATTTAGAAGTTTGGTTTTCTACACAGTTGATATTTAACTTTTGAAATTGCACATTAGTTTTGCTTAAATCTTGTAAGTGTGACATTTTGACAATAGAAGATGCCATTAAGTGACATCAAACTCTTAAAAAACCCAAGTATTATCAAAGGATTAAGAAAACCCCACAGTTTTATGAGAGTGTTTAAAATGTTGAGAGTTCTTAGATATGTGTTCATATTTTTCTTTTCATATCCTGAACACCATTAAATATTTGATGATTCGATGACAACATTCAACATGATAGTTCAGACCACATGAGTTATACATACTAATAAGGTCAAACTCCAGAATTAAAAAGAATGATGGTATTTATATTCTAAAGTATATCCTTAGCAACAAATACTCAGCTTAACAAGTAACCTGGATATTTTTCATCCATTCCTATTTCTAACAACACATTATCAAGTCAATAAACTGCTTCTTCAGGAGCATCTGTTGTATATTATATTTAGGTTAACTACAGGGGAAAATATACTTCTCAAATTTTGTCTACAGAGGAAAACTTGATACAGCATTGCTGTTAATAAAAGGCTACTTAGCTTTTTATATCAAATTTCTGAAGATGTTTCACCTACACAGATTTGATGAAAATGACTTTTTGGCTCATTTTTTCTAATATCCATAAGAGCAGCATTATACTTATAAATGACCATATTTGAACCAAAAAAAAAATGAAATTATGGAGGACCAAATCTCAAAATTTTGAATTCTGACTTAAATTTAGGTGCAGTGTTCTAATTTTATAATTCTGTGGTGTTACTTGCTATTTGTTTATAGATACAAATGAAAATGTAGCCCTAAATTTTGGTTGAAAAAATTTCTATAGAAACTTTTGTTTTGACTTCCACAAAATATGAAAACTTATTAGAGGAATAGGGTTTCAAATTTTATTTTAAGATTTACGATTTACTGGGACTAAATAGTGTGTTTTGCAGTTAATGCTTATTCATATAAATCAACATGTAATCCCCCTTCCTTACTTAGTAATGTCAAAATATAATAAAAATTGGTATCTGCCTACTTAATCATTGCTAGAACTAATTATTTATTTGAATTTGTGTTTTCTCAGTCATTCAAGCACAATTAATCATTCTTAGAACTGCTCAATCCTAAAGAGGTTTGATAAACGTACTTAGAAACAGCTTGGTTTTCCAAAATGCATTTTGGCACTTCCTTTCTTTTTTATTACTAAGCATATTTACATAAAAATAGCATCAAATTAAACAAACTGTCAATTTCATTTTAGTTGATTTAAAGTCTTAAAATGTTTACAGGTCAACAAAATGTAAAATTGCTTGCCTTACCATATACATGTTGAAGAGCTAACACATTCTACTTTCTTCCTAGTAACACCTCTGTAAAAATGCTGTTTTGTTCTATTCCAGTAAAAGAACTGTAAATGTAACATAATGCCTAACTGCTACATCCACTTTTAATTTAGTTTCTGCAAATGCAAAGCAGAAACATTTGGTTTCATGAAGATGAACGTGAATTTCTGTAAATTTAGGCCACTGTAGTTCTCTGAGTATCACTGCACTAAATCATTTTCAGATTAAGGATGAATATGGCAAAGCACAGTCATCTGTAAACATATTAAGAGTATAACCAACATAATTTTTACGGCTTCCATTTTGTAAATTTCTTCCATCTTGTAACTCTTTCAGTTATTATATGGCAGTCATTGACACCTCAGAATGATCTCTGAAAAATGCACCTTAATTTTTTTTAATGTTATATTATTCCATTTCTCTATCCATTTTCATGAGACCAGATATTTAGGCTAATTTACACTTAATCATGTTGGGAATTTACTTTTCTCAAGTTGCTTACAAGGCAGACTGACTCCTTTTGCTTTTGAAAAGTTACTGCATTTCCCCCCTTTATTACCACTTTTATGTTTTTCCTAAGACTTGCATTAATCCTGATAAAATAAATCTAGTTCTAGATTTGAAGAAATGAACTTTGGAGGAATTGGAAAGCCTCCTATCAAAGTGCCATGTAGGGCCTCCCTGGTGGCACAAAGGGTTAAGACACAAACTATGAAGCTATCCATAGTCACTGCAGCACGAGTTCAATCCCCAGCCAGGGAGCTAAACACATGGTGCAGCAGACCTCTCCTGACTCACCCGCTGCTTCCCTCAGCAGTGTTTCAGTCAGTCTGCCTGTTCTACTCTCACTCTGTCTCTGATGAATTCTCTCACCTCCCTCACCTCTGGCCTGTACCCCAGTTCTTATATACATAAAGAAATAAATCTTTTTTTAAAAAAAAAAAAGTGCCATGTATCCTTAGGATTGCTCTTTAGGCTTTTTTTTTTTTTTAAAGATTTATTTATTTATTTATATAAAACCAGGGTACAGGCCAGATGCGTGGGAGGGTGAGAGGATTCACCAGAGACAGAGCAGGGAGCAGAACAGGCAGACTGATGAAATACACTGCTGAGGGGAGCAGTGGGAGAGACAGGAGAGGTCTGCCACGCCATGTGGGACCCTCACCGGCCGGCTAGGATCGAACCAGCGCTGCAGAGGCTGCAGACAGCTTCACAGCGCTGCGGTCAACCTGCTGCGCCACCGGGGGAGACCCTCTTTAGGCTTCTTTACCTCGAAGTTTTCCTTTCATTTCCCAAAATATTTGCATTTCTTATTTTTTCATGCTCTAGATTTATAGAGATGAAATTGGCAAATAACATTGTGAAGGTTAAGATGTACAACATGACAATTTAATATATGTATAAATTATGAAATGATTACCACATATAATTTAGTTAAAACATTCATCACTTCGCATTGTAGTATATATATTTTTTGTGGTGGAAACATTTAAGATTCACTCTGCAAATTTCAAGTATACTGCACACTATTATTAATGAGTGACTTTGTTGTACATTAGATCCTCAGAACTTGTTCATTTATTAACTTAAAGTATGTTCTCTTTGACCAGCATCTTCCCATTTATTCCCCAACAGCTCTGGCAACCACCAACCTACTCTCTGTTTCTATGAATTTGGATTTTTTAGATTCCATATAAGATCATACATTCCACTGATTGATTTATTTCAGTTAGTATAATGCCCTTAAGATTCATCTATGTAGTCACAAATGGCAGGATTTTCCCTCTTTTTTGTGGCTGAATAACATTCCATCACACATGCATATATATATATATTTATTTATATACACACAAATACATATTTAATAAAGATGATTTATGTCAGAAGAGGCCTCTTTCCCATTGCTCTGGTTTACATGAAAAGGGTATGTTTCTGTGCTGAGACGTTGCTGATATTTTGCTAAAAGAATCACCAGCATACTACATATAAGCTTATGATTTCTGCCTTCCAATTCTTTTCAAAGTAAGATCTCCAATTTCATAAACTCTAGAAGACGTAGCATGAACAAAGCAGTCTATACTTCTATTGTTTACATCTAATTAGGGAGTGAGTAGTCCCATTTGGGTTTTATGTAATTGTGCACCATACCAGTTTTATTGAACATATAGGAAATATTTTGATTTATCTTCTGCCTTTGATTTAGTGCTCAATTGTTTCATATCATAGATGGGGAAAAGAAGGTATTATTTGCTGAGACTCTTAAACCAATGTTATCATTTCATAAAATTATGCTGAGGTAGAAGCAAAATAATAAATCATATAAATATAACTTGTTATCATAGCAAAATTGAAACTTTTGAAGCTAACAGTCATATGTACTTTACATCTATGTGAAAAAGAATGTTGAATTGTTCTAACTTCTGATACAACCCAAAATAATAATAAAATTCTCAACTTGTTTAAAGTTTGTCACAAGCTTGCTTAGTTTTAAAGAGTGGACTCTTACATATTCCTAATTGCCAATTATTTTCCTCTCTTTCTGCCCAGTGCATGTTCAATATAAAACTATGCTTTTAATTAACTTCTGCTCAGTAAATAGGTATTGAGATGCACATTTTGTGCTTCAGAATCACAATTAAAGCTGTAGGGTTAGTTTTTGCAACGTTATTCTAATTAAAATACTTTTAGCTGTATTTGGCATGCATTAAAATGTCAAGTAATTGACAGCCCATAAGTGAAAAATTGATCCAATTATCAAGCCAGCTAGAACTTTTTCTTTTTTCAACTGCTGAGATTTATTATGGCCATTAGAATTACAGATGTTTATATGTTTGTTTTTAGTAATTGGAATCCATTTAACTTTGCCATGCCCTCAGTGTTGTTTTTGCTCTTCAGTAGGATAGACAATTCCTCAATCTTTGAAATGCACATTTAGAAAAGGCCTCCCAAATCTCTCTTCACACGGAGTAGATAATCATGCTTTCATTGGAGTTTAGGGAATAGATTTTTCTTTTCATGTTTCCAGATGGTCCTTTTGGTAATGAATCACAGAGGAGCACAGCTTGTCCTAAGATATGGCTTCTCTACATCTTTTTTTTTTTTAAGATTTATTTTATTTATTTAGGCATATAAGAACTGGGGTGAGGCCATGGGCTGGGGGTGAGGTGGGGTGGTGAGTGGATTTACCAGAGATAGAGTGGGGAACAAAACAGGCCCATCTACTGAATTACATTACTGAGGGGAGCAGCAGGTGAGAGAGGAGAGGTCTGCTGTGCCATATGGGTTAGGTCATTGGCCGGTATCAAACCCATGCCATAGTGTCTGGTGATAGGTCAACAGCACTGAGACTTTAACCCCTGCACCATCAGAGAGGCCCTCTATATCTTATTTCTTAATGTAAATCTTTAATTAATTAAACAATACAAATATTATAAAACACGAGAAAATACAATAAATGTTAGCTTCTAATTAATACTATTTGATTAGTCTCTCCTGCAATATAACAAAAATATTTAATCCTCAATAAAAGTCAAATAAAGACCTCCAAAATACCAATTCTATATAGACTAGAGAATTAATTTAGAACAATTATTAATGAAACAAAAAGTGTGGGAGCATTGACTATTTATTTATATTGAGTTACTGGGTCAGTATTGTGAGGGGAACAAAATGTATTGTTTATCAAGAATCTTCACCAATAAATACTAATTAATTAGAAAAAGTCATTTTCAGAGTATAAGTAGTAAATCTATTCCTTGAGCTAATAACCTTAACTGGAATAAAAATAAAACTGATTTATTTGTTATGGCTGCCATACGCATATGGCATTTAACATTTTGTTGACACATGCATCTAAATCCTGAGTATGTCCACCCTTGTTTGAGATCTCAAAATAACATTTTCTCCTACAGCGAATGCAAGTCTCAGCTAGGTACTTAGTGCCTTTCACCATGACATCCAAGTCCCTCCACTTATTCCAGCTACATTCCAAAAACTCCTAATCCAGATCACACAATAACACCTGGTATTTCATTAATACCTTTCTGCTTCATACCCTGTTATTTCATTATTCTTCAAAATGAGGTGCTCATCCAACACCTCCAAAAAGACAAGGCTCAAATTACTTTAATCAAAAATATACCTTCTAAAAACAATCCCAGAAATAGGGCTTCCTTGGTGGTGCAAGGGGTTAAGTCTCAGCACTATGAAGCTATCTGCAGCCACTGAAGCATGAGTTTGATCCCTTTGCCAAGGAGTTAACCCACATGGCACAGCAGACCTCTCCTGTCTTGACTGCTGCTTGACCCTCAGCGGTATATTTCAATACATCTGCCCATTTTGCTCCCCACTCTGTCTCTAGTGAATCCTCTCACACATACCCCAGCCCCCTGCATCTCTGGCCTACACCCCAGTTCTTGTATGCATAAATAAATCTTTTAAAAAAATCCCAGAAATGAAAATTCTTCAATTCTTCAATAATTGAGGCAACATGGATGAGCCAGAGGGATTATGCTAAGTAAAATAAGCCAGAAGGAGAAAGATAAATTCCAGATTGTGACACTAATATGGAGAATACAAAGAAACAAAACTGAGGGTCAAAGACAAACTTTAAAATCCACCCTTGAAAACTGACCATAGATCTGAGGCATCCAAGAGGGAAGAGGAATCAAAATCAACAAACAACTATGAGCCAGAGACACTCTGGGGGGTGGCGGGGAAAGGAGGGATTGGGGTCAAAATAAGGGGGTTGTAATTGTATGGGGAATATAAAAATAAAATTTAAATTAAAAAAAAGTGTGGAAGAGGGGGAAGGATGAAAACTAGGGGGGATTGGTGAGAAAGGGGAGCACAACAAACTGTAATGGAGGACTATGGGTGTTTTGGTGGTGTGAAAACTATGAGGAAAAAAATCCTATATTTGTCAAAATATTAACAATGTTGTAAAACAAAGTTCTTCAACAGTCTTGCAATATGTGTTTCACTCAAAGAAATGTAATTGTAGCCAATTATTATTCATCAGAGATATATTTTATTAAGTCACTGAAACATAATCATTGCCAGTTGGTGAAAACAGAGTGAGATTTCTGCATTTTCCTTTATTGATCAATAGGTAATCTTGTTTTTGTGTGTGTGTGGTTTTTTTTCAACATGTTTTATTTAATATACATTGTTGATTGATTAACACTTAACTCATAGACAACAGGTTTGTATCTCATGACTGAGTGAAACTTATCTAACACACCTGTTTTCTCAGCAGGCACAACACAATCTTCTTGAACTTAGGAATACTGGAAGCACTAGGTTTAGAACTTTTTTAAAGAGCAAAAGAACTGTAAAAATTGTGAAAAGTCTGGCACTAGAGCATGAAAGGTATACTTTTTACAGTATGAAAGCTGAAACAAGATGTCAGAGCAGTGCCTTACTGGACACCAGTTGGGAACTTGTACATCAGGCAAAGCCAATTTCTTTTTTACATTGAGCATGCACATGACCATGAATGGAATGAACATGAAAGTCCTTGATAATGATTTTGGGGTTACAAATAAATTTTAGTGAGTAGGTGAATTCATGATAATGGATTCCACAAATAATGAGGATGAGCTGCATATTTGTTAATTGATTCTACCATTGTGCTTTGTCTTCAGAATTTCATCCCTCCCAATATTGATGATTTCATTGTATTACCTTCAATGAGATTTGCTAAATGTGAAAATAAATTTGACACATTGTCATAAGTATGAATATTACTTTCCAAATTAATTTGGTTATGTAATCTCTGCCCTATCTGGCAACATGGATTTAAAGACCTTTCAGTAAAATTTTAGAAGTGAAAATGTAACTGTACAGGGAAAAGCCTAATTATATCAAGTGATAACTTTAGAGGTAAATATAATGACAGAGCAATATTATTTCAGTCTTAGTAATACAATTATAAAATAAATATCATGACAGAGACTACGAGTATAGCAACAAGAAGGCTGTTGAAATGATATAAATTTGAGATGATAGGAGTAAGGGAGTTTGGATTAGGGTTACTTAATATAAAAGAGGGGATATTTGAGAGACATGTTTTTATAGACTTGATTTGAAACTATCTCATGATATAGCTATTTTCATAAATGAATCACAAATGAAAATAATTTCTATTCTGGTCTATGGATAGTCTATGATAACATTTTATAGGAAGTATAAGAAATAACTATTCTGTTAAGATAGAAGAATAACAATGGACCAAATCAAAAAAAGAGAATCACAACAAAGCAAATTTTTGCTTCTACTGAAAAACCAGAATAATATTTAACAGCTATGATTTCTATTTTAAAACTGAAAAAAATGAGGTTTCCCTAAAGAAAAAGTAATTACACTCAAAATATTTTTTAAGCATGTTGCTGAATTCCTTGAATTTATACTTACAACTTTCACTGGGGAATAAAGAGGGAACAACAGATATTAACAAAATTGACCATGACTTAATCAGCTTTTCAAACAAAGAAGTGAAAAAGTTCCCATGTCCACAATAACTACTTATTTGTGTGAAATAAGATCTGAATCACACATATATCATCCTATATCATCCTTTCACTTATCTCTCAATTAAAACAATCCTTCGTAGACTGCTAAACATTCAAGATATTGCTAAATTGAAAGAGGAAAGTTTTTTGCTTTAACTTTTTTGTGATTTGTGAGATTTTTTTCTTAAAATCAATGGATGATTTTAATGAAGCTGGGCTTTTGTTTTTTTTAAGTTTAATTAGGTTACATTCAAATTTGGCAAAAACATCTTGTCCCCAGTTTCATTAATGTATGTATTTGGATTGTTCACCAAAAGGATTAAATTTTTGTATCCTTTAGGTAATTAGAGTACAATATAATTATCCTAGTGGAGTATTCCCTCACGGCCATCATTATGTTGATATTACTAATAAATGGTTTCTTTTATAGCAGGTATAAAAATAAAGCTGATATTTTTTCTATTGTGTCTTCTTTCCACTAGGAGGAGCCATTGCCCTTCAGGAAGAGAGGGAAGCATGCTTACAGAGAAAATTGAATCTCTTCTATTTTCATCTGGAATCAGGCCTTTATAACTCTGGATCAAAATTCATTTTAGGAAACATGGGTATTTCAGAAATGTCTGTATTATTCCTAAGTCTATTCATAATACACTATTCTACAAAGCAATTCCTTTTCAATAGATGTTTTTGTTCCTAACACAATGCATCGAACATTACACAATTTACCTGTTTCACAGATAAGAGAGTCTAATTGAATTAGAAGAGGGTTTTGTTTTTGTTGTTTTAATTTTTTTTTAGAATAGCAGCATAAAAATCTTCATTGCAAAAAATCGTTAACCTATGTATAACACTTTCAATTTTCAGATATTACACCACTTTATTTAACAATTAAATATGTTCTTCTCTACATGAACTTAAAAAAACAAGACTTTAAATATTTAATTGATTGTCCCAAGACCACGTATGAGTCTGAATGAGGAACAATCGATTGGAGTCAGGATGCTCCCTGCAACCCAGTAAAAATGGACATGGAAAAGTCACACCAGCACAGTAACGCCATGCTGAAGCAACAGACCAAAGCTGGTTCCTGGAAGACAGGCCAGGAAACACTGGAAAACTTGGTGGGTGTCAGTAACCTAGGAGACCCCACCAATCATCATGAGACACTACACTGAGACACCCAATGGCCAACCCCCAACTCCTTGCCCAGTATACACATATAAGTACCTACTTCTTGCCCTCTCAGTGGCTACCTATTGGGGACCCCTTTCTGCTCAGAGAGCTTTTCTATCCTTCCTCTTATCTATCAATAAATATCTTGCTTTGTTGCTTAACTCTGGTCTCCATGTTGAGTTCTTTCCTCATCAAGATAAGAATAGAGAGAGTCCCTGGGTTTTTTCTTAAAAAACTATGTATTATAGAAAGCATAATGCAAAGGAGTATAAAATGATCCATTAAGCATGGGCATGGAAAAGTCAATACAGAATAATTTGTTTTTAGTAAATTCAATCTCAATTCATGAAATTCTTGGATGCAAATTCTCTAAGAAATTTGAAAACATATTAACTTCTCAAAGGAGCAAACATCCAGTTTGCGAACCAGAACTGCAATTAACACAATCCTTTGTCAGTAATCTGCCTTGCAATTCTCACCACTGTCGTTTAAAACAAACATTGAAAGTTTTCAAGTTTAAAAGTTCATTAATCCCAATGTAATAATCCAAATAAATAACATGCATTCAATGCTTATCATGTGATACTTATTAAGCTCTTTACATTCATTATCACCTTTAACTTTTAGAAGAAATCAAGGAGGTAGGTAGGAGGGGTTTGGAGGGGTCCAACTACTGGTGTGAATGCTATGTAGGGGAGCTGGCTCATGTCTGTGGCACCACAATAATTCTCCTCTGTGGGGTTCCATACCTGAGTCTCTGCAGTCTGTGTGCTTTATAAGGTCAATATCAGTCCTGAGGATGGGGAAGTGGGAGAGCTTATCTGTACACAGTCCTTGTTCTTTTCACTACAGGCTTAGCCTTCAGGGACCATTCAGTTTCCCCACATGTATTTACCCTCAGTCAAGCAAATGAGTCCCAACAATGTTTAGCTATCTCCCCTCAGGGCCATCATTGAGCTGCAGTGCAGTTATGCTGCAATCTACATACCTGGGCCACAGTCTTCAGGCCACTCACTCTACCCACCTCTTAATGAAGTATGAATCTCCTCCTACTCCCTTCTGCTGCAGACTGATGGTGTCTAATTTCCAAGAGATGTTTTGATTTTGCACCAACTCATGGGATTCTCTGGTGCAGTGCCCCTCTTTTTATTCTAGATGGAAGTAATGCAAGGAACATTCATCTTGGTTTGCCTTGCTACCACACATACTTTTTTCTTAACTCCCATGGTAAATACATTGCCCTTCCAGTTGCCAGATGGTAGAAGAATTATATATTTATCTATTAACATGTCATAGAAGACCTTTTCACACATATAATATAGGCTTCTAGTACTCATCCATTGAGCTTTGGTAAAGGAAGACGTACTTATGCTAAGTGTCTGGAAAGTTGACCAACACCTTCACTGATAGCAAGTTGCGCATAATTTGACAAGAACAGTACTACCTGAACATTATTTCAGGAAATCAATGAATTATATCCAAGAATCAAATCTATCCTCTTAATAATAATTTAGCAAAGATGCCAACTGATTTTAATGCAGTTTTATTCTTTTTATTATTTTAAATTACATATGATGAATCAGACTCATAATCTTGCCCTTCATTGTGAATGGTGTGTCTGTTTTATAAACATATTCACAGGAAGACTCTATGAGCAATGTTGTATTTCTTCAATCTTTGTGTTAGGTGCTTGAGTCTTTCACTCTGGAAGTGATTAAAATTGAAAGATAACCTAATAAGCAATTTCACAGAGTCCCTGAGACAGAAAATAACAAAGCAATCTTCTTCAATTAAGACTGAAGGCTAGTGAAATAAAAGACCATTGGATTCATTCATTTCTAACCACCCTCTGACTATGTTGTGAGCATATAAATTTTCTGTCAACACTGAAAAATTAGACTACATAACTCTTTACATAAGAATTAGTAAAAGGAAAGTTTTCCCATTTTTTAAACCTTTGTGTAATTTGTTCTCAGTTTTCCTTCAAAGATAATTCATAAGGATTGGCTTAAAGAGAAAAAAGGAATGGAGTACAATTCATAAAAAGATTTGTTTTATAGAATAAAGCTTTTCTGAATCCCCATCACTTATTTATTTTAGTGGTGGTAACACTACTAAAAATCCCCAGGGATTGTCTTTTCAAATATCATAGTTTTACTTTAATAGCTTAGAAGTTACATCATAATTAAGGGATATAATACATATTCCCCAATACAAATAAAAAGTTTTGCATTGATACCTCTTCCTTCGAAAGCTTAAGGTTTTTGTTTTTTACTGTTATTGTTTATTTTTACCTTTCAAATTTAACATCATCAATTCCCTGTGTTTCAGTGATTATTTTATTGAAGTTTTCAAAAACATTTCCTTTAAATTTTGACATACTAGATGGGTTGCCGATTAATCAAATAATACAAGCAAAAAAAAACAGCTTATTTTTAACCTGTTTTTTTCCCTTCAGAAGCCAGTGTCAATTATTTAGGTCCAATAAGGCAGTAAAATGTTAATCCCTGCATAATAGAAGGAAGAGTTCAAATTAAAATGTATTGAGGTTTTAAGGTACTACTGCATAGCTTTAAATCTGATATGAAGATTTTACATTTCACTAGCTGCAACTTCTTATAAAGCCAAGTTTAAATTCCTACTAATTCCACAATTGTCATGCACTTGAATGTGCATGATAACCTTGTAAAATTAACTATGAAAAGGATATCTAATGAAAGGTATAGTATTTACATTAAAATTAGTCTTTAGAGAATTATTTTTTTCAGCAAGTTCAGGTAATTATTCATGATGGTATAAAGGATTATTTTAGATATAATTCTTTTCAGTTTATGTCTTGAAATAAAATATGTTGAGAGAGGACTAATTGGCACTATTTCATTATTTTGAGATAGAATAAAAGAATTCACAATATAGCATTATATCTCCAATTTTGTTTCCATCTATATAGTGCTTAGAACAAATTATATTGAATAATATGGTATTGAAAAATTGAATACTTTCATTGTCTTGTTGCTGAATAATTAGAATGTTATTTTTGTATAATTTTTAACCTGACGTATCTTATGATCCAGCAACTCTACTCTTCAGTTTCTACCTGAAGAATGCAAAAACACTAATTTGAAGGTATATATACCTATGTTCCCTGCAACACTATTGCAATGGACAAGCTAAGTGCCCAAAGACAGATGGATGAATTAAGATCTTAAGATCATGTGGTTTGTATGCACAATACTATTCAGCTAAAAAAAACAGATGAACTTGGGCCTCCCTGGTGGCACAGAGATTGAGCGCTGGGCTGTGAAGCTTCCCCGAAGCCTCTGCAGCACCAGTTCAATCCCCGGCCACCAGCGAGGGTCCCACATGGCGCGCAGACCTCTCCTGCCCCTGCTGCTCCCATCAGCAGTGTATTTCATCGGTCTGCCTGTTCTGTTCCCTGCTCTGGCTCTGGTGAATTCTCTCACCCTCCCGTGCTTCTGACTGTACCCAGTGCTTTTATAAATAAGCAAGTAAATAAATCTCTTTAAAAAAACCAAAAAACAGATGAACTCTTGCCACTTGCAAGAACATGGATGGAACTGGAGGGTATTATGCTAATCAAAATGTGTCAGAAAAGGAAAGACAACACAAGGTGATTTCACTTATGTGGAAAAATAAAGAAAACAAAGCAATGGACAAATGTAAACCAAAGCAACATTTAGAAACTATTTACTTTAGAAACTATACTATTTAAAGGAATAGTAGCTTGAGTTGTATTGTGATACAAATATCTGAATAGATTTTCTTAAAGTCTGTCTTCATTTCCTTTCTCTAATAGGCACTCATTTTTTACATTGCCTGTCTACTTATAATATCTTGAAACCATTTTCTGAATATGGTGGCATATGTATTTTAGCCCTATTAATTGCCCAGAATCCATTTTTTTTCCTTTTCAATATATGGAGGAATTCCCTGCTTTAATAAATCAGATCTCTGCTGATTCTCTCTGGACAGCTGGCATTCATGTTTATAGCCTTAAAGGAAATGCGTGAACAGCTGCATTTGATGAATAACTCCATGTATATTGTGGTTCCTTCAACAGAAATTGTTCAGAGGTTGAGAAAGCTAGTGATAAATAATTAATGAGCACAAATGCAACATTCTTACTTTATTGCCAGACTTAGAGGAAGCAGAGAGCGCAAGCTGTAAACCAGGATTTCCCCTCTCTTTTGTCTTCCCTTTGACTAGTCATTAGCTGATTGCAGGCTCTGCCATTCAAAAGACCTCCAGGCTTATAACACATCTCATTTTATCTTGTCTTTAATTCATTTTTTCAAATGAGGATCATGAATATTGAAAGTTCCTGTCCTTCAAATGCCACTGAAACATGACTTCTAGTCACAATAAATTAGTTGTGGTGGGATGAGTGCGTCTACTTTTCACTTAATATTTTTTTAATTTATAAAGCTTTTACATGTCGTTAAAAGAATCAGACAATTAAAATATCATAGCAATTAGGGTCTCCCTGGTAGCACAAGGTTTTAGGACACTGCACTGTGGAGCGATCCGCAGCCACTGCAGCACGAGTTTGATCCCTGCCACATGGTGCAGCATACCTCTTCTGTCTCAGCCGCTGCTCCCCTCAGCAGTGTATTGCAGTAGATCTGCCTGTTCTGCTCCTCAGTCTGTCTCTGGTGAATGCTCTCACCACCAGCTTCCTCAACCCTCCAGCCCCCTGAATCTCTGGCCTGCACCCCAGCTCTTACGTGCATAAATAAATAAATCTTTAAAAAATAAATAAAATATTATAGCAATTAGTGTCATAATTTTGTATAACTTCTATATAAATCTTAGAACCAAAGTATGAATATACTAGCAGCACAACAGCCCCACATGTTGGCTCAAATTTGGAATTTTTGCAAGGCTATGGTAGCTGAAATTTAATATGGCTTTATAGACATAGCAATACAAACATTAATTAAGAGATAATACATCATCATGGGGCCTCCCCGGTGGCGCAGCGGTTGAGCGCTGGGTTGCGAAGCTGCCCGCAGCCTCTGCAGCACCGGTTCAATCCCCGATCGCCAGGCGAGGGTCCCACATGGCGCGCAGACCTCTTCTGCTGCCCGCTGCTCCCCTCAGCAGTGTATTTCGTCACTCTGCCTGCTCTGCTCTCTGCTCTGGCTCTGGTGAATTCTCTCACCCTTCCTACTTCTGACTGTACCCAGTGCTTGTATAAATAAATAAATTGATTAAAAAAAGAGATAATACATCAAAAGATGTGTCGAGAGACTTTATGTACTACAAATTAAAAAATAGACTATAAAATGAATTCTAATATGACCTTTGTATATTATTAATTAAAAATATATTTCATTTTTATAGTCTTTGCTATTGTGAAATTTGAAATAAATGTCTCCCAAGGATGAAAGATACAGAAACAGTAAAAAGGAAAAAATATTATATATATATATATATTTATGTCAGGCATAGAATATTACAAATACTATCTTATTTATTCCTTTCAATAACCTATATAAAAAGTATTGTCTTTTTTATAAAAGAAAACAATAGACTATTATATGCCTTTTTGCAGTTCTTATGACTCATCCATAATTGAATTTAATGTCTTGAATTGTATTCCTCTAAAGTTTATATTCATCCCACTGTACCATCTGGTAAAATACCTGCTTTCACTTATATGATATTAGTACAATACATTTGATGACATAAGGCTGTTTCTTGCCATCAAATGCAAAGTTACCATCCTGTGGTCCATAGGAGTAAGATAGGGATGCTGTGGTTATTATAGCGCCAGTGTTACAGTTTGGAACATCATTTCTGATAGTTAATCTAGTGACTATATCCCCCCATTTAAGTATCTATCTATCTATCTATCTATCTATCTATCTATCTATCTATCTATCTATCTGTCTGTCTGTCTGTCTGTCTGTCTGTCTGTCTGTCTGTCTGTCTGTCTGTCTGCCTGTCTGTCTATCTATCCATCCATCCATCCATCCATCTATCCATCTATCTATCTATCCATCCATCCATCTATATCTATCTACCATCTTTTCTCTCTCTCCTTCTCCCTTTCTCTTTTCCCATCTATCTGCCAAATGTTTATGTAATTTTCTGTCTTCCTAATCTTTATTGAATTTATAATGAAAACCAGGACCATCATAATATATTTATGGTCGCTCCTACCTTAATGACTAACACAGTGGCATTAAAATTTGTTCAGAATAAAAGAATGTAATACTTTAGTTATGACAGGATTACACTGGAAGGTAGATTGATTGTAAATCAGTGAAGCAATCGGGGAACCTAGAATTAAAAGGAAATTGCTGGTTCAATTTTCAATTCATTGACATTTTCTAATTATAAAGGGTGCAATATTCATGGGGAAAAAGATATCTGCACAGGCTAAATCATAAACTTTGTGATTTATTTTTTCAGAGTTCTATAAACAATGGAGTTGTTTATAGAGTTATGGAGTTCTATAAACAATGGTTTCTACTAACATTGATTCTCCACAGTACGGAAACATTAACCTAATGATTCAGCTGGTTACAAAATATATTTGTTTTTTATCTTTTCAATCAGCTTAGTTCCCTTTTACTTATTTTATTTTCTTTGTGAGTGAAAGTTTATGGTCATATCAAAAGAAACAGAAACCAAAAGCAAGAAATCAAAGTTCTAGTTCGGACTGTTCTAATTAGTAGATCTAAAATTTTGGGTGCCTCAATGAACCTCAGTATCGAATGTGGGGATTATAATATATGACCTCTTCACAAAGAGTTTATTTACTGACATGTCAAGGATAGAGTAATATGTCACTTAATAAGTACAAAAAATCATGTGATTTTTTTCCAATTTCACATTTGATTAAGCTGAACAATAAAAATGCTATGTAATTTATTCACACTGATGCAAATAAGTAGAATTGATATTCATATGCAAGCAAGAACCCAAAATAAATATTTATCCATTACAAATAATTAATAAATTGAGTTTTGTTTTGGCACTTAATATGTTCCTACAATTATTTTAAAAAAACAGAATTTCCTAGATCAAAATAAAAGCTGGTTTTCAATTGAAAATCTGCTGAAAGTATTCTCATGGAAATTTTAATTTGCACATTGAATTTCTCTGTTGATTCTAGTGGAACTATATCAAAGGTCATTTATAGTGTTCTAGAATCCTACAGGCTGAGCAGATCAATGTAATCTGATCTTACTTAGGCAGATGCTATAATAACTTCATCAAAACACCATAGAATTGGCTAATTTAGGAACATCTCCAGGTTTAGGAAGTTGTCGTCTTCCTAAAGACCATTTGTTTTATAAAAACTTTTGTTGTTAAAATCACTCCGTTTGTATGTATTTTGGTAAACTCACACACACAGGAAAATGTCAGCCATAATAAAGAATGATTTGCAGCAACAAGGATAAACCTTGGTGGCATTACATCAAGTGAAATGTCAGAGCGAGAAAGGCAAATACTATATGACCTCTCCTACGTGTGAAATCTAAATGATAATAAACACAAAACCAAGCTCATGGAGACAGACAACTCACTGGTGATTGCAAGAGGCAGATGGTTGCGTGTAGGAAAAACGGGTGAAGGAGATGAAAGATTAAAACAACAACAACTAAATCAGTTCCTTGTTATTGATTTGCAAACCTCCCACATCTTCTAATGTTCGCTTTATACAGTAACTCAGAATAAGCCTATGCTGTTTTACCTGAAATCTTTACATATTTCAAGGTCAATATTTCATATATTTCATGATTTTTTTAAAGATTTATTTATTCAAATGATATGATCATTATATCCAAGTTATTTGCTGTTCCTCCATAAACTCTGCCTTCTAAGTGATTAAAATTTTTAAACAGGTGTTTTTAGATATACATTTGGTCATGTTTTATTACTTCATATAGATACATTTTTCAGTAATCTTTTTGAGGCAGTATTCTACCAGTTACCAATTTTCCTAAATCAACTCACACCTAAATTTATTCATTAATCCCACATAAAATTCTGATAGACATTCATGAAATTCTTGACAGAAAACAGATTATAATAGCTATACCAAATTCACAGGCATAGATAGAATTTATATTAGAAATCTAGTGTTTGGGCTTCAAGGGTTTAAAAAATAGAAATTCAAGGACCTTAGACAGACACACACATTCTAACTTCCTACAGACCTCTGTACTCCTTATTGATTTATGCTAACTTGCACACATTTATATTACTGGTGTAGCCCTTAAAGAACATTTGAGGACTAGAACCCTGTGGTCACCCTCATTTACCAACTTTTTTAGCCATGTAAGTCTCAGCAATTTATGAATTTACTCCCAGGGTTTACCCATCATTTCTGTTTTAAATACATACATAATGCTGATAGAAAATTAACTATTGAATTCTTCCCTGGTTAAATAAATTTCTGGTTAAATATGACTCATCTTACATCTAACTTCTTTACCTTTCTGAAAAGTGTGTCTACATATTTTGAATCTCTAATTTTTTTTTTAATCTCTAATTCTACATGGTCAAGAAAATAAAGGGATAGTAACTTCCCTAAGCAATGTTTTTCAATGCCTTTGAATTTAATCTGAATTTCTCCAGACAAGAAAACTTAAACTTCATTTAGAACAGTTAAGTATGACTTAAAAATCTTGCATCCACCTTAGGATTCAATGCCTTCTGAATATTTCCTCAGATTAAAAATGGCTGCATACCATTATTCCTAAGAGGGAAAAAAGTATAAAGTAGTTGCTGATAAGTGATATTTATCATTAAATTATTAGTTACAATTGACCAAGATGGCCTATTCATATAACTTTTATTATAAAAAACTTGCAATTGTAAATTGCTATTCTGTTTCTTTGGGATGTAAATCCTCCCAGGCATTTGCCAGTTTTACAAACCAGGAATGCCTTTCTCAAGGAGCTAGGGATCATTCCTCTGAGATGTAATTATTAACAAAGATAAAAACCCTGTTTCCCAGTGACAGAGGGGAAAGTAGGAGTCTAACTTCAAAAAAGCACAAGTTAGGAAACACAGATGACTTAATCCCATCGAATAAACTCTCTGCTAACAGCACCTACCCAGTACTCATCCTAATACTTAAGACCCCCACCCTTTTGTTTCAGGGAGTTCGATGTATTCTCCCTTATGGCAAGTTTTAAATAGTCTTCTGTGCCTATTTAACTTGTCTGGTGCAATTTTTCCTTTTACATCATCAATCAAACAACTCTTTCCTTTATAAAATAAGTCAAAACATTTTCTTGAATACCTGTAGCATTTACACTGTACTGTTTGACAGATTTTTACTTCTTGTGCCATCTCCACAATAATGCCAAAGAAAAAGGTCTAGTACTGTCCCTGATTTGAAGATCAGGAGAGTAGATTAAGAGAGTGTTCTCATGATTAAGATTAAGGAAAAGTTAAAATGCCAACAAGGTTAGTCAACTTCAAAATTCATGCATTTTACCATTAAGTTCATCTGCTTCGTTTTAAGCAACATTTAATGTTGTAACTTAATTTTCAGTTCAGCTTTCCCTTTTTAAATTTAAAGTTTTTCTTTTAGTTTTGTTTATTAGTTCTTATCTGATCTTTTAAAATTTGTCTTTAAAATCTAAGCTTGATAGAACTCTCAGTTTGTTATTTAATTACTTTCATTCCAATAGTTTGAAGTTCCTTTTAGGGTTTCAGTCCACATCCATCTTTATTCTCAACCTTTACAGTCCATCTTTCTCAAGTTTGAGGTGCATTTCTTACATCCCCCTTAAGCTATCACTAACTTGAAAATGACATAGTTCCTTTCTCCAAAGGTTAAACAACATGTGTTCATTTTCTAAATAAAGTAATGAGGCATAAAAGGTAAATTGCAGTAAAAACAGCAGTAAGATCAGATTGCTGATAGGGGAAGTTTTTAGTAGTGATATTGATGACACTGTCTGTAGAATTTATTCTTTGTTGGAAATGACAAAGAGAATAGCCTTATAGCAATCCACTAGACCATCTCAAACATCCATATTGTGTAAGCAGATCATTACCCTCCCTTGGGCATTCAGAGAACACTAGATTTCTGAGATTTGGGTTTTGTTACCTTGTTTAACTCTTTCATGTGTTTGTAATAATGGTTCTTTTAAAAATGCACACTAATTTTAAGCATGAAATAAGGGTACACATTAGTGTAAAGTTATTTTGGTTTGCATACTATTCTTTTAAAGTGCTTTACATGCTATTGTTTTGTTCCATTAATTTTTTTGAGGAAAAGTTGGATATTTTCTTCATTCATCAAAAATATCCGTCAATCTCTGGGGTCTCCCTGGTGGCACAAGGGTTTAAGACGCAACCTATGAAGTTGTCTGCAGCCACTGCAAGCACGAGTTTGATCCCAGCCAAGGAGTTACCCACATGGTGCAGCAGACCTCTCCTGACTCTCCCGCTGCTCCCCTCAGCAGTGCTTTGGGTCTGTCTGCCTGTTCTGCTTCCTGCTCTGTCTCTGGTGAATCCTCTCACCCCCCACACCTCTGGCCTGTAACCCAGCTCTTGTATACATAAATAAAATAAATCTTTAAAAAATCCATCAATCAAAATAAAAAGATAATTTACATTTTAGTTAGAATTTTAACTTGCAGATAGTTCTACAACTATTGATTAATGCAAATTTTAAAAGACACAGCTATACATAGGCATATACACACACGCATTTCATTGTACACAGTCCAAATTCTAGCTAACAACCCATCACTAACAGAGAGTAAGCTGACTTTGAGGAAATCTCAGTGAAAATTTATTGAAAAAGAAAAATTAAATGATTTTTGCTAGGAAAACTTATCACAATCATGAGTTAAAATCTAATTTGAAAAGAAAATGCAAAGTCTCATTTGAAAACAGGAAACTCCTTTTTCTCTGAAAATGCAAGGTACATTTTCTTCCGTGGAATTTAATAAGTTGATATGAATCAGGATCTTAGCATGCTGCTTAGAAGTAGAAAGCAAAATTATCTTTCTGGCCAAAATGGTGACACATAATTACTCATTCTCAAAAGAAATCATTAACACTAAAGCATTTCCAAACACATGTTTGCCTGAATATGCTATCTATCTTGAAGAGTATAATTTAATGAAGCATGTTCTGTCATCTTTTGGAATTTAACTGAATGTGCAAGTAACCAGAAACCAAGTTCTGAGTAGAGGGTGAGTACATTCACTTATGACAATGTCACAGAGAATGTGAGATTTAGAGAACACTTAAAGAATAATCCAGTCCAAACAGACCTCATTAAAAAAAAATACATTTTAAATGCCACTTGGATATATTTCTCCTATCTTTCCTTTGTCCTGGCTTGTTATGTAAGTGGCATCTTCTATGGAAAAGGAAAAATCCTCTGTGACTGAAACAAAATTACTTGAAGATACAGATACGTGGATATGAACTAGTCAGTGCCGATAGGGAGGGTATTTTTTTTCATATTTATTTATTTTTTTAAATAATAAATTTTATTTTTATATTCCCCATACAATTGCAACCCCCCCATTCTGACCCCAATCCTTTAGGGAGGGTATTTTGAATTGCATATCATCCATAGATATGAACTGTTGTGTAATCTCAAGAAAAAAATCATCATCACAATGTGTGACTTATGGTCATACTTTAAAATCTGGGCACTGCCTGGGGGCAGGGTATGAAAGGATGCATGTACAGAGGTTTGAAACTCTAACCCCCAGAAAAGTTGCAAAGATATAAACCTACTATATAAATAAATACTAAAAAGTACCAGATCACAATAGTAAATAAAATTTACCCCCTAATTTTAGTCAACTAAAGATAAGATGTTTCAAAAATATGTTACAGACCATAGGCTATGAGTGTATCCTTAGTTAAAATAGCATGTTATTCTGACAAATAGAATTTTTAGCATTATTGTTAAGAAGGCAGAAATCCTTTATAATAAAACAAAAATACTGATTATTCAAGTTGCAGTACACTTCAATAACCTTTCATTGTATTATTATGTCTGTTTTATGGACATCAACCACTAAGTTTCTGATTAATTAAATTTTCAAGTTATATCAAATATATCTCTTTCAAATAAACATAAGAAATGAGACTCAGTCTGTTGAAATGGGTTCAAAATTCATTGTTCAGGTAATTTCTATAAAAAAATTGTAAGGAAAACTTTCTAAACTCTGAGTTATAGTCAAATTGGGTTGATGATATGTTATTAAGTGATAAAATAAATAAAACAAAGCCTCCACATATACCTAAGTAGAAAGCATGTTCTGTAGAACTTATTTAGAAGTAATTTTTCCTCTACATAATCTTTTCTTCCATTGAACTACGAACTACTTATACTTTTAAGTCATGTATACAAATGAGTGTGCTAACTTTATGCTATAAAGCATTCTCTGACTGAAATTATTTATGTAAACATTGAAGACTAAAAACTTTTTAAAATTAAAAATGGATAGGCTTTTAATAGACAATTATTGATGAAGAAGACACCTCAGAAAAGATAAAGTCAAGAGTATAGGAGAAGGAAAGTGGTGTATACTTGTGGAATAATAAGATGTCTTGTTTTTCTGGAAAACAGCAAACACAGTGAGTAGTGATGATACAAAATTCTTAAAAAGGGTTGAAACCAAATGATGAAGACTTTAAAAACAAGTTTAAGAAAATGAGATGGGGATCTTTTGAGAACAGGAGATATTTATAACTTTTATGAAGAGAGTGCCTTAAGCATAGATTAAATATGTGATTTGTGATTATCCTTTTGTAGTATCTTATAGCATAAATTGTCATGTGTATAAGAGATTTAGTTGAGAAAATAGCATAGTTAAAAATCAAATTATTTGTTGTAAGTAAAAATGTATAAATAATGTACAGATTAAAAGTCAGGGGAGATTTGGCTCTCTAGAACTTTCAATTTTTAAACATCCAAAGTATTGTTAAAAACATATCATAGAATCTTTGATTAAAGTAGAATATACATTAGGGGATTGGTATTGCTGATTGATTCATAAAAAACAGTAATGACTTGTATTTCTGGTATCTTTCATACTTTATTGAAAGCATGTCAAGAATGATATTTTTCTCAATCTATACTGATTTAATCAACAAGGAAGATTTTTTTTTAATGATCATGAAGTTATTGTACTCAGTAGTATATAATTTTTCATTTCCATTGATGCTTTTATATCATTAATGATAATCTCATTCATAGTTAATATCTACAGTTGGATAACTAGGAAAAACCATTCTGGAACTAATGCTCCAAGATGTTGTATACATTTTATAAGAATAAAATTAAAATGCTTTTGAATATACATTTTATGAAACAGGAAGAGATTCACGGTTTCTTTAAATTATTCTCAGTCTTGAGGTTATTTCTTAGGAGGTGGTATATTATTATTTTTCCCAGCACTTACTATAGAGCAGTTATTTGCAAACCCTCTGTATAACAGTGTTCTCAAATTCCACAAGAGGAAGGCATAAAAGTTCTTCCTATTCCAATACCATCTTTCAATATTTGAAATACACAAAAATTGAGTATCTAAAAATTACTGCAAAGGATTCTTCTTAGAATGCAAGATTGAAAAAGATTTGTATTATACTTAGCATACAAATATGCACTATTGGATGTAGGTTTTTGTGTTTGTAATTCAATGTCTCTAGGTTAAATGCCTCTCTTTTACATTCCCCAACCCTGTGCTGTTCATTTCCACCCTAGATCAAGTTCTGTCTGCTCACTTACATCTAAAGCAATTGTGAACACGTTGAGGGAGTTTCTTTACATTTCAATATTCCAATGGTTAAAATTTTACCTAGAACTCAAAAAATGTGTGCTAACTGAATGAATGAGAGCATTGCTTGGTTGAAAAATAAGCACAATGAGAAAAACAGGGTCAATAAAGCTATAAGTAATGTGTTTTTCAATGCATGTTGGTTTCACTAAGATTCACAGAAAAAAACAGACAACTTTATTAGTTAGTGAGGAAATTTATTGCTGAAACAATATTTCCTCTGTCTTAGGCCCTTGCTTCATTGAACTTTTCTATGAAATCTGTTTTGACTGCATTGGCTATAGCTAGATTTAGACAATAAAGAGAGGTCATAAATAGTTCCTCTGCTTGTCCTTTCGGTTAGTTCTTTAGCCCTTGTTTGTGACTGAAGACTCCACAATTTTCCATGACCTTCATATATATGGCTGTGTTTCTAAGAAAATGAAGACACTGTCCATGTGAAATATGTGAGTAAAGGGGACATGGAATCTCATAAATTAGATTATCAATACTAGGAGTAAATAAAGCAAGATTAAAATAGTATTTGACCTAGGGTTACAGGCATGCCACAACGCCATACACTGTGTTTAACCTTTCATCTCATACCACAAGGTCTCCAAATCTAAGTATAGAACATAAGAAAGCTTGGTTATAAATTCTAGTACAGAACCCTAGGCAGTGATGATTGATGATGATGATGTAGAAGCAAATTTTGCATTTGCTTGAGTCAGGAAGATTTGCAAATCAGAGAAGTAATCTTAAGACCATAGATCTGAGGCATCCAGAGAAAGACTGCAGAAAATGAAAGAACTGTCTCTAGATGAGGCAGCAAAGACTTTTTAATATCTCTGACAACACCTTTCTTTAGTGCCTAGTTTACCATAGAATGCATTGATAAATAGTTATGTTTGCAATAAGGATAAGGGCAACTCCTTTCTTAATTGAGCTAACATTTGAAAATATAGTTTAATTTTTGGTATCTATTTCCAAAGTAGCAGCATAAACAAAGCTGGAATGAGAACATGAAGCAATTTCAAAAACATGACATTAGGATATAGTTGACAACTTGAATGGCACCTTAAAGTTGTTGACTCGGCATATTTGATTTTCTACAGATGTCATTTGTTCTCGGCAAAATGTACTGCAGATCGGCAAATAATTGATGTGCAACTATGGGAGTTTGTGCTACCAGTGACATTGATTTTGAGCCCTCACTGATTTTTATAGAGCAACAAAATGCTATATATAACCCAGGGCTTAAATCCTTTGTGTCACTAGAATTCTATTTGCCCCAGAAATTTTTTATAAGTAATACTATGAATAAGTATTAATAACAATTGTAAGGAAGAGGTACTCTTTATCTTAAAAATAGCAGGATTTATATAATTTTATGTATGGGACATATACTCTGTTTCTAGTTATCCATGACAAAAGTGACCAGATGTCAGTAATTCAAATATTGACAAGATACCAATGACTTTATATCTCAAATAGCCAAATTTCCCACAAATTTTTTACAACAATTTTGAGTAATTAATGGAACTGCCAACTGGACATAATGTTAGTGCTGATATCATTTCCTGTAAGCTGGTCATGCTCTAAGACGTGAGTGAAAACTAACGAGAGAGGAGAGCTGAGTCAATGAAATTTCTACAAAGACCAATCAGTACCAATAGAACAAAACAAAGGTTACCTCACTAGGTCTTTTTTTTTTTTTTTGAAGGGAATAGGGGGAGATTTGTTTTTATTTTATCTCATGCCTGGAATCATCCAGTGGAAAATTGGAGTGATAGGACATATTTCTCACTAAACTAAGAGGGTTTACTGCTTTAATCCATTCCTTAGGGTGACTACTCAGGCATTTTCTATGGTCCCTCAAAGTCTCATTCTAACCTTTTCTACTTTGTGTTTTTTTCCTTAATATATTCCATAGCTCTTGCTTTTTGGTCATTTTTGGTAGATGTTTTAATTTTGGTAACTTTGGTAAATTTACATGACTTTTTGTAAATTCCTTAATTATTCTTAATCCTTTAGTTTATCATCTCTAAATTCAGGTGAATTTATAGTTTTTATTACATCTTTCTTGCGGGGTTTAATGAAGCAATAGATATAAAATGTTTACAGCAGACTTTGAGATATTGCAAGGGTCAATATATTAGTTAGTGCACTAGTGCTATCATTTTATCTCTATATCTACCTTTGTTGGCCTTCTCAAAATATTCTCGTAAGTTTTCATCTATATTCTCTATTTTGTTGTCTTGGAAAAAGAAGATTAAACTTAGTTTAAAATTTATGACCCAGTTAAACCATTCAGTGGTGGTTGTTTTCCACATAGATTTTAAACTTTTTGACCTAGCAGTCACCATTTTTATCTCTTTATTTGTTTAAAGATTGGATTTATCAATCAATATTCCCAGAAAAGACTTAAATACTTTTCCACCTAGTTATCATTGCTTATTCATTTCTCTAAAAGCTTTTCTTTTAACTGCTAATATCATTCTCTCCTTCTTCAACATTCAGCCAGTATTCACACAGTATTATGTGCCAGAAACTGTGTGGTGAGATAATGGCTAATTACTTAAAAACAACATATTCCAGGGTCTCTCTGGTGATGCAAGGGGTTAAGATACAACCTATAAAGCAATCCACAGCCACTGCAGCACAAATTCGATCCCCAGTCAGGGAGCTAACCCACATGACACAGTAAACCTTTCCTGACTCACCCGCTGCTCTCCTCAGCAGTGTATTTCAGTCAATCTGCCTGCTCTGTTCCCCACTCTGTCTCTGGTGAATCCTCTCACCTCCCCACCCCCACGAAGTTATCTGCAGCCTCTGCAGCTCCAGTTCCATCTCCAGCCAGGGAGCTACCCACATGGTACAGGAGACACCACATAGTGTCTCACCTGCTGCTCCCCTGCGCAGTGTATTTCAGTCAGTCTGCCTGTTCTGTTCCCTACTGTGTCTCCGGTAAATCCTCTTATCCCCCCCCCCCCGAATTTGTCCTATACTTTAGTTCTTGTATGAATAAATAAATAAATCTTTAAAAAAAAAAAAAGAAAGACAAAATTGCTACCTCCAGGATCCAAAGGGTAGAACTCTGTTGTTCAATATTGTGGTCATCAAAAACATTTTAAGTCTACATTGGCTTATATTAAATGAAATTTAGTTTAGTTCCTCTCTCACACTAGCCACATTTCAAGTGGTTAATAGCTCTATGTGACTAGTGACTCTCACATTGGCTAGCATATGAATATTTCCATCTTCAGAGGGTATAGCTGGATACCACTGATCTAGAGAATGAATACATAAAGTCATTAACTCTTCAACACAGTCTATAATGATAACAGAGACATAGTTGGAGAACTAGTTGAGGATTGTGCTGAGTTAATGCTGTAGGTGGACTGGGAACTGAAATCTATTGCAGACAGAAATGATTGCTGAAGATGTCCTCTTTTTCTGGTGAGAGAAGCAGGAAATGGAAGCCTTATGAGAAAGAATGTGGACGAATTTCCTTTTTTTATTTTTTATTTTTTTTCTTTCCTACCCTAGCCCCCATTAATCATAGCTGTTTCTATTTTACCTAATATTTTGTAAATTTCAAAACAGCAGTCATTCCCTCACCTCTATTGTGTGCCCATGATTTCCAACAGTGCCTAGACATGGGAAATATACAATAAATATTTTGTGCAAATAAATTAAAATATAATATGAGGCAAAAGGCAGACACTTCAAAAAGAAAACAGAATAACCAATGAAAAGATTTTCAGGATATTTTAATCTTCTGGAAAATTTATCCAGAAGGATCAAATAAACTCCATAGAGTAAGTAATTTAAAATCATTTATTTGACAGATGAAATAGTAAATTAAAAGGACTGCATTGGTTCAAAAGAGGAGGAAGATCCATTGAAAGTTTATATGAGGCTTAATACTAATTTTCATCTTTTTAGTGTCACCATATATGTGAATAATACTGGTTTACAAAAGCAGTGATGATTTGGTAGATTTGAACAACCTTCATTTTTCTGCAGTGGAAAGGCATCCCAGAAAAAAGCAAGCACTCAAATGTATTTACTGAGTCCCACATTAACTACTCTTTATAGTGAACTGAGTTTTACTTACTAGTTGAAGGACAGATCATTCAAATATTCAGTCTCACTGGCCTTTGCAATGTTCACTGTGCACTGAGCACTCTGAAGCAGGAATCCCCCATGAGATAAAGTATAGACCTCTCTGCTGGGCTGACTGGCTTCCACAGTATGTTATCAGTTGTTTTTCTTATATTTTTCTTTCTCATGTGTTTTTTCCCACAGATATCTTTGATTTCAGGGTTGAGGAAATGCAATAAATTATTTTATATACTGTCGCCTGGACAACGTCCAAGCAAAATGCCCTCATCCTGCTATTTTGTACAGTCTATGTATCATCTTGTGATTTTATTGTGTACATCAATTGTGCAGAACATTTGATTGTGTATGGGAAAACATGACCATACAATTTCTCCAGTTTATTTTCTGTGTAATGTATCCTTTAAGCAATCTCATAAATAAACCCAGTCATTTCCCCAGCTTATCCTCCCTTTGCTGTAGCATGCTGAGAGGAAAATGTGCAAAATTCTTTTTTTTACAATAATCTTACCCACCCTGGGGACTAGATGGTCAATTAATTCCCCTTTGAAGTCATTTTGCACTGTATTCTGTGCTGGTTAATGTTTACAGAATCTCTTCATTTACCTGATCTTTAACTTCAAGAATTAAGTCTAAGCTCCTGAAGAAGTTCCAGCAGCCCTACCTCGAACCTCCCTGGCTTTAATTCCATGAACCTTTTTATGGCACTTATTATATTCATCCAGGAAAATCATGACAACTTGATGCTTATAGGAAGCATATCTTATGATCAACAGTTTTTTGAAAAGCTAAAGGAATGCATCTGTGAGCAATGAACTCAAAATTAATTTTGAATGGACATCATTTAAAATGTGTTATGCTTTTCTTGTGCCTGATTATAAGATACTAAAATCAGAGACACATGGGGCATAATACCATTACTAACACCATTAACTGGAAGGCTTTCACAGTTTCTTTTAATTCAAAATTGGCAAAACCTGGGAAAAATCACTTTGAGAGTGATTAAATTTAGGAGTTCTGGGTTTGGCGGTAGTTCTATTGAATCAGACATTCCCAGAAACTGTGTGTGTGTGTGTGTGTGTAGAGAGAGAAAGGGAGAAAAAGGGGGGGATGAGGGGAGAGGGGTAGATTGAGAGTGAGCAGGGAGTGGAACAGGCAGGGAGTGGAGCAGGCAGGGAGTGGAGCAGAGTGGGCAGGGAAGGCAACATACAGGGAAGTTTACCCTGATGCAAAATAGTGACTGCTGATCTGATTTGACAGTCTTTAAAGCTACTTTTTATAGTGTTGCTGTTGTTTCCCTTGCTCTGAGGCTGACATCTGTCATTGCTCACTGCTGCCAGAGTAGCAGCTAGCCAGCCATTCCCCTGCTGTCCATGTAGTCAGATTCTAAAGCATGGTAACTTGCAAAAATAATAAATTACTTCTTCACAAACCTAGTGTAACTGTTCTGAAAGTGTAGGTCAAAGAGCCTCTTATGCACATGTAACCAAATTATGTTACAAGTTAGACTATAAAAATGCTTTATTATTTCTCCCCTTTGCCTTAGCTGTCCTTTTTAAAGGTTGCTTTTCTGTCCTTCGGTGACGTTTCTAGGATACACTATAAATTAGGAGTCACTTTCAGATGCTAAAATTTTTGAGCCAGTCAAAATCAAAACTTCAATCTTGTATTCAATTTAAAATTTCCACCTCTACCATTTGAGGCCTAATCAGAGGAAGGGGTGAAAACATTGAGGGGAGAGGGATCCTGCTTTAGATGGTCAAACATACAGTATTGATATCCTTCTAGGTTTCAATCAATGTAATGGTGTAGGCAGCCCTTTATAATTTTGTTAATATTTTAGATTTAATATGGTTGTACCTCCCCAAGCTAATTATAAGGGAGTCATTGATTCTTAAATTTTCTTTTTTTACATTTAGGCCTCCCTGGTGTCTCAAGGGGTCAGAATCTGCAGCACGAGTTTGATTCCTGGCAGGCCTGGAAGCAACCCACATGGCACAGCAGACCTCTCCTTTCTTGCCCGCTGTTCCCCTCAGCAGTGTACTTCAGTCAGTCTGCCTGTTCTGTTCCCTACTCTGTCTCTGGTAGATCCTTTCACCCCCTGCATCTCTGGCCTGTACCCCAGCTCTTGTATGCATAAATAAATAAATATTTAAAAAATTTACATGTAAATTGAGTATATATTTAATCCTCAGTCTTGTGGGAATGGGGCACTCTCTCAATATATATTTATTTTTTTTAAGATTTATTTAATTTATACAAGAGCTGGGGTATAGGCCAGAGGTACGGGAGGGTGAGAGGATTCACCAGAGACAGAGTGGGGAGCAGAACAGGCAGACGGACTGAAAGCACTGTTGAAGGGAGCAGCGGGTGAGACAGGAGAGGTCTGCCATGCCATGTCGGTATCTCCCTGGCTGTGGACAGCTTCACAGTGCTGCGTTCAACCTGCTTCACCACCAGGGAGGCCCTCAATATATATTTATTAACCATATGAGCTTTACCTATGTAAATTTTTCTTCAGTTAATGTGGCAACTTTTCAAAAGCAATATTTTGGCATTTCCTATGTTAAAGAGGAACTATGTTGGAACTTAGGTAATAAATTCAAATGCTGATGATCTCTTCCATTGATCAGATTTGGGGAAGGTTTCTTAACTTATGTTAGCCTTAGTTTCCATTTTTTAAAAGATAATACCTATTTTGCCTGTTTTTAAAGAACAAAATATTGAAATGACTATATATTTTCTGGAATATGGTAGGAAATTTATCTGTATTAGTACCCTTCACTTGCCCTCAAATTAATCTTCCCTTATTAAAGAAATTCTGCTATGAGAATTTTCTTGGAATTTGTGATTGTGATTGCTTACTCTCAGCGTAGTTAATCTTTCAGAATCTGTATCACAAAACCTACAAATCAATTACATTAGCCACCCTTCACTCATTTTATTATATTATACTGAGAGTCCTTAGAGAACTATAAAATATATATGCTCTTGCCAGGGGCATATTGTTGCATTTTCTAATTCCTTCTGAATTCTATGATGTAATTAATCTGAGCTTGGTGCTCTGTCAACTTCAATAATCCTGACGACCTTATTATATTCTCCAGCAGAGAGATAAGTATTAAGTGAGCACCTGAGGGAATTAGATTCTACTGTCATCATTATCAGCCAATGTTTTTAGAAACCATTTCATCCCTTTGTGTGTATGAGAAATTGTATATTAAACTGAGAATGAATAGAACTGTTGTGCCAACTTATTTTTATAACTGGGGGCAGGGTGGAGGAGGAGAGCTAGAGAAGATTCTAATAAGGAAGAAGAAAATTAAACTGCATCTGTGTAGGTAAAACCGAGTCTATTTTCATTATTAAAGTTGTTTGTCATTGCAACAACCACTGGTTGTTGCTGAGGGAAGTACTCTACGTGCCTGTGGTTTTAGAAAACAACATCTTCTCAATTTTGCTTTGCTGCTTTTGATAAGATTGCTGGGATGGTGGTGTGATTGGATACCTGAATAATAATAAATTTTGGCATGCAGATTTGAACAGTGAAGGGGAAGGATGAAGAAAGTAATGGTGATGGCTTAAGCCCATCTTAAATTTATGCAAAAATATGGTTAGCCAAATGATGAACAGATGCAGCTGAGTATTTCCATCATTTTTGCTAAATATCCTGCAAATGATTCTGGCTGGTTATACAGGAAAATTGCATCAAAATGAAGTGTGTACATGAGTAAAATATTAATGACTGAGCTCCATTCAATGAGCTATAGATAATGCAGCTGATTTTAGTCTCCAGATGTGGAAACATAACTTACTTTTTCTAAAAAAGTAAAACTTTCATTTGTCGGAATTTCCATTTGTTTTATTTCAGTTTCATTTCCTATTTACTCATTTCTTCCTTCCTCAGTTTCCCGACGCCTCTTTTTTTTCTGGGGTTGCTTCCACATGTCCTGTCTTGCCTCAGTAATAAGAGTGAACACTTGTAATCTTTATTTACACTTCTGGTAAGGTAAATCATTCATGACTAGTGGACACTTTAGAGAGGAACTTAGTAGGGTCTCATTACCTGCAGTATCTTTTATGAAGGCTATATCTTCACCTCCTGAGTCCTAGATGCCATCATGCCAGGATGGACTTAGGAAACTAGCACTGGAACATTTCTCATAAGAGTTGTGTTGAACATAGTGATAATGACTAAATCAAGATCATTTTTTTGA
Source organism: Talpa occidentalis (assembly GCF_014898055.3). Taxonomy (NCBI): domain Eukaryota; kingdom Metazoa; phylum Chordata; class Mammalia; order Eulipotyphla; family Talpidae; genus Talpa; species Talpa occidentalis. The sequence goes on from NW_023601653.1 coordinate 31,867,414, forward strand.
AGATAATAAAAGCACCAGCCAGTAGGACAGGATGAGGATAAGCAGAAAGCTAAAGACATGCAGAGGAAGTGGTAGGTAAAATCTGTGAAGCAGAGGTGACTGCAAATGAAAAGATAAATGGAAAAAAAAAAAAAGATAAATGGAGAAAAAGAAAAGTGAATTGCTAATTACAATAATGCATAGATGCATGTAGCTGATGAAGATCTTTTTGTACAACATCTCATTCAATTATCACAACAATCATACAAGGATTAGGGGGCTCTTCCAAATCCTAGAGATGTGAAATGCTGAAAACAGGGAGATTAAGAAACCTATGCAAGATCATAAAACTAATTGGATCCAACAGTTTGTCCCCAGAGTCCATTCTCTTAAGCACAACACTCCTTTATTGCCTTTAATAACACCTGTCATAATGAAAGGGCAGTTAGGGAAGTAACAGAGACAAAATAATAGCAGCAATGGCAAGTAGGAAACAATTACTTGGCTGTGATTATTTTATTTAACCATGTTCTCTAAATCCTTAAACTGTAATTCTGACATAAAACTCATCCTTTGTCAGGTGAGACCTGGTTATATGGTACTGAGGCTTCTAGCATCCTTATGCATTGAAACATTATTCTAAAAACACTATGGGAAGAGGCGTGCAAAATGAACAGTGAAATGTCAAACTTGGAGGACAGACTGATCCAGGCAGAGATGTCAACAAGTGTAAATACCTTGAGACAGAAATGAGTCTGGCATGTGCTAGCAAGATCAGTTTAGCTTTATTCTAGTAGAGATTTTTGTGCTATTCCCAAACCCTATCACTTGAAACAGTAAGAGTGACTGATAAGTAGGAAGGCCTCCATTAAATCTCTTTGAATAAATAGATGAATAAAAATATTCATGAATGAAAGTACTTGGAAACTGGGCATTGATTAAAAAAAAGTAAAATGTCATCAAAATGATGAGAGGAAAGGCAGCTTGAACATTCAACATGAGAAAACTTTAATTCACAAATTTGTTCTTGATTAGCACCACTTTTGTTTATATTTTATAGTACCTGATAGCCGTATGCTATTTACTTAGTGTAAGGGCAGGACAGGCCACAGTGCAGGTTTTCTGATCCAGCAGACCAGGTAAAGGAGGAGTCTGAGTCCTCAGTGGCTTTTTGCAGGCTTTTATTGGGATTTACCAGGCATATGGCAGGCAGGAGTGCTGGGGGGCCGAGAGGCTGGCAGGCCTCCCAGCCCCCAGCAATTCTTCACTCTATCTGGGCTCTCCGGCCTTCTCTCAGCTTCTGCTTCTCTTGCTTCTCTCTCGGCTTCTGTTCGTTCCTGGCTTCTTCTCCGCTTCTCTGTCGGCTTTTGCTGGCGTCCCCGTGACACCGCCCTTAAAAGCCCAGTCTCAGCCCAGGTGAATCCCATCTACCTATGCCCACACCCTATTCCAGGTGCCCGCCATCAGGCATGCATTCAGGACCGCAGGGATCCATCATCTATCCTGATGGGGGGAGGGCAGAAAAGTCTGACATTTTTCCTTACCCTACACTTGGCTTCAAAGACCTTGATTTTTTTTTTTTCCAAACAAACATATTCCTCATTGAAAAGGCTATTTCTAGCTTTTCCTGAATGGGGAATAATGCCAATATTTGACAACTTCATTTCATCAGTCTGTTCATGTATGCATGGTTGTTAGGATCATTTATTTCTAAATATATTCTGGATTGATAGCTGAGTCAAAACCAAATCATTGCCAAATTGACTACAGATGCATTTTAATAACATCAGAGTTGTCATCACCAACCTTATAGATATGCTCTTTGATTGACTCAAGTTTTATAAGTTAGATAGTATGGGCCTCCCCGGTGGCGCAGCGGTTGAGCGCTGGGTTGCGAAGCTGCCCGCGGCCTCTGCAGCGCCGGTTCGATCCCCGACCAGAGGAGGGTCCCACATGGCGCGCAGACCTCTTGCCGCCCGCTGCTCCCCTCAGCAGTGTACTTCGGTCCTTCTGCCTGCTCTGCTCCCCGCTCTGGCTCTGGTGAATTCTCTCACCCTCCTGCACTTCTGACTGTACCCAGTGCATGTAGCCTCTATTAAAAAAAAAAAAAAAAAAAAAAAAAAGTTAGATAGTAATCCATCTTCCATATAAGCTGTGATCCCATGTAATTGTGCTTGCTAGCATATTAGAACTAACACATTCTTTGAAAATCCACAAATAAATACTTGACATCATTTTGTCTTCTATTTTGAAGTATCTCAATTTCTCTTTTCTTCTAGTCATGGGCTTATTTTCCTCCATCAATTGACATAGGATCCATCTGTTGTCCTGGGTTTTACTTCTGGGTCTGCTGCTAATATTAAAGCTGTCAATTTTCCACACAAAATGTGGTTTAAAATTTTTCTTCACTTTTATTTTTCAGTGCAATGAATGAACATTTGTCATAATTCTATGAAAATTTGGCAGCATCAGTCTGTGTTATAGGTACCAGACTGTGCTGAGAGATCTCTCCCTTCAGATGTTAAGTCATTAGGCTTAAAACAAATCTTCTGGCTTCAGTATATAGTTGTATTAGTTTATTGGGACTGCCATAACAAGCAACTGGCTGGCCTAACAGAAACTAATTTTCTCAGAGTTCTTGATGCTAGAAGCCCGAGATCAAGGTGTCAGTAGATTTGATTTCTGCTGAGACCCTTCACATTGCCTTGTAGATGTTTTTTTTTTCTTACAGTGTCCTCAGGTGGTTCTTCCACTGTCTGTGAGTCTTTGTCTTGATAGCCTTCGTATTGGAATAGCACCCATCCATATGACATCATTTTATCCTCATTGCCTCTGACTCCTGTATATTTGAACAGCCTGTCTCAAAATACAGTGACAGTTTCAGACATTAGAGATTAGTACTTCAACATAAGGATTTTTAGGATATGCTATTCAGCCCATGACAATAGTATTCCCCATGATGTGTTACTTAAAGGAATCTTGCTGATCCTGCTGCACTATGTATCCAGGCATGGCTAGGATCGTCAAACTCAAACAACTGTATCTACTGTAAACAGATGACTGCAGCTTTTACCAGGCAGATAAAGTGAGAAAAGAGTGAGGAAAATCAATGAGGAGATAGATTTGCTCCTCCAGAGGACTGTCATATATTAAGTTTAATGAATTCAGTATACACTAAATATAGCTGCCTGTACATATGTGTAGGGTAAAGAAAATATCAGGCTTTTCTGCCCTTCCGCCATCAAGATAGATGATGGATCCTTGTCCTGAATGCATGCCTGATGGTGGGCACCTGGAATAGGGTGTGGGCATAGGTAGATGTGAGTCACCTGGGCTAAGACTGGGCTTTTAAGGGCAGCGTCACGGGGACGCCACAGCAGCAGTAGAAGCAGCAGTAGAAGCAGCAGTAGAAGCCGAAAGAGAAGCCAAGAAGCAGCAGAACCAACGCCAGAGAGCCCAGATAGAGTAAAGACTTGCTGGGGACTGGGAGGCCTGCCAGCCTCCCAGCCCCCCAGCCAGCACCCCTGCCTGCCATATGCCTGGTGAACCCCAATAAAAAACCTGCAAAACCACTGAGGACTCTGACTCCTCCTTTACCCGGTCTGCATGGGATCAGAAAACCTGCACTGTGGTCCAGTCCTGCCTTTACAATATGTGTGTATAACTTTTTACCTATACAACCAAACAAAAAAGCTGATCTTATAATTCCATTATACACATGAAAAAACAAAGGTTCAGAAAATTTATCTAATGTGGAAATTTGCAAAAATACAGGTCATAGAGCTCTAATTAAAATCCAGATTTCTCTGATTTTAAAGCGCTTACATTGTTCGCATTGAATGGCATTCTCTCTAAAGGCTAAATTGGTTTTGAGAAATCTCATAAGAAAATTATTAAATGTGATTCTGAAATGATCTTTATTTACATCATATTTCTAGATGATGTAAAAAGTGATTTCTGCAACACTGTGGAGGTAACTCAAACTGTAAAATTCAGTTCAAGTAGATTTGGGAAAGTATATGATAGCTAAAATCTCACAAGAGAACAGTAACTCACACTGATGTTACAATAACATGCACAGGCACCTTGAGGCATCTTGAGGCTACTACAAGTCAGAACCATTCAGTTTAAATATATCTCTGGTGCTACCAATATTTTCTGGTCTTACCTAGAATAATTAGACTTGGTAAGTGTTTTCAAATATATTCTGAAGCATAAATCATGTTATAACAGGAAAATATGATATATATTCAGTATATAATCTTCCTTTCATTTTTTTCTCACCATCATCCCTTGTGTCCCCTAGCCCCTTCCCTCTCCTCCCTCTTAAGTTCAGAATCTTCAGGATGTTTATTGATGTTCACTGGTTTTTGAAAGTATTTTCACATTATTGAGTTGTCTTCTATATAAATGTCCAGTATTTGTTTTTAGTGTTCTAACTTAGTTTGCTTCACATAAGTCTCTCAAATTCCCTCCGTTTTGTTGAAAATTTTATCCTTTTTTTTTAATGGCTATATATTACTCTATGGTATTCATATATGACATCTTCTTGATCCCATTGTCCTTTGATGGCCATTTAAGCTGCTTCCATGTCATAGCTATTGTAAAGAATGCTGCTGTGAACACTGTAGGGTATATGTGTTTTTTTGTTGATGGTTTCGTATTCTGTGATATATGCCCAAGAGTGGGCATGCCAGATTGTATGGTATTTGTGTTTTTAGTTTTATTTTTTTTTAAGATTTATTTATTTATTTATACAAGCACTGGGTACAGTCAGAAGCACAGGAGGGTGAGAGAATTCACCAGAGCCAGAGCGGAGAGCAGAACAGGCAGATTGATGAAGTACACTGCTGAGGAGAGCAGCGGGTGTGGCAGGAGAGGTCTGCTTGCCATGTGGGACCCTCGCCCGATGGCCGGGGATCCAACTGGCGCTGCAGAGGCTGCGGGCAGCTTTGCAACCCAGTGCTCAACCGCCGTGCCACTGGGGAGGCCCTGTGTTTTTAGTTGTTTAAGATAAACCCAGAGTGCTTTCCATAATGGCTGCTCCAGTTCACATTCCCATCAGCAGTGTAAGAGGGTTCTTTTTTCTTCTACATTCTCTTCAACACTTGCTTTTTTGCTGTTGTTGTTGTTTTAATATTTACCATTCTCACAGATGACATCTCTTTGTAGTTTTAATCTACATCTCTCATATTAGAAGTGGCAGTGAGCATTTATTCATGTCTTTTTGCCTTTTAGATATCCTCACTGGTGAATTGTCTGCTTACATTTGCTGCCCAATGATTAATTGGATTCTTTGATTTTTTATTGTTGAATTGTATGAGTTTTTTATATATCTTGAATAGTATTCCCCTATCATTTATTGTGTAAATAATATATTCTCCCATACAGTAGGATGACCATTTAGTCATCTTGTATTTTCTTTCACAGTATAATAGTGAGTTGGTGGTGGCTGCACAACAGTGCTAACAGCTGATGAGGGTATCCAAATATTACCTCAATGGAAAATTAATAAAAATAATTTAAAAAAAGCAGATATCACATTGAATAAAAATAACTCATGAATGTCCCATTGATTCTCTCCTATTAGATGTGTAGTGAACATTGGGAATGCAGTTGCAATAACTATGTGTTATAATTGGTCTGAACAAATAAGCATAAAATACACTGATGTTTTAAAAGCACTGTCACATCCATGACCTTAACCCATTCTGATAACATCACTGTAAGGATATAATTATAGAAATTATTATTATTAAATGACAGAAAACCCAAGTTAGATGATTTGCCAATAATCACATGACTCTTTTGTGGCAATTGGAACTATCATCTGCTCCTTATTCATAGTGTGGGATTTTAACTCAATTCCAAAAGTTTACTTTGAAATAATATGATAAATTGATTTCATTCCTCTGTGTGATTATATTTGAATTTTTTTTTAGATCATTGGTTCTTTTCATTAAGTGACACTTAGAAATTATTTCACTGATTCTCTAGTTGAACTGTTCAGTAACTGGATGACCTGTACCAAAACCACAGAATTAAAAACAAAGAGCAAAATCATTGGGGGAGTGTGGGTGGCATTTAAAATTATAGCTTAAGTAATTTATAATCTAGTTACTTTCTTAGTAAATGAATTTCTTTGTTCTCAAATCTAAAATTGATGTTTCTGATGTGTGAACTCTTTTGAAAAGTAATTATTAAAAAAAATTTCTGTTCAAACATGGCATTTATTGGGCATGTAAAATTATTTCCTCCTCTAAATAGACCTGAGATATGGTCACTATATTTTGGTCACTGAAAGAAGTTAATCACAATTTAAAATGTTATTCATTTTCCATCATAGAATGAACGGATATGCCAAAGTTCATAAGACCTTAGGATTAATTTAATTTTAGCAAGCACAACAATAAAGGTAAGTGGCAGGAAAAATGAACAATGCAGACAAATAGAGCAATATTTTAAAGCCAGTAGGTTTCTCAATTCCAATAGTTAAATGTAATTGGAGTTGTCTAAAATTTGTTAGGTGCTTTAGCTGTGTTATTAAATGTTGTGTTACAAACTTTTCTTGTTCTACATTAAGCTACTAATTCTTGTTTGTAACTCTATGTAAAATTAAAATGCAAAATTTGTGACTAAATCATCATATAATAGTTTAGCCTCTTAACCTAACGTTTTCACTTTTTGTAGAATGTGTGATATTTTTATTAATGTGCCCCTCCCCCGATATGTTAATCAAACTTTAATTGCCAAGGTGTTACCTAGGAAATGGAAGATATGATGAATATTTATTCATTTCATTTGCATTTTGCAAACAAACAGATAAACACATTTAAATGTTTGGATTCACAATATACGAGGCAAAAAAAGGGACAAGTAGTAGATTTTTACACTTCTGAAAGATAATTTCAATATGTCATGATTCTTAGAGATACTGAATTTACTTCAAAATGTGATATATTTGCAAATAAAGTGGATTAAAAGTAAAAAGTCTAATTCCTAAATTCTGCAATGTAAAGTCCTGGACTATATAAATATCTCAAGAAAATTTTACAATTGATATAATGGTAAGTGAACTTTGCTCCTTTTTGCCCAAAACAAAATGGATCCAGATTTTGACTCTTAGAATTAGCATAACATAATATTATTCAATTCAATATACCTTTACTTCTATCATTTATTCTATCAATACTTGCTAAATATCTCTTATGTGTTGGGCATTGTCCTGGGCAGTATATACGACAACCATGGTCAGATCTCATGAAACTTACATTTCAGTGGAAATCTTACACTTTACAAGGAGCTATATTAAAGTTAATGGCCCCCGGCTTCAAGAAGTGTGCTTACTCGGCTCATGTCTGTTGATAGTGTGTATGTAAGAGTGACAGGGGCAGACTGTTTGAGATTAGGGTGGTGGGAGATAGAGTTGACTGGAGATGATGATTTAAAAGTGTCTAAAGAGGGGCACTGTCCTCATCTGTTATTCACTTCCCACATATTGTTGATCAGTCTTCCCTATGGATAGGAATACAAGTCAACCAACCCAAATTTCTAAATATCAAATGTTCACTTGCCTTGATAAAAGCAAGACTGCAGAACCATGGATAACATTGTATTTCTCCAGGTATAGTCTAAACACCTTGGAGAATGCCATGGTTTGGTAGATAGGGTATTTTGTGGATTGCTTATATGATACCTGCTAACAGTGAACTGGTACAACCCTGCTCTCTGAAGACTAAAAAGATAGTAAACAGGGGATGCCACCCCTGGAAAGTCCACCTTTATTCCCATACCAGTTTAGATCCAGAGTTCATAGGAGTAAAGTGAGAGTCTGTAAGTGCATGGCCTCTAAACTCCCCATGCCCTGGTTCACATATACTATATAACCACCCTTGGAAAGGATCAGAGAGGTCTGTGAATATGATGGGTGAGCACTCCTGTAATGCAGTTACTTTTGGCATTTGAGTTCATCACAAGAGCAATTACCCTGAGTAGACCTGACCTAATCCTATCAGTCCTTCAAAGATGGGGCTTCAGAGAAGACCCTTGTTGGCTTCTGCATGGTGAGAGAAAGTGGTTACATGGCAAGAACCAGAGGGACCATCTAGAATCTGAGAACATTTCCTGGTTGACAGCTACCAAGACTATAGGGACCACAGGAATAAAACCTGGAAATGAAGTCTTCCAAAAGCCAGGGTGGGCCCTGAGCTGCAGAAGAGGTAACAGTTCCAATGACACCTTGGTTTCTGTGAGATCCTGGAAAGAAGATCCAATTTATCTACTCCTGGACTCATAGAAACTGTGAGATAATAAGTTTTTGTGATATAAAGATGTTATACTTGCAGTGATTTGTTATGCAACAATAGGAACCAATTGATTCAATGGCTGGATCAAATCTATGTGAGTTGAGTAAGTTACTTAATTTTTCTGTGCCTGAGTCCCCTCAACTGTAAAGTCGAAGAGAGGTGGTTTCACTTTCATGATTGGGATAAAATTTATTCTCCCTGAGCACACTCAAAATAATATAAAAATTGACTACAGGAAAAAATAAACATAAATCATGCTCCTGGCACAATGTCACACAGATATATGTGTTATTATATTTTGATAATTCTACAGCACTTACCAATTACTTTCCATGTACCTGTCAGTGAGAGAAATTATAGAACACAGAAGAAATTCAGCAGCATGGGAGAACATTGCTTTTCTTTTCGTGTACATGTGTACTAAACCGTGGATAATAATGATGATCATAGCTATCAGAAGATTTAATTTTCTGTGTTGTCTTTTAACAGCGTGTTACCAGTCAAAGATAGTTATTCCAATGTTTACTGCTATAGGAAGTGGCCAATCCTTAAACTGAAGGGTATAGATTCTATTGTACCTGTAGCTGTATTATTCAATATTGTAAGTTGGTATTCGTAAAAAAGAGTCATTGCTAAATGTTCATTTTTTTCCACCTTGAACACAGAAAATCAAGATGAAATGGGACAAAACAAAGACATCTTCAGGGGTTGGATGGGCCTTGTAGGGCTCAAAACACACTTTCATATATGCACAGTGATTTGGTGTCTGCATAAGATTGAAAACCTGGATAGACATATCTGACCTCTGTACTTTTGGGCTGGGGTTAGAGTGACAAAAAAGACCATTATCTTGTAGGGAATATTTGCTTCTATTATTCATAGGATATACATTATCTCTAATAGGGTTACCACCATTCCTGCATTCTATTATCCATAATTCCATGCATACAGCATTCCAATTGTTGTGGAAAATTTGAGTAAATGGCATCAATATATAATATTTTGTGTCTTCAATAACATAACTTTTAATACCTAAAGTATATCCCCATTCAAGAACCATGACTAACTATACGCTAAGAGCAAGTTACTCTGAAAACACCCACCCACCCCCTGTTCAATGATGTTGTCTGCTACTACCTTTGAGTTGCTATATGTTACCTATTATATAGCATTACTTGTAATTACCACCTCAACATGAGAGATTGGGTCTCATATTGCAAACTGTGCACATTTTGCCAATGAATCTCATGCCTAGATGGAATATTTGTTTTCATTTACAAGGACTCCAAATGGAACTTCCAAAGTATATAAAAATGGTTTATTGTTTTATTGTTCCAATTCATCCCTTGTCCATTCTTTACTCCAACTTTCATAAGGCATGGCAGGTACAATTTTTTCCCTCCAATTGTCCCATATATTCCAAATAATTCCATCAGTTATTCTAGCTTAACTCTGTCACCTTGTACATTTATGATCTTATGCCAATGCAATTCATAGTTTTATTTCTGACTTCTAATTAGTTATGTCCTATTATCAAAATACTATATTATACATAAATTTAGCACTTTCAGTTTTCATTATAGTTTAGTTTTCAATCTCTTTTAAAAAAGATTCTGTGGTTTATAAGTAGGGTAACCATACAATTTATTGTCCTTTTATAAGAACAAAAGGAAATAATTAATAACACCTGAATAACAGTTGTAAACCGACACTCTCTCAGGAAAACCAGGATGTATGCTTATGCTAGTAATACTGCTTTGGACCTTGTTAAGGCAGCAGGTCTGATAAATATTTGCACAAATGTGCAAGATAAAGCAGCTTAATTATCTTATTCCATCCGAACCTAATAAATGTCCCTAATATACCACTGCCTGGGCCTCTTGTGCCCTCTTAGCCGTATCTCACAGATTACTCCAGAGCAGAAATTAGAACTGTTACAGACATATTAGCATTACTTTCACAGGGGACTTTAGACTATATTATAGATTTTTTTCCCTTTTCATAACAAACAATGTACAATTAATATTATATAAATAAATTGGAATCTTTATTCTTTTATATATTCATTGCTAGTAGGATATTATTCTGAAAAGTGATACTTTTATTAATCTATTGTAGTCATCTGTTATTACCCAGAAGAAAAGAATTAGTATAGCTAATGTTGATGATAAATTGATAATAAAGAAAATCAAAGTCTTTTTAAGTGTTACAAATTGTCATTACATCTGTTGGGGGTAAATCACTGATTGTAAATATAAAGCTCTTGAATCAAAATTTTAACTGAATGGATGTGGGAAAATATTGATACTAAGAGATTGAGAAATAGTATATGAGATATGTTAAAAAATATATTTTAATTGCTGCACACAAATGCAACTGAATAGCTCATTATAAGCATTTATTCTGTAACTGTAAGAGGATAAACTGAATTACTTCATATTTTTCCATCTATTATTTCAGATTGCCTATTTGTATGTGTTTGTGCTGAAAAGGCCTTATAAATGGACACTAAACTCCTAAACAAAAGGACTCCTAATTTCTATTCTTTACAAATGATTCAAAGATATCCAAACAGAAGATTAACACCATCTACTGAAAGGTATATTGCCTTTAAATGCTTGGGGCATTTAATGATATTTCTCATGTTGTTCCAAAAGAAAGTAAGCTTAGGATCATAATATAAAGAATACATAGTTCTAAAACTCCAGTCTTTGTAAAGGCATTACTGTTTACCTGACATTAGACTTTAATTTTTACATATAGAATTGCCTTTAATTTATTAAACAACTCATTTTATAAATATCAAGTAGTTTTGGAAAATACTAACTTTCTTAGTCCGTTAATATGTATGTTTAAAATTTTTCTAAAAATCCTTGTGAAACTGTATCCCCAGGGTAAATATATATCTAAATGACTGACATATTAATAAAATTTGAAAATAATTCTTATGATATTCAGAACCTATATCAATATAAAAAGACTTAGAAATATTTCAATCTTTAAAATGTCATTTTATAGCAATAAATATGAAATAATGGAATCAAGTTAGATACTATGTTTCTGATGAAATAATATTTAACTTAAATTTTTTCCATCAGTTTTATATTTTACACTCTTACTATAATTTCAGAAAGAAGTCACATGTGGAAGAGTAAGAGGTTCTGTAATTTACTTCCCAGTGGTTTTCTTAGTATTTATCAAGATGAGTTTACTATGGTTATTTGAATTGAAAAATGAGAATAAAATTTATGATGAAAGGTTTTGTAATTTAGTTGAGTGGCTTAATGAGTTCTGTGTCTGCCACATAAGTGATAGGGCAGAGTACAGCCGAAGGTTGCATAAGTTTAACAGGCATATTCACTCTTAAATATAGTGACCATCTTGTTAAATTTTGAATTCCTACAACTCAACCCCAGTAGCCCAAGAGTCCAAGATATATATGTGTGTGTATGCATATGCATGTGTATGCGTTTCTATGCATGTGTACACACACATGCATACATACATATATAATATATACTGATGTTCAATATCTATCTATCTATCTACCCATCTATCCATCCATCCCTCCATCCATCCATCCATCCATCCATCCATCCATCTAATTAATTTAAGCCAAAACTTTTGCTTGGTCATTTTTTTTTCCAAAGATTTATTTTATTTATTTATTTATTATACAAGCACTGGCTACAGTCAGAAGCATAGGAGGGTGAGAGAATTCACCAGGGCCAGAGCGGGGAGAAGAGCAGGCAGAAGGACCGAAGTACACTGCTGAGGGGAGCATCGGGCAGCAGGAGAGGTCTGCGTGCCATGTGGGACCCTCCTTCGGTGGCTGGGGAGCAGCTGGGGATTGAACCGTTGCTGCAGAGGCTGCGGGCAGCTTCGCAACCCAGCGCTCAACCGCTGCGCCAGCAGGGAGGCCTTGCCTGGTCATTTGCCATAAGAGTAAAATTGTACCAGAGATGTGGAAAAATAAGTTAATATGATCAGAATTTAAAGCTGTTGGATACTGGAAATTAAAGCGCTGAATGATGAAGAACCAGGCTATGGTTTTAGGGGATAGAGTCTGAACATATGAATACTGAAGTGAAGGGATTTTGAAGCTTAGTACCTTGAAATTTCAAGTCACCAAGAATGAGGAAAAGACAGCAGGTGCCTACTTTCCATGTAGCAGAGACACTAAGGAAGTAAGAGTGTTTCCTGGAAATCAACAGATACTATTTCAAAGAGGAAAGAAGTAACACTTAAGAATAAAATCTGGGGGAAAAGACAAATGACCAAGTTGGGAAAGATGTTGACTAGAATCAGATTGTGGAGATTTTTCAATTCAAGTCTGAAGTATCTGTACTTTATCCTTTAGGATATTGAGAGTAAGGGTTGGTTCTGATTTGAGGACTGGGTGATGGAATAATTAATATCAATTGATAGAAGTAGATACTGGTAATTTGGGTATGCATTCTTAAAGCTGGCACAGAGTAACATTGGAAGACAGGAAGAAAAATGTGTGAGATGTATTACAGAAACTAATATAATTTAGTTATTGGTTATATAAAAGTATCAAAAACAAAAAAGAAAGTGAATTAAAGCAGTTGGAAATTTAGAAGTAATGCTCAAGACTGTTTCTTATGTAAGATCTCAGTGTAGGTGCTGTCTTTGCAAAATGTTCCTAAAAAATGGGCCACACACTTGTAATGGGTATACAATGATATTTTACCATCTGTTTGCACTATGCAGCATCCAAAAAATGTAATTTTAAATTTTCTTGTAAGTGTATTTACCAGTGTGACTGAAGCGGCCTTTCTATCATAATGCATTGGACAGATGGGTCTTCAGCTTTCAGAGGAATTACTGTGGGATTTAGATAGTACCAATTTATCAAAAGAAGTTTTTATATCATCAGCATAACAATAGTCTATTATATAAGGCAAAGTGTAATGTTTAAGGACAATGGATCTATTATATAATGCAAAGTGTAATGTTTAAGGACAACGGTCTATTATATAATGCAAAATATAATATTTAAGGACACATCAGTCAAGATTATATAGCAGTATTTGGCATATATCAAAGTGATACAGATAAGTTATATATATTTTTAAATTTGGTCTATAATCAGAGGATGATGGCACAAGTAATTAAAAAAAGATCATAACAAGCAAAAGAAATAGATTCAGGAGCACTAATTATAAAAAACTCAGAGGATGCAACTACAATATTTCACTGATGATTAGGTTTCTGAAGCAAATTAGATGAACTGTTTTGTAGATATAGTTTATATTAATAGCCTGAATATCAACCATTAAATTAAATTAAAACCATTAAATTAAAGAAAAAACATTTATTGGGTATTTACTGTGTATCATGGTTACTTATAGAGTAAGGCATGATTTCTGCCCTCACGAACATACAGCTAGCACTGTTGTTTGATATATTAAAATAGTATTATAGCACACTTTTGCTAAGGTTCAATAATGGAGCGGCATAGGATATCATGGATGTGCATAATATTAATATGATGCAAATATGATAGCTACTACACTATAGAAGAATAATAGTAATGTGAATAATAGTACTAAGTTACAAATAGGGTCACATAATCCCAGTTGCTTTCTGTTTATACATCTGGAAAAGATAATACATGATTGATCCTTTTGTTGGCATATTTTTCATTGAAGTGAAATTCAATTAACCATTTGAAAGAGTACAATTCAGTGGCATTTAGCATATTCACAATGTTTTGCGGTCCCCAGCTCTATTTTCAAAACTTTGTCTATTTCAAAACTTTTCATCCCCCACAAAAACATTCTGCATCTGTTAAGTAGGTAATTACTTCACATTCCTCTCTCCTTCCTATCCACTGGTAATCTCAAAACCAATTTTCTGCCTCCATATATTTGACTATTCTGGATGTATTACATTAAAAAATATCATAAATTATGTGGTCTATTACCCATATTTTAATAGGTTTCTTTATCTTTTTTGTCATTGGGTTGTAAGATTTCTTTGCCTATTCTAGATACTAATTAACTGCTTACCACATATAGGACTTGCAAATATTTTTCCCATTCTGTGGTTGTCTTTTCATGTTATTATTAAGGTCCTTTGATGCACTTGTTTTAATTCATCAAGTGAAATTTATTGATATTTTCTTTTGTTGTTTGTGCTTCCACAGTCATATCTAAAGATACACTGCTAAATCTGAGGAAATTAAAATTTACCCCTATGTTTCCTTTTAAGAGTTGTATGGTTTTACCTCTTGTATTTAGTTGTTAATCGATTTTGCCTTAATTTTTGTGTAAGGAGTGATACAGGGTTCAACTTGATTTTTTTTATTTTTTTTTATTGTCTACTGTTGATTTTTATTAAAAAAAACATTTTAAAAGGACAGATTTATTGCAAATAGGAGAAAAGAAAAATAGAGACACTGTATGATCACATGTGGGCAGGAGAGCTGCCACTCCTGTTTTACAAAGGGAAAAGGTTTGTAAAAAGATATATCTGCACAGTCATAGTTGGTGGGAGAGCTACAACTCTTAATCTTTTGTACATAGTTACCCAGCTTTACCAGTACCATTTCTTGAAGAAACTATTATTTTCCCACAAAGTGATATACAGAGTCAATGTAATCTCAATCTAAATTCCAATGACACATTTGGCTAACGTAGAAAAGTTAAAGCTTAAATCATTATGGGACTGCAAATCATAGCAATATTGAAAAGGAGAAGCAAAAGGACACTCACTTCTTGATTTCAAATCTTACTACAAACTTAGAGCAATAGGAAGAGTGTTGTACTAGCAAAGGCTAGACATATAGACAAATAACAATCTTTGAGAGAACCACTGAAATAAAATGTGCACAGAAGTATACAGTGGATGATAAAGCCTTGTGAATAATGTAATAAACATTAAATAAAGGATATAAAGGAACTTCAGAAGCAAGAGATCTATATTATTTCAATAGAAAAAAATTTGAAAGAGTAAATCATTGTGAGTGAAAAATACACTTGATCTTAGCCAAAAGGCCGAGAAGCGATCATTGTGAGTGAAAAATAGCATGACTACTTTTTTCTTTCCCAGTGGAAGATGTAAAATTAGTCCATAACAGAACATTTGATAATAAAGAACAGGAAGCAATAATCTCTGGGTCAAATAGGAAAAAATGGTCCCTAGATAGTACAAAATCTTCATGTGTACTCATTAAGCAATAATTAAATATATAAGCACTTTTTATACCTATTATTAACAAGTCACCATATCTTACATAATCATTAACTTTTAAATACACCGTTAAATCAAATAGTTTCTATATACAAGAGTTCAACTAAAAAAAATGCATAAGGTCCACAATATCTTAAGAATTACCTATCAGAGATTGAAAGAGACAATGAATATAGAATTACTTTCTATTTTCTCTATAGGGCAGTGGTCCTCAATATTATGACATATAAAATTCATGGGGGTATAAGATGAAGAAAATCAGCTTCACAGACTTCAGTTTTGCATAAAATGTGATGTGAGGTTCCTGTGGATACAGTTACAGATATCTAGTATGGCCTTGAACATGTGAATCTGAAACAGATGTGGGAGTCTGACTTACATGATACATTTCTAACTGCGTGATGAGAGTTCTAGAGCAAAATGTTAGTATAATTATAAACAAAAAATCAGACTGATGCAAAAGAATCCATAGTCTAAATGTGCCAAGTTTTCTCCACTTAGACAGCAAAACTGGTCTTGAGAATAAGATAATTTGGGTAGTGATTTTCCATTTTAGCTCATGGAATCATAGAATGTTACAGGTGAAAGGGAACCAAGAAATCTTTTTATTCAAGCATATCCATTCATCAATGAAGAAATTTGCCCAGTGAGATGAAGCAGTCTGATTGGGGTTACAGTTTGTTGTAATGTTGAGTGTAATGCTTTTGTCCATCTATTACACAATGCCATAATCATTTTTTCAATCCAATACCAAGCAGAGATAAAACCAGCACTTTATTATTTTTTTAATATTATTTTTTAATTTTTTTTACATCATTGTTCACTTTTAAACAATATTTGCTTCCCCTCATCCCCTCAGGTGTAGTCCCCCTGGGATTTCCTTCCCCAGTGCACCCGTGCACCATCACCTCAGTCCCCTATGCTCCTCCCTCCCTCCCTCTGATCCCTCTCCCGCCTCCTCCCCTGCAGGATGTCTCTGATTTATAATTGTCCGATTTTGCTTTGTTGTGTTTTGTACTGTTACTGTTTTTTTTACACTGATGTCTTATTGGGTTCCCCTATATTCCTGTTATAAGTGAAACCATCTGATATTTTTCTTTTTCCTTCTGGCTTATTTCACTGAGCATAATTCCTTCTAGCTCCATCCACATTGCTGCGAATGGCATGAGTTTATCTTTCTTGACTGCTGAATAATATTCCATTGCATATATTTGCCACATCTTCTTGATCCAGTCATCTATTTTTGAGCATTTGGGTTGTTTCCAGTTTTTATCTATTGTAAGCGGTGCTGCAATAAACATATGTGTACAGGTGTTCTTTTGAATCAATGTTTTTGTGTCCTTTGGGTAGATCCCTAGCAGTGGAATTGCCAGGTTGTATGGTAGCTCCATTTTTAGCAGGATGAGGAATCTTCAAAATCAGCACTTTTAATTCAAAAAGAAAATTTAACTGTGAGACAGGTACATAAGAGGTCAACACTATCTTCAAATTGTTAAAAATGGCTGGTCTGCAAGTGAGGCTTTGAACTGTAATCATTCACATAGCAGCAAGAGCAAAAGCAGATTAATTAACCTTACCCTGAACTGGGATTTTA
This sequence comes from Talpa occidentalis, assembly GCF_014898055.3. Lineage (NCBI taxonomy): Eukaryota > Metazoa > Chordata > Mammalia > Eulipotyphla > Talpidae > Talpa > Talpa occidentalis. The sequence goes on from NW_023601653.1 coordinate 31,884,511, forward strand.
TTTAAAGTTTCATAACTGCTGTGTGTTATATGTGTGTATGTGTGTGGGTATGTATGTGTAAAAGAATATAGCAAAAGAGAAAGTTCAGAAGATATACGTACCTTGAAAATGGAGAGGTAACTAAGACAGCATTTCATCTTGCAGATAGGTTAAACTTTCAGGGGTATGGCGTTGTTACATTAATGACATTATTTCCTTAGGTATCTGTCAACTTACATTTCTAATTACAACCTATCTATTTACTTGATAAAATCCATGCAAGGGCTTATGCCAATAATAAAGATCACATCTAATAACACTTTCCTTAACCTGAAACCTACTGATACTGAAACCTGACACATTTTCCAAATGCAAAAGGCATAAACTGGCCATTTTTGCAAAGCTTTAAACTTTCATCTGAGTGATGGTAACTTGCATACCAGCTTCAACAGGTTTTCTTCATCTCCATCCACTTCTAAAAACACCCCAAACTCACTCCTCATTGAGTCTGACAAATTTAACTTAAGGAACTCACTTAATTCCAGGTTCTTAGTTTAAATATCACCTTTTCAGCAAAGTTTTGTATTAGTCCTGCCTGTCAACACCCTTATCCCCACTAGGTTAAAACTTAATATTTAGCTTACATAACTGCAAAGTATTATTGCTACATTTATTATTGTAAATAGAAAGTGAAAGTTCATAAAGAATAATTTACCTTCCAAAATTCACTTTACTAATAAATAGGAAAATGAGAATTAAGAGACAAATATCTGAGTACAATGCCTATGAACTTTTCTGTTTTATTCTACTTTGTGATCTTGATTCACTGTGAGATTTTTCATTATTGCTGATAGTACCTTCCTCTTCCCCTTGATTCTTTGTTAACTATTCACTATTTCATTTAGCCTATATTATTCTTTTTTTCCATTGGCTACCAATTGTTTTAATTTTTCCTTTTTCTGTGAGTCTTAGAAGCTTCCCCAGTGTTATAAATCTCCGAAGTTAAAAAGATTGATGTGTGACTGCTAATTTTTTTTAATTTAGTGTACATTTTAGAAAAATTGTAGCATTAACATCTCTCAAAAACTTTAATGAAAGCAATGTATGCAGCACTAGCATAGCACTTTGCATAGCTGTGTAGTCTATAAAATAGACTATGCATGCTGAAATATTAGTACAAAACAGTCTAACAATAAATGGGAAAATTAACATCATTTGGTGACTTTTAAAGAATTATTGTCATGACATTAAAAACTTATCAGTGAGGAAATTTTTAAGAAAATGAAAACAATGGAAAAACCAGTATTTATTTAGTACACTGTAATTTAAAACATAAATATTGAACATAAAGCTGTCTTATTTGTATAAAATGCATCAGTAGTAGTTTGAACAGGGCTTACCTTATTCTCATTTTTAAATGATATAGAATAAGCATCTTTTCTATGCTTAGGCTAATTGTCATAATCCTTTCTGAGTCTGAATCAGTTTATAACTGTATTAGGATTTTTTTTTTTTATTGTTGCTTATCTATTTACCACAAATGATCTGTTTAAAACAGTCTCCATTTATGGGCCTCCCCTGGGGGCGCAGCGGTTGAGCGCTGGGCTGCGAGGCTGCCTGCAGCCTCTGCAGTGCCAGTTCGTTCCCTGGCTGCCGGCGAGGGTCCCACAAAAAGCAAAAAACAACAACAACAACAAAAAAAACACAGTCTCCATTTATTTATTATCTGAGTTTTTCAGGTGAAAATCAGGCATGCTTGGCTGTCTGGATACTTAGGGTCTCACAGACTAAAGAAAATGATCTGTACTGTTGTTTGGTGGCGTTGATGAAGAATCAGATCAAGTTCAGAATGCATGCAGAATTCAATTCCTGTGCTAGATAACTAAATAAATATTTGTTATATCCTAAATAACTATTTTCTTGCTAACTCTCAGCGCAAGGGCATTCTCAGCTCTAAGATGTACCTACATTCTTTCTCCCATGGTCCCCAACATCTTCAAAGTCAGTAATGGCCCATAGAATTCTTTCCACACTTCAAATTTCTCTGGAGTCTTCAACTATCAGAAGGAGAAAACTGTTTTCAAAGTGCTCACCTAATGAGTCAAGCTTAGCCAAGTAATTTTTTAAACCATAATGAGTAGCATAAATTGGTTTGTTTTCAGTTTGTATTTGTTTTCAGTTTATTTCTCCAAATCTTTTTTCGCATTTTGATTTCTTCTTCTACAAATGAGGTGTTCTTTTACTTTGTTCATTGGTCAATTATTTTGTTAAGCTTTTATCAATCTTGAGAACAGCAACACTGCTACCAGCATGTTTTGGGGTTTTATCGTGTGTTATTAGTGTGATAATGCAGTTTTCCTTTTACTAGACTTCAATATATCAATCTTTTCTTTGTGTTTGCTTTTTTTATTGTACTTAAGAAATTATCCCTTGCCTACAATTATAAACATATTATGTATTTCCAATAATGGTTTGATGTTTTATTTTTCTACAATGTCTTCAATCCTCGTGGGAATCAATTTTTGTGTCTTGAGTATAGTTTTACTATTTATAGATGACCTATTCCAGTTTATAATTTACTGAATATAATCTCAATTTAGTCAAACATCAGGATGTATGAGATTTTCTAATATGAGCTCTCCGAATAGTTCATTCCATTCTATTTCTGCAGCAAACCCACACTGTGTAAGACATTTGTCAAGATCTTTTCTATTCTTACTTCTTGCTTTTCATATAAATCTTTAGTTTGTGAAGTTTTGTGAAAATGTCTATTAAGATTTTGATTTATGATTATTTACAATTCATGTCTTTGGAGGGATACTGAGGAGATTCTATTCTCCATTTAATTGGGTTCTCACCTATCATAAGAAAATTTTTATAATTTTCTCTGTAAAATCTTTTGCATGTTATAATTCATGAAGCCATTGCAATTTGCGTTGCATTAATTATGCTACATTTAGAAATTTTTTTTTATTTTGATTTTGGACACTGATCTCATATCCAGCAACTTCAATGCATTTTATCATTACTTCCAGTGTTATGTTCAGAGATCCTATAAAACTATGCACTTTGTTATCATCTGAGGATGAGAATTTTTCTTCTTCCATTACTTAGTTACCATTCATCAGTAAGCATGACAATAAATTTTTGACAGGTTATCTTTTATTGACATATTAAAGATTTTTCACCTCCTTTTCTCTATAGTTAAAATTAAAAGAATAGTACTGGATTTCATAGAACAATTTTTCTGTATCTACTGACATTTTCAAATGGTTTTCCCTTAATGGTGATGTGATTTTCTGAGTCAAATTCTTACTTTCCTTGAATTAACCTGAGTTGCTGAAAATCAACATTTTTGATATCTCAAAGGAGTTGGTTAACATTTTCATTTTTCCCCCATCATTTAGTCTGTTCATTTATTTATTTATTTTTTTTGCTGTGTTTGTAAAGTTCCTAGCGTCTAGAGGTTTTGTGTGTGTGTTGGGATAGAGATGAACTATTGTTTATTATGTCCTATTATCTACTCAAGTGATTCCTTGAGTCACTTTTGATGAGTTGTATTTTAATGTATTTTCCATTGCTTCATTCCCTTAACATTTTCAGTATTGTCACCATCTTTTTAAAAAATTAACCTTCCCATTTATTAGACTAAAAATTCTATTGTCTTAACACTGGCATAGCGCCAGCATTTTACTTTTTTTATACTGCTTCTCTATTTGTCTTTGAATTGTAAGCAGTTCACTATTTTCCCGAAGATGACTGAATAGTTCCTTTTTTAAGCTCACCTATTTCCAAAGAGACTGGAGTTATATATGGGGGAAAAAACAAAACCTAAGGATTTATAGGCTTTTCTTCAGTAACTTTTTGACTAATGCATCATTCATACCAAAGGCTTTCCTACAAAGAATTATAGGTACCTTTTGAAGTATGAATGAAAAAGGCTTGCACTCTCACCGTGAAATAAAACTTCCAAAGTCTCATGTTAAAAGTTATCTGTAGCTGACCTAAAAAACCAGCAATTCACTAACCATGAAAATTAAAGAATGTAAAAAAATGCTTAATAAAGTATAAACGTGAGTTTTCCACATCGATATATTCTCATTTTATAAAACTTAAAAAAAGTATAAGAATACTTTAATGTACCTCAGATAGGTCCTAATGGAAGAAAATGTAAGTAAACAGGGTGTGCAAAGAAAGGTTCTTGAATTCTATCTACTTGAGTATACTTCAGTTTCTACTATGTATGCTTGTCAATATTGAGTAACCATCTTTTAGTTTTCTCACCTGCTATATGCTATAGTTAAAGTATCTAGGGAGTTAATTATAAGTAGCTAAAAGATATGCAATACTTTTTTTTTCACTTAAAGATTGTTAGAAAACATGAAAATAAAAGTCCTGTCATCGAGTAGATTTAATAAAGCATTAAAAATCTTGCAAATATCTCATTTCAGAAAACTAGATATATTACTTCTATCAAAACATACAGTATGGGTTCTGAAAACATTTGTTGTAGCTACATTTGAATGTTAAGTGATTTAATACCATGTTACATTATCTATGATTCCTAATCTATCCTACTGAGTTTTTCCTCTGGGCCTGTTTCTATGATTTTTATTCTTCTAAATGCTAGTTCCAATTTAGGACTTTTTTAATGAACTAGAATATTTAGCAAGCAAGTGACTTTGACCAATACCAAGGAGCAATATGCACAATTTCCAGAGGAATTTATATAACTCTGAACTGGGAATTGGAAGATAGAAAAATTACACAATCGATCTAAAAACAAATCTGAAGAGTTGGGGTATAAATATTGGGGAAAAATGACCTTTAAAAAGGTAATCATTTTCTGCTTTGAATCATGTGTCTTTTGAGAGCAAGGATGTTAGCTTAAAATGTATTAAGATACTTTGAGTCCCCAATTAAAACTACCTTTTACTAAGACTTTCAGTGACAGATTTTATTTTACCTCTTTTCTACCTCAAACGGAAAAGGGAAGACTGCATTTTAGTTTGTTTCTTTCACTGGTTGTTAAAACTAAATTTGCAGGACTAGACTGAGAATCAATATTGGGCAGAGTTCATCGCCTAGTTTGATAAAATTTCCGCTCAGGAGAAAGAGACTAAGGCACGATGTTTACTTTACCATGCTGACACCTCAAAATCGTTTACAATTTTAAGAGATGAACATACTGAGTCCAAATAAAGTCATTTTTTAAAATTTTGTTTATTATTACTGTTTACCAATGGGGAGATGCAGTTTATTTACACCAGCAGCCAGAAGGGCAAGGGGACTACACAGTTAGTTAGCAATCTGTATAGGATGGACTACTTATGCAAAAATAAGAATCTCCAAAACAAAGGATAGTGGTAAGCTTCACTACACTCCCCCAATGATCCCAGCATGCGGTAATGCCAGGCAATGGCCCCTGGGCATGCGGTGGTGGGAACTAATGTATGGAAGAAAAAGCCACAAACCACAGAAGAAATTTGTAAAGAACCCCTCCCCCCCATACATACACACACATACACACACACTCACACGCACACTCACACTCTCAAATACGTAATAGAATTACAGGGTGATCAATACACTTAGTTGAGGCGGGAAGGATAGCAATTCTGCGGTTAGAGGGAAGAGGCAGGGAAAGGGAGAATTCCTAACCAGTCAACTATATGGTAGGGAGCATTCTCTCTCCCCCAAAGAAGTTACTTTGTCCCTCAGGGCACCTGCTGGACCTAGACCTCCTCATACCCATCCAGGGCATGGGGCTACTTCCCTCATAATGGGAGGAGAGGGGTCAAGAAACAAACAAAACCAAGAGGGAGGTAATGTGAATCAACCATTCCTCAAAACTACTTCCTACTTCTTCCTCTAACCAGGAAAAAAGGCCTGAAAGGAAATAGCAATGTCACGATCTGAACACCCTCTCTGCAGAAAAGTGGACTATGGTCTTTCCTTCAGCCTGTTTTCTGGATGTTATTTGGAAGTAGGACAGAATCTCACTTAAGACTCTTCTCCCTCTGCATCCCCTTAATAGGAGGTATTTGCAAAAATTCAGATAGAGAACTCAAAATTATTTTAGCTGTTGCCCAAGTCTGACTTTTTAAAACGTTATCACAATCCTTGAAGATCAATCTGTGACTAGGCCCCAACCCTGAGCAGGACTTCGCTAGGGGGAGAATGCAGTAATAGTCAGTCTTGAGGGTCTATCACTATAATTAATTTAACTTTCTAGGGTATGTAACCCAACTCAATCCATACCGTCCAAATAGCTCCTTCTGTGATAAGGAAGGATACATGCACAGCAAGGGTTTCAGAAAATGGATCAGGACCAACTTCATCCCTGTGTGTGTGTTAAGTTAGCCTTTACTGCTCTTCTGTCGAGATCCTAAGAGGCATTTACAGAATGGAGGTGGGAAGATGTAACTCCTCATGATTTAAGACACAGCAGGAAGGCATACTAGCAAGGCAGTCCTATAGGAGAAATGCTTAGGCTTGACACTGCCTTTCATATACAAAAAATTACATTCTCTCGCCATTCTAATCCCAATAGAGGGAGCCATAAGAAAGATTCTTTTCTGAGTCTCCCACAAAAGCAAGAGGAAATAAAAAAAACTAAATTCAAGGAAAGGAAACCAGGCAGGCTTCTGAAGCAGGAACAACACCGAGAGAGGAACTGAAACTGGTCAATTTGAAAAGAGGGTGTCAGGCAGCACCTGGGGTCTTGAGCTGCACCAGATAGAAAGTGGAGCCAGGGACAGGAGGAACATGGGGCCAAGCCAGACAGATGAGGCTGGACCCCTTATGGGGCACAGAATGAGGTAAGAAAACATTTCAAATAAAGCAGCACCATTCCCGCTCACCTTGGGACTCCCACCCGTCTACACTTCATAAGCCCTCAATCAGGGAGTAAAGTAGAGGGTAGTTTTGATATGTGGCTCACACTTCCCATCCACCCCCACGCCATTTCCTAAAGCCAGGGGATTTCTGGAGGCCCTTTCCTGACTTCCAGCAACAAAAGGGTGGCTCTTGTTGTTAAGAAGATTTAAAAGGGGCCAAGTAGAAAGGGCTGCCCCTTGTGAGAGGCAGAGAAGGTGACTGTTTAGATGTTCACCATAGCAGAGTTCTGTGACGGTCCAACTCAAAGAACAGAGGCAGTCACCAGGATACTGCAGTCAGATGAGCGCAGATCCAGCCTTCCTCTTCCTTGGCTCCTAGAACTAACCCATTCACATTATTGAGGGCAGCTGGGAGAGGTTCCCTCTGGGCTCAGCTTTCAAACCACAGCCTACTGCAACAGCCATGATGCTCTTCTGTAGTTACTCCTGCCCTGTGTTGGAGGCAGGCAGTCATCTGCATTATGACCAAGCTAGACAACTCCTAACTCAAAGTAGGAAAATGACTGCCCCACCCAACTGTTGTACACAGAATAATATATCCAGATAAGAATCTTGCATTTAGGGATGATGCATAGCTGCAGAGGCCCTTGCTACCTCCCCAAGGGATCATGACTAAATCAACCTGTTAGAATAACCAAGTTGTCCAACTGTCAAGCTTATGCCAATGAGTGGGATGTACAAAAGAGGGCTCTGTTCAGCAAAAGGCTTGCCCTTGTCCCCAAGTCTGCTTAAGTCATTGCTATATGCTGGACATTTGCAAAACTGGTGGCATTGTCCTTTTCTTCTCGTTGGAGGCCAAGACCACACAGCTTCCCCTGCCAAATTCAGGTAGAAATTCTTTCTTGGTTTTCTCAAACTGGAACTGTTAATATCCAGCTCTCATACCTTGTCTTCATTTGTCTTGAAGAAGACCACACTGGAGACCCGGAAATCAGAGGCAGTCCCACTGAGGCCCAAAGATGAAGGCCTCACCAGTTAACATCTGAACTGTCAGTTATCCAGGAAGCCCTTGACATCAGGCAGACGGAAAGACTGAGGGCCCAGAGAATTTCATACGCTGAGCACACAACTACTCTCCTGTGCACTGGGGTCAGTACAGGGATCTTGTACACATCCTGGCGTTTAAAGATCAACCCGCCCTGCATGGTGCGTGCAGGATGAACAGTAGCTCCTCTCCTGCCCAGGGTTTCAAAGCTGACCCCCTCAGGTAACACACTTAGAAAAGAATCCGAACTCCTAAATTCTCCACTCTGGGTTTTCTAAGGCTAGGATCTTCAATGGGAATTGGGACTTTTGTCTGAAAAAAAAAAAAAAAAATTTTTTTTTTTTTTCCTTCTACTTCGCTACCTAACTTCTCCAAACCACAGGACCGGTCTATGTCATTGTCCTGGTCGCTCTCAGACTCTCAAGGGGCAGCTACTGGAACTCCGGAGGAGAGCGTTGCAGCTGCTGATCAGGCCCGTTCCCCGACTCTCCAGGCAGGGAGCAGAGCGGGAGGCGGCACGCGCCTTTATCTTCCACCGGCTGAATGCCAAAATCCTTCACGTTCCCAGTCTCTGCGAACTCCAGGTAGAAGTAGCCACACTTGACTGCCCGGTGCACCTCAAAGCAGAAGCCCAAACAAGAATCCTCTATCAGATCTACGTATATCTCCTGCGCGATGGCCTCCAGCTTGTTAGTATCCAGGTTGGCCAACGAAATTTCCTCCATTTTAATGCGTAAATGACTGTGGAGAGGACGCTCGTTTTACTCACAGCAGAACCGGCAGCAGCGCGTCGGGCTCCGCGGGCCGCGCCTAGGCCTAGAGGCCTCTCAGGGCCGCGTCCTCCGGCGGCGGGGGCGGGAGGGGGGGTCCGCGGCGGCACAGGCGGCGGTGACGGAGGCCGGCGGCGACGGCTCCGGAACCCCAAGTCGTTCGTTTCCTTTGGAGGCTCCGGGAGGAGGGCTGGGCGCTCGGGCTGGCCCCGGACTCACCGCCGAACCGTCTCCGCGCCTCACCCAGCAGCCGGGGCCTCTTCCGCTCGCCGGTCCGGGCGTCGCCCCGCCTCCCCGCTTCCGGTCCCCAGTGCGCCTGCGCACGGGCGGCGCGCAGACTCGTCGCGCAGATTCGTCGCGCTGCTCCCAGAGCGCTGCAACCGGGAAGCCCGGGCGCTTTGGGCGGCAGGTGTGGGAATGACAGGCAGCAAGGGGCTGACTGTTAGAAACTGACTGTGGAAAGCATGCGAGGATGCTATTTTATTGTTATTTGTGTTTTTAGATGTAAGCATTCGCTACGAGTGGAGCACCCTGGCTTAGTCTTATTTCCTTATGGAAAAGGGAAAAGTTAATTACGTGCATTTTTGGGGTATGATTAAAAAAAATACAGTGTTAGGAGCAGTTCTCTGTTCAAACACATTAGAAAATTTGACTTATAGAATTGAGTTATAATCTTTTTTTGGTACCGTCGTAGTTATTTAATTCCGCTAGGTGGTGCAAGGAAACAAATTACAGTGTAGCTGATCTTTCTGAATGAAAAACTAGGCACTAACAGCGTAATTCATATATATTGAGCTCATGAATTTAAGACGTTTGTTTCATTTATCAAACTATTAAGTCAGTGTGACTGAAATATAATTAAATCTCTAAAATAATTTAAAAGGAATGTATAAATACATTGTCTATTGAAGAGGGAGGAAATTTGAATATGTTAAATATACTAGGAGATAAAGTAAGCTTTGCTTAAAATTGTGTCGCATGAATTGTGAGAACCAGAGCAATCTACCCGGGCTTAAATTCGAAATCCAGTGCTTAACTGTTCTGCATTTCCTCTTCTGAATGAAACTACTCCCTGTTTCATGGTTAAGATTATATTTAAAAATTCGTCTTCTTAAATAAAAAAAAATCGTCTTAAAATATCTGTGCCTTACAAGTTGACAGGAATTCAGTAAATGTTAGCTACTTTAATCATAATTAGTTATGGACTTGAATATAACAAAAAACATTGAAGCATTTTCTTCAATTTTTGCTAGATTTTGATTCCTAACAACCACCGCTGAAATAAACAGTTCTTTTATCAAAAATTAACTGTAACCAAAGAAAAAAATTAAAAATAGATATTTGTGTCTCATGCTATCAATTTGTTTCCAGAATTGAGGAAACATATCCTTACAATAAGGATACAAATAAGACTTCTCATACATATGATCATCAAAACTCTCTAGTTTTAGATTCCATTCTTATATCTTACTCTTTGAGTAGATGGTTAAGTATCAGTTGAACGTATTAACCCGTTTAAAACTTCTGATTGTGTGTTTTACCATTTTAAGAACTACAAGTTGGCAGATTTGGAGGATTTTGAAAGCTGAGGCTATTTAACATTTAATACATGATAAAATTTTTATTTTAATCTGGAGCAGATTTTCTGCTTTGCAGCTTTTGTTTATCTTATATGTTCTCTATTCAAAAATTGGCCACCTATTTTGATATAAGTTGAAATCTGCAGATAACCTATACTAAGTCATAAAATACAGTAATTAAGTGCTCAAGTTCTTGAAACAGATTACTTCCCACTTGTTACTGCTGTCTGACTTTGTGCTATCTACTCAACTTCAATAGATCTCAGTTTTCTCACTATAAAATTTCAGTAACGTTCTCATCGCATAGTTTTGTGCAATTTAAACATGACAGTGCAGGGCCTCCCCGGTGGCGCAGCGGTTGAGTGCTGGGTTGCGAAGCTGCCCGAGGCCTCTGCGGCGCCGGTTCGATCCCCGGCTGCTCCCAGGCCACCGGAGGAGGGTCCCACATGGCGCACAGGCCTCTCCTGCCGCCCGCTGCTCCCCTCAGCAGTGGACTTCGGTCCTTCTGCCTGCTCTGCTCCCCGCTCTGGCTCTGGTGAATTCTCTCACCCTCCCGCGCTTCTGACTGTACCCGGTGCTTGTATAAACAAACAAACAAGCAAATAAATAAATAAATAAAACATGCCTCTATAGAAAAAAAAAAATTAAAAAAAATAAAATAAACATGACAGTGCATACAAAAGTCTTCACAAGATGTCTGACAAATTGTATATTTTATTGTAGTGTATGCTGCCTTGTAGCATGTCTCCTTATGTGGAATCATATAAATGTAAATACAATCTTTTGCATGTAATTCCTTCTCTCCCATGCTTCTCCAAATTTAAAGTAAAGCAATGCTTATCAGACTTTTATGTGTATATGAAACATTCAGAAATACTTCAAAAGTTTAGATTAAGTCTGGACTAGGGCCTAGATTTCTGCACTTCTAGTGTAGTTGATGCCAATTCAAGTACACACTGAGTTGCAAGGAATTAAAAGGACTTCATAGTAAACAGCTGTTCTTCATAGTGATTGGCTCCCATACAATTTGTTCTGGCCAAATTATTATGAGAACCTTTCTGTACTTGATTTTCTTAGAAGAGAATAAGATTGTTTCTCCCCCTCTTAAATTACCTATATATTGTCAGAGTTGGAACTCAAACTGTCACTTTATGTAATGAAGAGGAGTGATCTGTAGAATTTACTTCAAAATATGTGCAAGCAGACCACAAATTAACATGCCAAAAATCAAGGCCATGGCTAGGTTTAGATGTCTGACAGTATTTTATCACATTTACTCTTAGAAAAGGAACACTATCGGGGCCTCCCCTGTGGCGCTGGTTGAGAGCTGGGTTGCGAAGCTGCCCTCAGCCTCTGCAGCGCCAGGTCGATCCCCGGCTGCTCCCCGGCCACCAGAGGAGGGTCCCACATGGTGCGCAGACTCCTCCTGCCGCCCGCTGCTCCCCTCAGCAGTGTGCTTTGGTCCTTCTGCCTGTTCTGCTCCCCGCTCTGGCTCTGGTGAATTCTTTCACCCTCCCGCACTTCTGACTGTACCCAGTGCTTGTATAAATACATAAATAAATAAATCTAAAAAAAAAAAAAAGGAACACTATCATGATATCAAAAATTTGCACTGGTCACCACTGACATCTTGTCACCTCTTCTACAAGTAATATTTAACTAGATTGCTTTATTAAAATGCACTGTTTCTCTTTATGTTAAATCAATGGCATGTCACAAACAGAAGTTAGAACTCCTTAGTTCCATTACAATTAATATAAAAAATTGAAGGTTTTTTGGTCTTTGGTATAATACTAATGTAAAAATCCAAAATATTTATATTATCTAAATAATTTTCTCAATACAAAGCAAGTAACAGGTATTTTTAATAGATTAGTGAAAGGATATGTGCATTATATATCCTTAAAACATTTAGTTCACAAATAAGTAAAATGAATGGATTATGACATTTTAATTATGCTTTCTTTCATTATTTTCTTCTCATTCAATAAGTATAATATATGTACTGGGAGAATCAGCTCTTTCAGAGGATCATGTTTTAATTGTTTTCTAAGAGTTTTCATTAAAGACTGAAATTCCAAAAAACAGACATCTGTAAGGCTCATACTTTTTCTGTATTCACATAAAATATTTAAAGACATTAATTTTCCATAATTAAATCTTTAATTATGGTAAAAATTTATCACAGCAGATCAGGATGCTGCATTAATCTTGCTTGAAAATGAAGGAGATACTGAAGAAAGCTCTTCTACTACAGAAAGGTTCTTTTAGACATATCAGACACCTTCTGAAACTTCTAATACTTCAGTTTTAAATGTCTTTAATGAGAGTAATACTGATTTTTTTTCTTCCCCCTGCTAACCCAAGTACTTCAGGAGATCTTGATCCAACTAACTCTAATTTTGTCAAGCACAGCACTTTTTGGAAATATGATCTCCAAGGTTAATGAGGAGTTTCTATTATGATATACAAACTCTTGTTTTGGCTTTTCCTTATTAGTAAAACAAGACTTTTGGTTGATAGTACACATTGGACTCTACCAAAGACAAAGGGCATTTGAACCCACTGAGAACTGTTCATGGCATTTTTTTTTTTTTTATTTAACAAGTCTAATAGGAAAAAAGGAAACTAAAACAATGTCTACTTTTCTGTTAAAGAAACTAAAGCCATAAATGTTAAATACAAATTAAAACTAGGTATCAGGACTTTTGTCCCTTAAATTTATTTTTATAGAATGATATATTCAATATCTACTTTTTAATTGCGAAGTCATCATTAACAACTACTTCCTATAATTCTTGTCATAAAAACATTCTAGAATAAACATTAATATATAATATGAATCATATTGTCAATGCAGCATTTGCCAGTCGCCAGACATAAAATATAGCTTGAATACTCAATGTAGCCACAACTGCTTCCATAATTGTGTAAACTGATGTTTCACACAATATTTTCTCTACTTTTCTTAATGCTAGAACTTCAAAAGGAGCATTTTCCAGATTAATAGACCTTGTATTCCACAAAAGGAACATAAATTTAATTGAGAAATGTATTTTCAGAAGATTACAAATCAAATTTTCATCTAAAATTCCTTACTATTTAAAAGTAGTACTATTTTAGAACTTTTTCTCAGAATAAATTTTAAATTAGTCCAAAATTGTTTCTATCTTTTCTTTTTCTTTCCATAGTTCTTAGCTCTCAAGTTATAAGGAAGTTTTCACATAATTAATTGAACAATACTTTTTTCTAATTTGACTAATGTCCATTAGGTTTGTTTTTGTTTGTCTTCTCTCATCAAGAGCTGTCTCATATTTTCTTAAGTCAAGCTGTTAAACTGGTGGGTGGGATGCTTTTACTTCTTGTGTTTCACAGACAGGCATCTGGCAATTGCCACCAAGTGAGAGATTAATTTTCTTGCGAAAATCTTGGTAATTGTAAAATTAAGAGCAAACTTAGGTACTAACATGAGGGTATCTCAGATCCCTCATAGATTTATTTATAGTGATTCTGATTTTTCTTTTTGGAATTAGCCTCCCATCATATTATTTCTTTATTTCCTTCAATATCTGACCATGCTCTTTGCTTTTCAGTTCTCAAAGAAATTTCAGACACTTGATTTGTTTCCATTCTCAGATCATGGATTTCCTTTCAAACTAACATTTTTATATTTCCATAAACATCATTCTTAGTTATCTTACCCTAATTTTACCTCACTAGCTAGATACATCAACATCTACCTTTGATACTCATTTTCTTAACCAATCCCCACTATTATTAAAAATTTATTGTAGTCAACTATAGTGGGATATACTATATCCCTAAAGTAACTCTCAGACATTTTTTCTTTACTTCTTATCTCATGTGGTTATCACCTGCTTCAGGTGCCTGGCAGGCCTTGTATTCTGTGGGAAAATGCACATAATTGGCATTTGCTACAATGTTATATAGAGAGGAGATCTCTATGCCATCTATTTGTTGCACCAATTTTTAGAATTAAATTTCATTTTTTAGTTTTATTAAATATTAGTAAAATTGATACTTTGTGATTCATGTTTTTTCCTTAAAATTCTTTCCAAAACAAAATGAAAATTTACCCTAAAATAAAATAAAGAATACTCTATCTTATGGAGCCATTGCACATGTCTTTAAACTGCATCTTAGCATCTTGGTGATCTTATTTTTTCTACATCTTGAAATTTTTTCTAGTTTATCTGTATAAAATGATTCTTAACAGACATCGATTATTTCTAGTTATGTTTTAAAAGATAAAAATAATAAAAAAGAAGATAGAATCATCTACATTCACAGAGATATATGCACCACAGGCTAAATTGATACCATTGTCTGTTTTTGTAAGTAAATTTGTATTGAAACACAATCTCATTTATTTATGATAACTGGTTTTAGCTTCAATGGCAGAGTTGAATAGTTGCTATTGAGACAATATCGTTTGTAAGTCTAAAATAGTTGCTACAGGGCACTTTAAGGAAAACTTTGCTTATATTATAGTTCTTAGGCTAGAATGACAGTAAATATTATCTTTAACTTTTTAAATTCTATTGCCCAGAGTATTGCATCCTCTTTCAAGAATCTAGAGATACCATTTCTATAGTCTATTTTTAGCTTTTATTGAACACAGTTGAAAATTCAGAATTTTTCATTTTCTGTCCTTAATGGCATAGAGGAGAAAATTGACAGAGGGAGATACTTTACAGTTATTGGTGAGTCAGGAGATAAAATCAAAGAGTTAACAGTACTGCAATAACGATGCTTAAGTGGATCATTTAAGTGGAATCTCTGGCAGTGAGATAGTGAACATTCAGATGATGATATCTAGATCGATTTTCTAGATTCTTTAAAAGAACAGTATATTGTTAAGAACAAGGGGGCTATGATAATCTTATTCAGCTAGGCATTAATTAGGGAAGACTTTAAGAGGCAATGTATTGCAGCAAGGATCTGGACCACAGTTTTGTTAAAAGGTGGTGTGATATCTTTTATTTTTATCTTTTATGATGTTTGTGTGCCAAAATTTGCTTCTTAAATTTTTTATTTTTATTTTATTTTTTTAAGATTTATTTATTTATTTATACAAGCACTGGGTACAGTCAGAAGCACAGGAGGGTGAAAGAATTCACGAGAGAACAGGCAGAAAGACTGAAGTACACTGCTGAGGGGAGCAGCGGGCGGCAGGAGAGGTCTGCGCGCCATGTGGGACCCTCCTCCGATGGCCGGGGAGCAGCCGGGGATTGAACCGGTGCTGCAGAGGCTGCGGGCAGCTTCACAACCCAGCGCTCTACCGCTGCGCCACTGGGGAGGACCCTTTAATTTTTTAAACATTCAAATGCTTTTACTTTTTCTAACTTAGTTGTTCTCCTCTGCCTCTTTATTCTCACTTCAGGGAATTATTTACTAAATAAAAATTTATTAAAAGGATCCATTGTGACAATTTTCTTTGATAAATCGAGGGTGGAGCATTAATGACAAGAAAAAAATTGAAGAAACAAATGGAAGGTATAAACAGGCAAAACAGATGTTTAATTTACAGTTTTTAAAATTTAGTATAATATTGCTGTGTTTTATGTTAAGTGTTTCTCAGGAATCCTGTCTGCAATCCCACACAAAACCTCAAGTGTTCACAGATAAATAAATTTAGCTTTTATGAAGAACTTTCTTTTGAAACATATAAGTGGTATAGCCTTTGGAATAGTCCTCTTCCCCTCCTTATCTAGATCAGATATCATATTGCTAGAGAATGTTGTTTTGTAATTTTCCTTTGTGTGCCTACCTTTCCCTTTTATTTTTAATCCAAGCAAATGTTTCTGTAGATATATTTTACTTTTTGTACCTCTGGGTCTTGATAATTTTTCTTTGGATTTTTAAGAAAACGAAAAAAGCAGGTTTATTTCCTCAGCTTTGAAATACTTGCTATCGTAAAGCACTAATACAAACACAAGGTATAGCTTAGAATCGAAAACACACATACACGCACAGACACACCCATAAAGCAACAGCAAAAAAACAAAATTATTAAAAAAACCCTCATTATTAAGATAAGAGAAAAATGAATGCTATTTTTTGCACTTCTCTTCTTATACTTGAAATAATAAAGTCAATTATTTGGCATGTACATTTTGACACTTGGAAGTTGTGGGGAGACAAGTCAGGTTAATGATTTCAGGCTTAAATTATATATTTGTAAAGATTTACCCAATTTTAATCTACTTTTCTTTGCACAGAACCTTTATAATTCAATACAAATGTCACTATATAGTGTAGGATTTTTTTGTTTTATTTTTAGGTACAACATGGAAAAAGACAAAACAGGGGTGAAAAGTAGGAGAGATCTTTTTAGTTTCTGATTGGACACCAAAAACTACATGCAAGTGTAAATTCCTTACATTCACCGTCTGGTGTGAGTTATTTATAAGTTTTCCCATATTCACTTGTGTTATAAATGCTTATGTAACAGTTAAATCCAGGGGCACTGAAGTTAGAGTCTGGGTCACTTACTGTTTGTATGATAATGGGCAATTCTAGAAACAGCTCAGGCTTCATTATGTCATCTATAAAATGAAATTTAGAATAGTTTTTAAAAGGTTATTGTGAGAGTAAAATAAGATGTAAATTTCTTAAAAGAATATTGAGAGTTAAGTACTTTGTAAATGTTACATATTTCTATTTCTTATAAATACTAAATTTTCTTATAAACAAAACTGGTTTTCAATCACTTATTTCTATATTCAGTACATATTCAAGTTTAACTCTATCTTTTGTGTTTGGAACTTGAAGTACATGGGAAAAGGGTTCAGTCCCTCTTACAAGAAAGTACTTAGTGGAGGTTGAAGGATAAGTCTAGACACATACAGTTAAGCACTATGGGGACTATGTTAAAAATGTACGTTGAATTCAGTAAACAAACACAAAATGTAGTGATCAGTTATGTACAATGAAGGGAAAATTTTGTGAGAATTTGACCCATTATATAGGACTTGTAACAGAATATTCCTTATTAGTAAATATTACTTGTTAGGTAGAATGAGAGACATTTTAGGTGAAGAAGATATTATTTAAAAAATAAATAATATTTATTATTTATGACAAGAAATAAATATGTGTGGAATAACATGTGGAATAAAAATAAAAATATGTGGAATAACACACATATTCATTATCTGTAAGTTATTCCCATTAGCTAGTGTTTAGAATTCGGGAATGGAATAGAAGAGAGACTGGGGGGGAAAAAAATAATTGAAGTCATTGAAGGGTTTTGTAAAGATTTTGCATTACAAATATTATGTGACATCAATATGGAGGATGAAATGGAATGCTATGAAATTATGTGCATATGAAATATTTGGTAGAATATTTTGTAGTCCAGGTGACAGATCAGATATTTATGGACTAATACAATAGGATTGAAGTAGGAGAAAAAGAAACAATTATGGTAAATAAATAAGAAGTCATAGTGATAGGATTTGTTTGGGTTGCCATAAGAAAAATTTTACAGAATGACACAAAAAATGAAATGAGATAATTTAAATAAAAGTGCTTTGTAAGATATAAAGCTCTATATGATTTGCAGTTGCTGTCCACTTGTAGCAATATATAATCAATGGCCTTAAAGACACAATTAATAGCTTGTCCTACAAAATATAATCGTCATCTGCTTTTTAACTTGAAAATTTGGGGTTTTAATTTTTATTTTTAAATATGATTTTAAATCTTTGGAGACTGTTCTAATAACATTAGTGTATTTGCAAGAACACATGCCACAATGATATGTATTTGCAAGAACATATGCCACAATGATTCAAATCTCCTGTGTGTTTGCGACATCCTGTCAACTAGACCAAACCTTAAACTATTATCAGAAAATATAGCATCACACAAATGTATGCACACACATACACAGAAATTGTTGAAGTAATAAAGTAACAAAATGATTTTTATAAATTTTTAGTTGCAAGAGTAAAACTGATGAGAATAAAACTGGAGGTACAATTCAAAACACTTTCATGTCATTCATTTTTTAATTGATACTCAACTTGTGCTCCTATGTACTGGTAACTAGAAGGCAGAAAATGAAATTTTAAGTGATAATCTTATTTTTGTTTTTTCACAGAGCCAGATAAAGCAACTTGTAAAAGTCTTGTAAACTTTGACAGACAACACCCTACGAGCACCCTAGGTCTTTTGATTCATTTATTGTTGGAGGAATCCAACCATGCTTGGCATGAGTTTAAAAACATTCAGAGATCTCATCCTCATATTCCACATTGCGGGACTATTTATCCATTGACATTAGGTCTGCCACATCTGTTCATGCATTTAAATGAAAGTTAAAGACCTTCCTTTTTGATCAAGTTTTAGTGTTTTTATAATTTATATGCACCACACTATTCTAGAAGAGTTTGTTCAGAGCAATTTTCTCTGTTTTATCTGTCATTGGTATTTTTATGCCTTTTATTCCACAGCCTTTAAGATGTGATGCGAATGAAAACAGCTTTCTAAATAACAGTTGATATTGTCTTGTAACAGTTACCCAGTAAGCAACAGTCTTCATATGAGATGCACAAAGGTACTATATATTGATTTAAATAATAGAATGTGTTTATGTTAATTTATTGAATTGTACACAAAGCAGTATCTTCACATGCATGCTAAAGTTAAACTGGGAATTTATTTGAAAAAATATTTTGACAAATGCCTTGTTTGTCGCCCTGGACTTTATCAGTTCTGAGAAGTGTTTCCTGGGGTCCTGGGTATAGCTGGTACATTTTCATTAGGCATTGTCCTCCTTGCTCAAAATGTCTAACAGTGTGTACAGGTAATGTAAGTATTATATATTGCTCTATTATTTTAAATCTGGTAATTGCATCAATTTACCTTATTTTAACTCATTTTGAATAGTATAGACATAATTATTTGATGGGTTATAAATTAACTTTTGTTTCAAAGTTACCACAAAGTAATTTACTGTTTTGAGTGAGTAGCTCACTGTTTTGATTCTGTTTTGATTCTGAACAAGTTTAATAGATATGGGGAAAGTTGATTAGTAATATCTTGGTTAAAATATACTAAAATGTTTATCTTGCAAAGTGGATCAAAGCCCCAAAAGTTTACCATTTAATATTTAAGAAAAATAAACAAAAAATGTGATACTAAAATAATTTTTAAAGCATTTTATCAAATATATAATATGTCTACTCTATAAAGTTCACTGGCTACTTGTTGAGAATGCTACTAGGCCTGTAGCCTCACACTTCTCCGAGCAGGAAGATTTGTTGTAATTATGATATTTCAGGCTTTATATTAACATGCAACTCCATTTCTCATTTTTATTTTTTATTTCTGTTTTGAAAACTGTTATCTTTGAGATTTTTTAAATGAAAATAACTTGTGAAAATGGGACTTTGGTCTTAGGCATCACCACTTTAGCCTGTTAGGATTTGACTCACAGTTTACGGAAGTCATTTTCTCTGTGGGTTAAAAATTGTTCCACAGCAAAACATATGTATCAACCCTCTGAAACCCATGCTTAAGTGTATAAACTTTCAAGAGAAGGTTCATCTAGCTCTGTATTTCCTGGTCTTTGCTTCCCATATCAAGTTGCCAAGAGTTCAGCCTTATGATTCAGCCTAATGACTCAATTGAAAAGTATCTCTTCAAAGAAAGTACCAAGGAAATAATAATTTCTGACAACCTGTAAGAACTGCAGGGAAAATACTGTAGTATCATGTTGAGACTGGAACATATGATTATGTTGGCAATTTGAAATATTGAACCAAACTTATTAAGTTAAATTTATTATCTCTAAATATAACTGAAAAAGCAATATAGACTGATGGAAACACATTCAGTTTTAGGACAGAAATGATAGCTGGAGCATTATCATGTAACAGGGCAATTCTAGACAAATCTAACTTCACAGAATGGCAATAACGTCCTCTAAAATTTGATATGGTTGTGCCTTATTCATGGTGTTGTGATAACTACTAAATGCAGAATATAGAAAAACAAAATTTATAGGTTTTAATGTACTACATAAATGTTTTTATTATTAGAATACATTTCATCATTTCATTGTATTTCTTAATAGAACTTTTTGCTCATAGCTATATCTTGCATTTGAATTTCAATGGCTTCTTCAATATTCTCCATAGTAGACAATTTTACCTTGGGCTAGTTAGAAGTGAAGCGAAAACAAAGCTCATGGTTTGCTGCTCATGTAACTTTTTATTCCCTCCATCCTCTAATTTTCTTGACATGTAGAAATGTGTGAAAAGGGGATAGCTCCCACTTATTGTTGCACCAGCAAGCCCTACCAGTGAAGGACTGCAACTCTAGGACCCTACCTATGAAGGGAGAGAATGAGGCTGTATGGGACTTCAGTGTGAAAGAGTAATAGTCTCACATGGATTGTTTTGTCTAAAGACTTCATCAACTCAAAATCAGGCTTTTTGGGGAAGTTGGTCATATATTGCCTAGCTGATCAAATACTCAACTATTATGTATTTCTGTCTCTTTATTGTGGGGAAATTATTTTCAGTCATGATTTCCTGAGGGCACAGCTCAATCCCTAACATTGACTTAATATTTTTCACCAGCTTCTTTCAATATTATCCTCATATTTGTTGGTATAACTAAACATCCTGCAAAGTCATTTAAATATAACCATCTAGGGCTTCTCTGGTGGCACAAGGGGTTAAGACGCAACCTATGAAGCTATCCGCAGCCACTGTAGCACAAGTTTGATCCCCGGCCAGCCAGGGAGCTACACATATGGTGTAGCAGACCTCTCCTGTCTCACCCACTGCTCCCCTCAGCAGTGTATGTCTGTCAGTCTGCCTGATCTGCTCCCCACTCTGTCTCTGGTGAATTCTCTCACCCCCAACCTCTGGCCTGTACCCCAGTTCTTGTATGCATAAATAAATAAATATTTTTTAAAAAAGAAAAAATATATATAACCATCTAACTGCAGTGAATCTATTGCTAAACCTGAGTCCAACAAATATGGGAGACCTTTACTTGACTCCCCAGAGTGGATTAACGCTCACTGTTTTGTTTCTGTAGTACCCTCTATCTTCCCTTTTTAATATTCTTCATCATTGTTTCTTTTGATAGATCAAGAGAAAGTGCACTTTTTCAAATTTATGACTGTCCACAAATCCAAAATGAGTCTTAATTTATCACTCAGAGATGAATTAAATATATCTTTGGACTCACCATTCTTTTAGTAGTAGAAATCGTAAACTTATCAATGAAGGTTATTTAGATTTTTTAATATTTAAAATAGTTACTTTTAGAATAAATCTTATTCTCTCTTATTCCTCTTTCCCTTTTCTCCAAAGGCCATCTATTTTCAAGATGGATATGGGTAGATGACCATACAGGAATGGCAAAAAAGAAAACTTTGTGGGTCATTCTCTGTTCTCATTGATTTTAGCCATGGTGTAGCTTATACTGTCTGTTCTATGGTATTGACACTGCTTCTGTTGCAAATCCATTTTGCATTTTTGAAGTTTTAGCCTTACAGAAAAGTCACAATGATAGTGTAGAGAGTTCCCATATACCCTACAGCCAGTTTCCCTATTATTCCCTAATATTTCTTCTTATTAATAATTTACATTCATGTGGTACATTGGGCCACAGTAAATGATCCAATATTTATGTTATTATCAACTATGCCATACTTTATGCAGAGTTCAAATTCATTTCTTTTTCCTAATATTCTTTTTTTCTTTTTTTTGGATGGAGGATCTATGTAGGATACCACTTTCCATTTCATAAATATCGTATCTCCTTAGTTTCCTCTGAATTGTGACAGTTTTTCAGATTCTCCTTGTTTTTGATGACCTTGATCATTTTGAGGAGTACTGGTTATATATTTTGTAGAATTTCTCTCCATTAGGGTTTTGGGCTTATGGATTTTAGGAAGGAAGACCACAGCATATTTGTTCCATTCTGGATTTTCCCATCTGCTACTTGAAATTTTTAAATATACACACATTAAGGTTTCCTCCTTGCACTATAAAGTTGGATGGGTTTTGACAAGTGGATAGTCCTATTGAATATATTTACCAAGAGAAAATTATGCAAAAATAGAATTACAGCTCTAAAATAGCCACTGTACTTCATTTATTCAACTCTTTCCTGTTTCTTACCCTTGGCAACAACTCATTTGTTTCTGTCTTTCCTACAATCTGTTTTACTGATTCATGGTCATACTTACAATTTCTATGATGTGTCTACTGATACAGACTGTGAAGATTTCATGGCTGCTTGTATTCCATTGACCTTCTCTTCACCCTTCTGCATCACAAGTTGCTTTCCTCATAGTGAGGTTTTCTGTGTTAGGTTTATTCTCAAGTAAATCATCTTGAGGTAGCTCATGATTCATGGTTATTCTGTGTCTCTGGTGCAAGCTAGATGTGGGGGTCTCTGTAACAAATTTGTGATCTCCTCAAGGGAAGTGAAGCAAAAGACTCTGTATTCTATTGAAGCCTCCATATTACCTTAGGCTAAAATAAATTTCCTGGACCACATTGAGAAAATAAAACTCTTTAATTGTTGAAAAAACTGATATAAGGGCCTCCCCTGTTGGCTCAGGTGGTTGAGTGCTGCACTGTGAAGCTGTCCTCAGCCTCTGCAGCACCGGTTCGATCCAGCCGGCTGGAGAGGGATGGCGCGGCAGACCTCTCCTGTCTCACCCATTGCTCCCCTCAGCAGTGTATTTCATCAGTCTGCCTGTTCTGTCTCTGCTGAATCCTCTCACCCTCCCGCGCATCTGGCCTGTACCCTGGTTCTTGTATAAATAAATAAGTAAATCTTTAAAAAAAAAAGAAAAAAAAGAAAAAAGTGATATAAGATGTTAGGGAATCTTGACAAAAGTAGGGGAAAAAAGTTATTTGTGAATATTATGTTTCTTTCTGGATTCCATTGTATTCTACCGATCTACTTGTTTTTATACCAACATCACATTACCTTTATTTGGGGACTAGAAATCAAAGTGCGAAAACTTTAACTTTATTCTTTTTCAACATTTCATTGGTCATTCAATTTTTTTTTGCATAATCATATACACTTTAGAATTAATTTGTTCATTTCTGTAAAATTCCTGATTATGAGGTTAAATTTAGAATTTCCTTGAATCTATATGTCAGTTTTTAATTGAATTCTTAACAGTATTGTTTCTTTCAATTTATAAACATATTATGTCTTTATTAATGCTTTCTTTAATTTATAGTTTTCAGTAGAGGGATGTTATGCCTCTTATGTCAAGTATCATTCCTCATAAGATTTTATTCTATTGCAAATAGAATCATTTTTATGAACAAAGATTTTAAGGTTTTCTGTTTTTCAGAACTCAGGTTTCTGTTGGTCCTCTTTTATAGATTATGTTTTCGTTGTGATTTCTTTGTCATTTTACCTATTGTTATAGCATTTTCTCTAAATACTTTAGTTTATTTCATATAGCTGTTTTACATACTTGTGAGCTAATTATAATTTAAGGTAATATTGTGTTCTGTTTCTATTGACTGATATTTTTTCTTCTTAATTATGGGTCACATTTTTCTGCAATTTGTGCATCTGGATATACTTTATATAATGCTAATTTTACTTGGAAGACATTTAAATTACTCATGGATTCTGTTAGTCTTTTTTTTTTTTAAGATTTATATATTTATTTATACAAGCACTGGGTACAGTCAGAAGCGCAGGAGGGTGAGAGAATTCACCAGAGCCAGAGGAGAGAGCAGAGCCGGCAGACTGACGAAATACACTGCTGAGGGGAGCAGCAGGCACGGCAGGAGAGGGCTGCACGCCATGTGGGACCCTCACCAGCGGCCAGGGATCAAACCAGCACTGCAGAGGCTGGGGGTAGCTTCGCAAGCCCGCGCTCAACCGCTGAGCCACTGGGGAGGCCCTGTTAGTCTTGATTTTAGTCTGTGTCAGGGTAGATCTATTTTGATTTTGTCCTAAATAAGAGAGTTTTTTTTTTCTTATTTAAAAAAAAAATGTCCTTTCTGGACCTTCATTTGAGTATCTGGAATCCTCAGCAATGTGTGTTTTCTCCTAATTGGCCAGAATTGCAATATTCTCCATCCTTCTATGACCTTAGTTACCTCCATTCAATCTTAGTCCACTACTACCTGCTTCCTGCTAAGGACAGTAGAGTCTGTGAGTATGCACAGCTCAGTCCTAAACCAGCATTCCAGGGCAAAATTTCAAGACTTCTTGAAACACTTTGTGTAAGTTCTTCTTTTCAGGAACATTCTTTGCAAATTCCATCCACTTTGGCAGTATAAGTTTCTGATCTCTGCTTCCACACCTCGGCAGTACCACTGTTGACTTGTGTTTCATTTTCCTGAGACAAGTTAAACAAGCATCCCTACCCAAAGCACTGTTATATTCCTTCTCTTAAGAATCACAGCACCACTATGCCTATTGCTCAGTGCATTAAAAGGAAGCTTCATATATTTTGTCCAATTTTATAGCTCTTTGCAGTTGGAGGACAAGTAAGATACCGGTTATTTTTTTGATGGTTGGAAACATAAATAGCTTTTTTATTATTATTTCAATGCTGGAAATTTTTGAATGGCTGAAAAAATAAATTTGTATAACTATTAATATATCATGCTAAGCTTTTATAACCAATAATATTTCCTGACACATTTATGATTCATTCTTGGAATATAATTGTGCTGTTGCTAAAGGTTTGGGAAGCTCTGATTTATGGTATATATTTTATGCTATAATTTGTTGAAAATTTGCTTTTGCTATCCAAAAACAAACTTTTGGAATATCGAACAGTCATTATGCTTTGCAAGTACTTGATCCTAAAGACAAAATGCTCACCTTTTATGGAACAACAGTTTAAGAAGGTAAAATATTTTAAAGGGTATTTTGACCTTATGATCAAGAAACTAACACTATTTCTTTTTTTTTTTTTTTGTTATTTCCTTTTCTTGGATAAGAAAGTATCACCTTAAAGTCCAGTTTAAATGAAAAAAAAAAAAAAAGGAACACAGAGATAAAGGTATTACTAAGTAGGAAAAATACACAAGAGGATAAACTGAAATATTATCCAATCATTTCCTTAAACTTAATATTTCATGGGTAGAGACCATTACTAGTTGTTCTCACTTTTTGCACACAACATACCATCTGAGAGTCACGTTACAGTCACATTACAGTCACATTACAGTTTTTCTACAGTTTTCTATGTATTATCTGCTTTAAAAGAAAAAAAAGAGATTGGGAAAGTAAAAACATTATCTGTCATGCAAATTTCCATCTCATATAATTAGGAGAATTTTAGTATAAGAAGAAAAAACCCTAATGATTCAGTTAATGTAGCAACAATTAAAATGCATTTTGGGGGCCTCCCCGGTGGCGCAGCGGTTGAGCGCTGGGTTGCGAAGCTGCCCGCGGCCTCTGCGGCGCCGGTTCGATCCCGGCTGCTCCCGGCCACCGGCAGAGGATCCCACATGGCGCGCAGACCTCTCCTGCTGCCCGCTGCTCCCCTCAGCAGTGTACTTCGGTCCTTCTGCCTGCTCTGCTCCCCGCTCTGGCTCTGGTGAATTCTGTCACCCTCCTGCGCTTCTGACTGTACCCAGTGCATGTATAAACAAAACAAACAAACAAACAAAATAAATAAATAAAACATGCCTCTATTAAAAAAAAAATGCATTTTGAAAAATAAAATCATCACAAGGTCTTAAACTATGAATTTTTTTTGAAGGTTAAAGCTTTATCCTGTAGTGAGAATCATGCTGGCTACGCTGTGAAACAGAGTGCTTTGGTGACATGATGACGAACATCTCCTCCCCAATTTTAGTTTGTGTTGTGTGATTATTTCTGAAGACATATTAGATCTGACATGGATTTTTCTTCTGATAAATACATTTCAGAAAAATGAGTCTTGTGTTGACTTTGTTTTATAAATATGATTTTCTAATGTCAATTTTAAGAAATGAACCATTATAATATAACACACTGAAAGGAGATAAAACTCCTAATGTTGATACATTGTACATCTGACTTAATTCATCATAGGTTGTAGTGTGAATGCTGTTTTATTACTTTTGTGTTTTGAATACGGATTTCTTTTTAACTAGAGGTTGAAAAGAGGCCTGACTTGACAATGAATTATTGATTCTTTCCTTCTTCTAATTCATATTATTAAGACTTTGAGATGGTAAAATACAATTTTGTTAGTCTTATAACAAGTCAGGCTTTAATTTATTTTCACTTTTTTTATGAGTCTGCTTCAGGAAATAACTAACATATGGTACATTAACTATAAGGACAATTTTTTGATATTCCATAGGTCAGTACAGTTCATTGCATTTTGAAATGAAATTGATCATCATATAATTACCACATATGATCTTGCATTGCTAATATGTTTATTGATAGTTTTATATGTTAGAACTCAGCAATAAATCAGATAACCAAGCAAATAATGGAAATGAAACTGATAATGTCTGTTACAGCTATGAGGAGAAAATTGAACAAAATAATATCCACAAAGAACTAACAGCTTAACCCTGAAGTAAAGGAAGTTAGAAGCTGATAAATGTTGACACTTATATCATTATTGTCACATATTTATGAATTCTACTGCAGCTGTAAGACTAACAAGGACCTGTACTGGATGTATTTGTCTCCTTCATCAAGAAGGAGGTGATGGTACGTGGGTGAATTGGTGGTGGAAATTCTATGGGGACTACATCTGAGAAAGAAAGCAAACATTGTACAAAAATGAACAATGATGGGGCTTCCCGGTGGCGCAGCGGTTGAGCGCTGGGTTGCGAAGCTGCCCGCGGCCTCTGCGGCGCCGGTTCGATCCCCGGCTGCTCCCAGGCCACCAGAGGAGGGTCCCACATGGCGCGCAGACCTCTCCTGCCGCCCGCTGCTCCCCTCAGCAGTGTACTTCGGTCCTCTGCCTGCTCTGCTCCCGCTCTGGCTCTGGTGAATTCTCTCACCTCCCGCGCTTCTGACTGTACCCAGTGCATGTATAACAAAACGAACAAACAAATAAATAAATAAAAATAAAATAAAAACATGCCTCTATAAAAAAAAAAGAACGATGATGTAAAATATATATAAATAAATAAATTATTTAAAAAAATACACAGACCAAAATAAAAAGAAAGAAGTCAGGACTAAATAGTCCTGGGATAATGTGGTGGTTTAGCACATGATATCTAAGACTTAGTATTCTTCTGCTATTTGGGCTTGCATTATTTGTGTGCAGTTTTCATCTTTAGAACTAAGAGTTGAATTCCAAATATTGCACTTGATTTTTCTTTTTTTTTTTTCTCCTCACCTTATCTTTTTATTTTATTTGCATAGAAGAACTGGGATATAGGCCAGAGGTGGGGAATGGGGTGAGAGGATTCACCAGAGACAGAGTGGGGAGCAGAACAGGCAGATTTACTGAAATACACTCCTAAGGGGAGCAGCAGGAGAGACAGGAGAGGTCTGCTACTCCACATGTGGGTTAGCTCCCTGGCCTGGGATCTGGGATCAAACTCAGGCTGCAGTGGTGATAGCGCTGGACTTAACCCCTAGGCCACCAGGGAGGCCCCCTTGCTTTTGATTTTTAAGAAGGGAGAAGAGTGGAAGAGTGAATAGTTGATGTGACAGTCTGGTCCATAAACAAGTTTTCCAAGAAGAAGCTCTACCTATGTTCTCATGTTTTCATATCATCGTGAAAATTGTGTCATTTAGTCACACCTAACTGCATGAAAGTCTGAGAAGATTAGTATTTACTTTTTTTGCCTATAGCATGTTATTGATTTATCCTGGTTGTTGAACAGCTCTATAAATTTACTAATAAGTCATTTTATTGAAAGTTCATTTACAATGGATGAAATTTATGAAATGTAAGTTATACATTTAAAAACTGAAAACAAAGATAAAAAGAAAACAATACTACAGTGAATTGATACACATTTCATTCTACATATTCCTTAATGCACTAAAAGCATAATTATCTAGTAGAATTATAAGGTAAAAATTACATATGCTTGTAATGTTTATTGATAGTGTTGTTTGCTTTCTACAGGAATTTTAGAAATTTCTACTGTCAACAGTAAAATATCAGAATACTTGATTCCACAAACTTTAATCATGTTTTAAATGATCATATTTGCATTTTTAACACTAGTAGCTTTTAAGTATTTTTAATTTTCATTTACTTTATTACAAGTCTGGATGAGAATCTTTTTTATGAATTTAAAATTTAGTATTAATTCCTTTTCTGTACACATTCTATTGATGGCTTATTTTCATATTATTTATTTATTTATTTATACAGGCACTGTACAGTCAGAAGCGCAGGAGGGTGAGAGAATTCACCAGAGCCAGAGCGGGGAGCAGAGCAGGCAGAAGGACCGAAGTACACTGCTGAGGGGAGCAGCGGGCGGCAGGAGAGGTCTGCGCGCCAAGTGGGACCCTTGCCGGGTGGCTGGGGATCGAACTGGCAATGCAGAGACTGCGGGCAGCTTCGCAACCCAGTGCTCAACCGCTGCGCCATCGGGGAAGCCCCATATTACGTTTTTTGTATTATTGATTTCTAAGAACTCTTTAAATAGAAATTAACTTTTTGTATTCCTTCTTGTCTACTTTAACAAATATTTTTGACTTTGAACTAAATATCTTTCAGTAAGTGCCCTTCCTCTAAGTTTGCAATTTTTTGGTCTTCTTTAATTATTTTTAAAACAGGATTAGTTTTTATGGTTTAAGTAGTAGGCAGAAATTTTGCCTTTGTCATGTTACAATCTGAGTTTTCTTCTTACTTTCTTCCCTGCTTTTCTTGACTCTCCATTAATTAGAACTTGTTTTAGGGCTTATCCTCTTATATAGAAAAATCTTTCTTTGCATTGTTTAATTCCAAATTAGGAGAAGAGGGATTCCCATTTGAAAAACTGATTTAATTATTTACCCATAGGCTTGCTGAATTTTATGGATCATTTTATATCTCCCATTATTTACTGTATCTGAGAATTAGACTTGCTTCAAAACCTTGCCACTCCTGAAAGGAATCCTGGCAATGGGAGGTTAAGCCTTTTTCCATTACTGCTACCCCTCCTATCTATAGGAGTATAGGTTTTATAAACTAATGACCACCTGGTACTAAACACTCAAAATATATCTTCTACCTACTACTATGACTGCACTTGGGAGAGAGAATGTTTTAAGGTGATTTTTGATGGTCTTTTTTAATTTCATCAATAGTGCATCTGTTTAAATTGATTTTCTGAAACCTCTCTGTCCTCTCTTTCTCTTTCTCTGTTTCTTTTTCTTTTTTCAAAGATTTATTTATTTATGCACACAAGAGCTGGGGTACAGGCCAGAGATGGGGGTGGGTGAGGTGAGCGGATCCACCAGAGACAGAGTGGGTAACAGAATAGGCAGACTGACCAAAATACACTGCTGAGGGGAGAAGCGGGCGAGACAGGAGAGGACTGCTGCACCATGTTTGTAGCTCCCTGGCCAGGGATCAAACATGCTGCAGAGGCTGCAGAGGTTGCGGACCACTTCACAGTGCGGTGCTTAACCCCTTGTGCCACCAGGGAGGCCCTCTTTCTCTGTTTCTATCCTCTCTCTCATCTCACATTTGCTACCTTCTCTTCTCTTCACCTTTCTTATCCTGCAGTTTCTGTGCCTTTTTTTGTAGAACAATCTACTTATTTCCCTTAGGAAACTGCAACACTTTACGAGAAAATGCCTGACTTCCCAGAAGGTTTTAAGAATGACAAACTCTCCAAAAAATAAACTCTCTGGGCACCAGTGTATTTCATCACATTAAAACATTTTTGACTGAAACTATAGAGTTGAGACCCAAGGGACATTACAATACAGCAAGGACTGTCAGCTATCAATGGATCAACAGTTCTCTGCAGAAATAAGAAGAAATGTTTTTGTGCTTTTAACCTATTACTTTTCTCTAAATATATATTTTGAGAGCAACTATGAGATGCTTTGAATCAAGAATTACCCACAAAAATTTTCATAATAACCCTATGACTCTATGCTATGGAGGTTGAGTCTACTATTAGTTACAAGGAATGCCTGAATTCAAATTGATGAAGGTGATGGACAGGAGACACACTTATGTTTTGAATCTCACTGATCTTGCTCCATTAATTATGTTGTTGACTGACTGCAATACATATTTTTGTGAAATAGGAAAGTTACATTCTTCTTTGACATCCCACTTTAAATAACTCTCTACTACTAAGAGTATTCTTCCCTAAAACATCTCTACTAGGAGATTTATTATCACCAATATTCTCTGTAGTAATACCATTAAAACATCCATGGGAGCACGGGTTATTCTCCACTCACTAATTTAATGCAGTGATGTGTTGTCATCATTGCTACTAGATTTTCGGGTTCTGAGAACTGAGATTTTATTTACCTCCATATCTTAAGTCATTCATCCTCACTGTGGGCATGAAAGAGAACCTTTTATTGGAAATGGGCAGAGGAGCTAAACAGACACTTCTCCAAAGAAGATATACAGATGACCAACAGGAACATAAAAAAAAAAAAATGTTCATCATCTCTTATCTTCAGGGAAATGCAAATCAAAACCACAATGAGAAAACACACCACACATACACACACACACACACAATCAACAATCAAAAAAGATGAACTCATGCCATTAACAGCTATATGGATGGTGTTGGAAGGGACAATGTTAAGAGAAATAGGTCAGAAGGATAAGATAAATCCTGGATGGTGTCACTTATATGTGGAATATAGAATAACCAAACTAAGGGTACAACAAAGATAAATTTTGAAACCAGCTCTTGAAAGCTGACCACAGATGTGACTTTCAGAGGGGAATAAGAGGTGGGTAAGAAGGGTGGAAAAAACACAGTGGCCTATGGTGGAGGACAATGGGTGTTAGGTTATAGGAGTGCTATGGTGACCATACCTGAGGCGGGAAATCCTATACCAACTAAACACTAGTTAGGTTGTAAAGCAATGGTACTTCAATAATAATTAAAACATAAACTTTTTTTAAATTAAAATATATTACAAAAAAGGTACTTGTGTCAGAATGGACTAAACTGTCAACTATGCAAAACTATCTGCACCTAGAACTACAAAAACAAGAGCAATTTTAAGAAATTATAGCAGTCTTAACTTCTAAATGGTTTTTAACAATGGTTCCATTTCAAATAAACAAATAATATTGTACTAAAAAATGTATCCTATATCTCTGAATAATATATAGTGTTGTAAACCAGTGTTACTGCAATAAAAAAATAATAAAAATAAATTTTAAAAATAGAAAGCCTTTTATTGAAGAAAAATATACAAAATTATGCTCCTTTATTCTTGTAAACTGAAAAATAAGCACCCAAGTTATAGCCAAGGGCATGTAACATGAGGAACCCAAGTTGTAACATGAGGGTAAATATTGTGCATTAGATATTTGTTGCTTTCCTGATCTCTAGTATGCACTATTCTCCTGCATAATATCCATTTTCTCTTTGGTGAATTTTCTCTTCCCTTCTGACCTGAGAGGAGTTCTCAGGGGTGATCTCCACTCCTCACAAAAAGAGAAAAAAATAAAAGTTTTAAAGAAGAAAGGAGAAAAAAAAAGTGCATATAAAAGAGTTAGTTACCTCCAGCTACTTAGAATCCTGACGCTGACTCTTAGTTTGAGCCTTGTTCTTAACTTTGTTCTTTGATTGTCAGACCCATATTCTTCCATAAATTTTTTTTCAGTTAAATTAGACTGACTTGATTTCTGTTGCTTGAAACAAAAATATCTCAATTCATATATATGTAGATGTAGTTCGTCTTAATATAACAAGAAGGAATGTTACTCCATTTATCAACAGATTGACTAAAGAGCTAGAGAGTATTAAGAAGGGAAAGAGAATACAGAATGCAAATAATTTTTCAGTCTCATCTGAGTCAGTTAGTCACAGTATTACTTAGATTCCTCTTGCAGTGCAGTCTCAAATATCAAATTATACTCATATTCAATTAGACATTTAGATGAAGTTTTATCTAAGACTCAATTACTTTTAATTAAATTGAAAATAATAATACAATTCCTTTGTAGGCTTGTTGTAAGTCTTTAAAACGATCCTGTAAAGTACATGAATTACACAAAAATTTAGAAAGGGTTTCCCATGTACTACAACCGCAGTAAGTTCTAGTATTAAAGGGTAGGTGGCTTTTCTGACCCTATCCTTCATACTACCACTTTGCTTCCTCTATCTGTGCCCTTCTAACTCCTCTGAAGAAGAGAATTGCTGCTATTTGACTGATCAAAATCTACTGCATTGATCAGACTTACTTTCTCTGGTGAGACAGATGACTGCATTGAAAAAAAATACATGTTAATAAACACCTGCAACAACTATGTAATCTGTTGTTCTGCTTCTCAACTATTCTAACTTCTCTTCTAATCTCTCTTGCACACTTAACTCTGGGCAGAGGAGAGAAAAAATATGTGTAACTTTGAAGCCACCCAGGTGGCAATATTTCCTATTAAAAAGCGGGTTGAGAGCAGCACTGTGAAGCTGTTCACAGCCTCTGCAGAGCCAGTTAGATTCACGGCCGGCAGCGTAGATGCCCACATGGCACGGCAGACCTTTCCTGTCTCACCTGCTGCTCCCCTCAGCAGTGTATTTCAGTCATCTGCCTGTTCTGTTCCCTGCTCTGTCTCTGGTGAATCCTCTCACCCTCCCGTACATCTGGCCTGTACCCCAGTTCTTGTATAAATAAATAAATCTTTAAAAAAATTAAAAAAAGAGCTTCCTTTGACCTACATTATTTAAGCCTATTGGCAGAATTCACAAAGCAGATATGTTCTGAGAAACCTCAAGTTGTTGTTTGTTTTAGAGTAGCCCCTACCTGGTCTTCCCTTGAGATGCCTGAAAGAAGGAAGTGCAAATCCTCTCCGGTGAGCCATATTAAAACAGGTCTCAAAGAATTTCCTCAGATACGATTTGCTTGAACATTATCCCAAAAATAATTAAGGAAAAAGACACCATGAAAAGAGTGAGCAAAAACATAACAAAGCCCGATTTCAGTGAATTCAGATATTAAAATTAGATGCATAATATAAAATCATCATCTAAAAAGGAAAAAAAAAAGGACAAGGAAATGATGCATTAGCAATTGGTGACTATAAAAGATTGACCAGGTAGTTTTGACTAAGGACAAAACAATGCTCTTAGCAAGAAATAATAAACTTATTGGCATGGAGTATGGATACATCTCAAAGTTTGAAATATCATACTATACAAACTCAAAAAGGATACTCACAAAATGGAAGATAGATACAAAGAAAATGACTCAAAATGAAAGAAAGAGAGAAGTTGTTAAAAATATAAAAGAAGTGTTAAAATAAATAAAGGACAAATGAAGTTCTAGCTTTCATCTAATTGGAGAGCTACAAGATAATCAAATATGAAATGAGAACATTCAAAGATACTACTTTTATAACTGAATATAGAGAGATTTTAAGATAAAGAAATCAATATATTTCTATAAGGAAAAATAAAAAGAAGCCCTCAATGCTTCTCACAGTGAAAATGCATATGGTTAATGTACAAGATATTTTTAAAGTAGGCAAAAAAGAAAAGATAGCTAACATATTAGGTTGAGTCTTATCAAATTGTCCTTTTCAAATAGCATCAATTTTGTATATGGTGCAATCTATTACAAAGAAATAAAAGCATAATTGTTGGAAACTTGGGAGACAAGATTAGCAATCTCTACACAAAAGTAAAAAATGAATCTTTTAGAAAAAATTTTATGCTCTCAGATGCATGTTGAATTTCATGTCTAAGCTACTATGATGCATGACTGCAATCTGTGCTATTGGATATGAACTGGGAAGAGAAGGTTGTTTTTATTCATATTAGAGAAAAGATACCAGAAAAGAATTTAAGCTTTTGATGTATCTGTTTTGCATGGGTATGTTAGTAGATCTTTTTAAATCTCTCTTTGTAAGATGTGTCTATTATTTTCTTACTGCTACAAATAGAAGCTATTTCTTAGTACTCTTTCCAGGGTTGGTGATAAGGCAAAATGGCAGAATCTCTTTGTACATAGTTTCAAACAGGGTGACCTGCGATCAGAACCATTGCTCCAATGGGCATGCTTGTGCCTAGCTAACTGCAAGTGTTTCTATTTTGTGTCATTTCCTTGGGGATCAATGAAGGAAGAAATCTCAGTGACACCCACATGAGGCATCCCAGTTTAACATCAAAGTCAATGTATGTAGTAATGTTGAGAGTAATGTATTTCTGATGAATCCTGAAATCCTGAACAAGGAAATGATACTGATCTCTGGGAAGAGCAAATCAGGAAAACTGCTTCAACAGTTGTCCTATGCATTGGTCTTTGATTTGGCTTCTGTGCTTTTATGCATAGATAATGAAACGAAGCCTGTAAATAGACTTCTCTGTACATTTTTAGCTCTTAAAGTTAATCTAGCAACTTGGGTATTATATCCTTGGACATTACATAATTGCTCAAAAATCTTTGCTTTGATTTTTTTTTAACAGAGACTTGCAGAACTCCCTAACCTTTAGTACTAAAATAAAACCCCAAAACTTGGTACCAATACAGGAAACTTTGAAATCGTAGTATCTCAAGTCATATAATTAAGAAAGTGAGCTAAGAATATTTATGTGACATATGTTGTCAATCTGCTCTAGACTCAAGATGATTGTGTAAACTGTCACAGTTTTGGTAGGTAACTAAATGGACAGGATGAAAGTCCTTTATTTCTTTCCTGTTGTAAATTAATTTCCACAGTCTAGAATGAAATATCTGAGAGTAGAATGACACTCTTCACTAACTTAGAAGATCAACCAGTCACATATTGCTGTCTGTTGCCATGTGGTGCATTGTGGAGCTGACACACATTTAGCCTTTGAAGAAAGGGCATGTAATTGCATCTGTGTGGCATGAAATCCATTTAAATATGGCAAATGTACTGCAATGCTTTGTTAGCAATTATAAATTCACAGTGGTAGGTGATAGGAGCAGAGACTGAAATGGGATGTCAGGAAAAATGAGGCTCACTTACTGGCAACTGTTTATTCAGTTGCCAAAAAATTAAACAGTTTGAGTTTCAGTATGGTATTAGTGCTACTGCTTAGAAACTAGCAGTTAATTTTATACCCCCTGCCATCCCCAACTTTGTTCTCAGAAGCAAACAGATTTAGTTCCCAGTGCACAGATAATGAAAAAGGGTGCTTTTCTAAAGGAAGATATATTAAAAAGGGAATATTTCTGTCTAAGATTATAGCATTTTAAATTGTACTGACAAGAACATAGTCAGGAAAATAGAAAATAGAGATAAAAAAAAAACTAAATGCAACTATCCAATATAGTGTGTGTTGTTTTTGTTTGAAATTAGGGAATCCCCATAAGGACTTTGGCAGGACATATATATGCACAGCCCACTAGTTGAAAACTGAAAATGGTAAAGCTAACATATTTAGTTTCACAATAAATTTAATTTATAAATAACAACCTCATTGTTTAAAGTCAAACATAGAGATGCAGTCAAGCTATATGTCTCAAAAACCTGGATCATTTTGCCCCTCCTAACTTGAGCAAATCTCATTGCTACTCAGCTGGATAGTGCCAGGTGAGTTAGCTAGGTAACATAATATACTTACATATCTCCAAAGGCATTTTAAAGTATACTATAAGTAAACATAAATCATAGTGTAAATTTTAGGGGGCACTAGAGAGAAGATTTTCAACATCAATCTTTTTTTTTTTCTATTTTTTTTAATTGTCTCACTTTCCTATGCATCCAAATGCAATTCCCAACCAGTCCTCTAGAAATCTCCATCAGAAATAACTCATCTTTAAAAATCACCTCTGTGTCTTCTGTGCCACTGCACATACCCAACCCCTTTATTTTTAATTTCCATTTCAAAATATCTCCTTTCCAATTCTCTCCAAACACATTTTTTTTGTTCAAGAATCTTCAGATGATGACAGTAATTGCTAATTGAATAATATATGGAGTAAAATGTGATTAGCTAAAATGCCAGTCTTATTTTCATTGCAAACCAGAAACTTAAATTATATTGAAATAGACCATTTTCTTATTTCTGAATTTGCAGAAATTGTGTATTTGGAACTCTAATGAGAAAATGAGAGTTAGCTATCTTATTATCTAATTTTGAAAATACATTAAATCTTAATTAGGTATTTTCACAGTGTAGTGACATCATTTTTCAAATTATACACCTGCAGGGCTAGAGTTGATCATTGAGCTTACATATAAACATTCTTCTGTAGAATTTTTATTAATCTTAATGGCAATTCCTGATGATGAATTGAGGCTCATGGTGAATTGAATAGTAGAATGAACTCATTAATCAATTCAATACAATATCTGTCACAGGTAACTTTAGAATTATCTATTTCCTCTTCATATCTAGAAAAGTCTAGTTACCAGATGACTATTGATAAAATGTCACAGTGAAAAAATATATGAAATTGAAGTATATCTCCTTTGATATAAAGTACTTGAACTTTAAAGGAAGAAGAGCAATGTTTGGTATTACATTAACTCTCTTAAGTACCTAGACATCTGTATTTTACATGAAACTAGAATGAAGATGAAATAAATTAGATGTTAATTATATATTTTTTTTACCTGAATAAAAGAGCTACTGCAAACAAAATGAATTAATATGATGAGTCCCAAGTTTGAATATTAAGCCTGGATCTGATTCCCAAATCTAAATCTCAAGACTTGAGTTTTCATTAGAACTCTAGTCTCATAGTCTAACTAGCTATACCATTTTTGCATTGATATGTGTAAGTACATTTCAAATTTACTGTAAACAAAGGGAACTCTTTCCTTTAGTCCTCAAGCCTGCTTTTGCCTCAGTCTCCTTCCCTTATCCCATTTTAGTGAGTATACTATGTTTCACCCTAGAGCTTAACCAAAATTAGGAATCTTAAAACATTTAAGAATTCATGAAAATGCTACAAAGTTGAAACATTATTAATTTTAAAGGACTTGATTAAGACAAACAATCTTATGCTTAACAATACTCTATGTGATTCAGATGTATAGGATCATACCTCTTCATACATCCTCACAACACACCCACTATAAACTCTCATAGCACTCTACTGTAGTCTGTTGGATCACCTCCCATTTTTGCTCTCTACTCTCACTCTTCCCATTGGTGGCGTCAGATTTATTGTCATATTTCTAGCGTTTGTTTATGGTTTATTTCTTTCTACACTGCTTTGGTTTGCTAAATTCCACAGATGAGTGAAACCACCTGGTATTTGCCTTTCTACTCAAAAATATCTTAAAATCTATTAAATGATAACACTGTCTATTTCTAGTCTAACTCATTGTTTGCATAGAAGAACACAATTAATTTTAAGATTGATTTTGTGATCTGCCACTTAACTGAATAGTTTTATTGTCATCTGCAAAGAGTGATAATTTTATTTCCTCTTTCCCAGTTTGGATTGCTTCATATCGTTCTCATCTGATTGCTTTGGGTAGGACTTCCTTACTATATTAACAGTAGGCGTGAAAGAGGGCATCTTTGTCTTAAATCTGCTTTAAAGCAAAGCTTTCAGTTCTATTTTATTTTTTGTTCATTGATTTCATTTCTCACATCATTCATATGTTTTTATAAATTCTGTTTTATCTCCTTTATTAGCTTTTCAGAGTTCTCATGTATCACTTTGACTTGCTTTTTGTGTTTTCTTCATTTCTATAATTTTTTTATCATGATAATTTTGAGTTCTGTGTTTGGTAGGAAGATTAAAATCTTCTGTTTTGCAGTTGGGCTCTGGAGGGTTGTTCTCCTTATTACGTCATATTCATTTAAGATCTCAATTAAAGATGTGTTGTATATATTATCTGCTTACTTCACTGCTTGATATTTCTGTCTTTTTTTAAGTGTCTTAACCAGTAACTTAGGCTTTGTACTACTTCTGCTTTCCCAGCAGGTGGTGCTATGGTTTCATTATTACTTTTGAAAACCTGCTCTTGCAGCTGCTGATTCAGGGGCCTGAAGATGTCCAGTTGTTGATTGGGATGTGCAAGGTGGGCCATGTCTGTTGGATGTTTGTGGTACTGTTGATATCCTTCCTCTCTAGGGTTCGAGATGCTACTTTCTACTGTCTGCTGTGTACGTGCACTACATGTGGTCAGTTCCATAGGCTATTGGAAGGGAATATAAAACAGGGCCTTTTAGTCACTGGGTACCTGGCCCACTGGCAGCACCCCAGTGCTTCTGTACATATTTCCCATCAGTCAAGGGTATATGCCTCCACACTGCTCAACTCTGCCCTCCCCAGTGCCATAGGCCAATGGAGCAACAATATTACTGTTTGTGCTTCAATATCCCTAACCCTGACCACTCTACTTGTTTCTCTCCAACTACCCCTTGTTTAAAGAAGCATGAATCTCTTCAGTGTCCCTTCTGGTTCAGTCTGTGCAAATGTCCAATGTCCAAGAGGTGCTCCAGTTTCACTCCAACTCACAGGATTCCTAAATGCGTTGCCTGTCTGGTTAACAAAAATATCATGTCCCAGGAGCAAAGCAAGATACCTCCTTTGATGCCATCTTGATCTGATCACCTAAATTATCTCTTAATTGATATAATAACCAACATTGAAAGTATAGATATAAAAATAACCTCCAAAGATTTGAATTTCTATTTGTTTTTAATTTTAATTTAGTAATATCTGTAGATTATTTTTTTAAAATCAGAGGTAGATAGACTCTATCCAATGCCCTATCAGCACAGAAGTCTTATTAGCTACATTAATCAAGTAAGACAAAAATAGAGATAACATTGGAATAAGTTCTATACATCAAATGTCAGTAGATCATTAGAATAGTAAAGACTCTAGTGTAACAAAATCTGGAAGGGTTAATTTGGGTTTTTTTTTTATTAGCTTGTTTTTATACATTGATATGTGACTGAAGAAGAAAGCAGAGCACTTTATCTCTTTACTACTTATTGGTCCATTTCTTTTCAAGATATGAGGATCTATCTCATGATTAATTGTACAACTTTTCAGTAGCTATGGTAGTTGTTAAAGATCATACCATCAGAAACTTGAGAGAAAATTTAAAGACATTTATCAAAGCTCCCATTTGGAGTCTAGAGAAACAATAAAGTAGATATTGACTTCTCTTGAGGAGAAGAGATTTATTGATCCAAAGGGAGAGTCAATATTTACCTTCAGTGAAAATAATTCTTGATGGTCAATGAAATGTAAAATTTCACACATTATTTCTACTCAGAAATATCTTAAAATCTATTAAATGATAATACTGTCTATATAACATATTTTTCAGTTCATAAAAATATAAAAAAGTATAATATGCATAACCTTAAAAATAGAAAAAATACTAGTAATTTCCATCAACAGAAAAACAATAATTTAGTGTATTTCATTTGGGTAATTTTCATATAAAATGTTTGTTGTGTTTGTATATGCAAAATTCTATTTTAAATTCAGTAAAATATAGTTTGTTTTATTCTTCCAAGAACAGGCAGACTGACTGAAATACACTGCTGAGGGGAGCAGTGGGTGAGACAGGAGAGGTCTGCCCCACCATGTGGGTATCTCTCCGGCCAGCCAGTATCAAAGGTATCAAACCCCTATCACAGAGCTGTGGACAGCTTCACAGCACTGCACTAAACCGCCTGCACCACGAGGGAGGCCCATAGCAATCTATTAGTTAATACATGTCAACGTAAATAATAATGTATGTGTATAGAATATTTTGTACATAATACACAATATTTACAATATTTAAATAATTAAGTTAATATAAATATCAATTATAAAATGACAAGTATATACATAAATAGGAAAATGGGATAAATAAATGAATGGACATATTACAGAAGAGTAAGATCAAATATCAAATAAATGTTTAAGGACAGTTAGGTTCCTTAGTCATTAAGGAAATGCAACCTAAGAAAATAATAATATGCAGTTTTAATTTCACTATACTGGTAAAAATTAAAGCATAATTCACACATTGAAAAGGATGCAAATCAATTGTGTAACAGGACTTCTTACTTTTTAGGTTGGAGTGTATTGTAGAA
Organism: Talpa occidentalis; assembly: GCF_014898055.3. Lineage (NCBI taxonomy): Eukaryota > Metazoa > Chordata > Mammalia > Eulipotyphla > Talpidae > Talpa > Talpa occidentalis. The sequence goes on from NW_023601653.1 coordinate 31,924,855, forward strand.
TCACTTTAGTGAGCAAACTGTTTCATCTTTAAAGCTGAAAGTATACATTTTCTATTTCTTAGAAAGCTCACTCTTAGTGATACACTAGAGAACTTTTGTATTTCTATCGAAGGAGACTAGGAGACAGTAGGACCACCCTTAGGAGAAAACACTAGGGAACCAAAATATACTTTGGTCAGAAAATGGATAGATTGTTGAGCAGTTTTACAAAATGTCTTAGCAGTTGCATGCAAAAACAAAATGGATATTAAATATAATAATGTGATAAGAAAGAAAGGAAAAAGGTATAAGAATTAAACCATGCACAACCACAGCAGATATATATTTATGGACCTCAACACATACAAAAACAATGCTTTGTTTAAGAATACACATATATATGTATGTAAAGACAAAGTTCAAGTAAGAATTATTTGTAAGGGGGGCCTCCCTGGTGGCTCAGCGGTTGAGTGCTGGGCTGAGAAGCAGCCCGCAGCCTCTGCAGTGCCGGTTCTTTCCCCGGCCGCCGGCGAGGGTCTCACAAAAAAAAAAAAAAAAAAAAGGAATTATTTGTAAGGGCAGGTAAGTATTCATCTATGAATACTTTTGTCACTTGTCCCTCTCAATGCAGAGGCATGTCATGTTTAATTTGTCACAGTATCCTTGTCATGTGTCATGTCTGTATTGTGTACAGGAATAGTGTGACGTAATAAACTGCAATGCCCCAGAATATGAACAATGGAACAATTCATGACAAGGGTCTTAAATGATGTTACTTATAGGGGGCATTCTTGAATTCTTGAATTGTGTATCACACAGTACATTTTAGAGGTTAGATTCAAATTGAGAGCTACTAAAAAGGTCAGAAGCTTATATAACTTTTCATAGTTTTTCAGAAAGAGAAAGAGGGGGAAAGCAGAAGAAGGAAATTTATTTAATATGCAGTGGATTAGATGATAATCTATTTTATATTTGTCTGATAAAAAGACAGAAAGTGAAACCTAAACAAAATGTGGACTGTCACTAAACTTTAAACACTGACCAACTACAGATATAATCCAAAAATACAATGCAATTTGTATTAAATTCTTGCAGCAGAAAGCCAAGACACTGTTTGGGAAAAAAAGACAAGAATGGAACAGTGCTAAGGATATTTTCCTCAGACACACCTGATTATCTGTTCTCTCAATTACCCATTGTAAAGAATTTGAAGTTATTAGGAGAACTACAATGGAGAGTATGTATAATATTTAAAATAATTATGCTAAGTTAACTCTTTAGACAAATTGTGCCTTTATTCCACGCTATGTTTCAGTGATTATCAATTAATCTTTTCATTGTAAAGTACTTAGCTGAAGAAAATTTTCATGTAATTTATTCATAGGTATCTGAATGTGATAACCACTGATCAGTAATTGATTTCTGGTTCCCAAAGTGAACTGGATAGCTAAGCTATTCCTGTGGACAGCTAAAAGTACCAAAGAAATTCCTGTTGGTTATGTCATTTGTTGTTCCTGTATACATAATGGTATGGACATACAATTTGCAATTTCCCTGATAAACTTCAGAAACATTAATTAAATGAAGAACTTCACAACATTACAATCTATACACTTACACGCTAGTGGATTCTTATATTAGGTAATTGAGAAGAGTAATCTTATTATCACTGAAGTGCATTAGAGAACAGAGAGGCATCCAGAAATGTCAACAGTCTTCAGTACCACTAACTGTTTTAAAGATAGAACTATTACTATACATAATCCATTAATAAAAGTGCTGGAAGATGCTTGTTCTTACAAAGAATATTGTACTCTAAAGATAAGTGGCATTAATGTTACTCAGGAAACCTGAAACTTCAATATACTCCTGGGAACAATTAGGTTTCTGTCACATAAGTGCTAGACTATACCTACTTAAAATGATTTTCTATATCATGGAAAGCAAAAAGGTAATTATCAAAATGGATGTAAAAGAAACATGCATTTTAGAAAATAGTTGAACCAATTATTCTCGAAGGATATATAAGGCTGTAAAATCTTTCACCCAATTTACTCTTCCACTCAAACTTTATTTCCAAAAGTAAGCAGAGATCATTCCATAAATATTTAGTTATTAGATTTATAAAATGTGGCCAGCTCAAGTTTAGGAGATTGAAACAAAAATCATTTAACAGCTCACGGAATACCATTCTTAAGAGAGATTTCAACTATTGATACAGACTTTGGAAAAATCTATAATGCTAACTTATGAAATACTATTAAAACAGCAGAAATAATTTTTTTCAGACAAAGTATGCTCACTCTGTCACAGTTCAGGACAGGGAACAATAAACATAATCATGGACTTCTGGAGAGAGACAACAATGTGAAGGTCCTACTCCTATTAAAATAAGTAAATCTCATGGCTAATTATTTGGGGACCACAGATCATCTTAGATTTGACATTTGAACTCCCCACTTATAACCTTTATTTGATGTCTTATAATAAAACACTTTAATTCTTGTAGGGGTAATACAAAAACAATGTCTTTTTTTTTCCTTTGCCTTTTTTTCTTTCTGTTGCCCATTTTCTAATTTCATTTCCCTTGTCATTATCATCATCATTGTTACTGTATCCTTTGCACTATAAAGCAACATGTAAATACATAGATGGCTGAACATTACAATGATGAAAAAGGAAAAGTGAAAATGATAAAGAAATGCTACTGAAATTTTTTAAAAATACATTTGAATCTTTTAAGTAGAAGTTATATCCATTTATATTTCAACATTCTTATGAAGAAAATTGAAAGTAAGAGAGATGATGTAAATAACTGTCCTACAGCTAGAGATCAATGGAGCAGTTGAAACATATGTTTCAACTTTGATATCTTAGAATTATGGATTCAAATCTTATTTGCACAAATTTCTTGCTCAGTGATAGTGGGACGTTTAATTGTATATTCTAGTGAGCCTTATATACCAGTTAAAGTGACTTAGTGTTAAATTCTAAAGTTTCCATTGACCCAGAAGTTTTCCTTCAATTAAATTACATGTGAGGGCCTCCCCTGATGGCACAGGTGGTTGAGCGCCGCGCTGTGAAGCTGTCTGTAGCCTCTTCAGCGCCGGTTCAATCCTGGCCTGCCAGCAAGGGTCCCACATGGCACAGCAGACCTCTCCTATCTCGCCCACTGCTCCCGTCAGCAGTATATTTCATCAGTCTGCCTGTTCTGTTCCCCACTCTGCCTCTGCTAATCCTCTCACCCTCCTGCACATCTGGCCTGTACCCCAGGTTCTTGTATAAATAAATAAATAAATCTTAAAAAAATTATATCTGAAGCTCTTAGAAAGATGTTTTCGTGTATGTGTGTAGTGGGGGGAGTGTTGTAAACAAAGAAAAATGTGGCAGCAATAAGTATGTTCTTTTTACACATGGCCCTAAGTTAAACCTTATTGATAGTTCTGAACATTCTTTCCCGAATGATGCATATTTCCTATGACAGGTGTAGTGTCAATGGCTCCTCTTAAAAAGCATGATTGAACAGTGCTGGCTGATAGTACAACAGAGTGATTAAGGACATGGGCTCGAAATGCACTGCAGATTTAGAATCTGCACACACCACTTTATAGCTGTAGCTTGGAGTAAACTAATTTTTACTACAGTATCTTCTGTTATTTTTGGTTCTAAAAGAACTCAAACCCCCCTGGATTCTTTTTGGGCTGAGCAAGTAATCAAATAGCATCAGATGGATTGATAAAGGAAAAACAATGAAGTTAGCGACATACATATAGAGTATTTACAAGGATGTAATTTCTAATGAAGAACAGAAATATTTATCCTGTGTTTTGGGGCCCCAGATATGAAGGATAGAGAGAGGGATGATGAGACAGATAAGGAAGGGGTGACCTAATCCTTACTCCAAGATTCTTAGAAAAAACATTTACTAATTTAGAACTGGATGAAACCCCAAACTACATTCTTCTAGGTCATAAAAGAACAGTCACTACTTAGATTGGTAAAAAAGGCAGAAGCTTAGGATAAATGATCTCTTCTTTGATTAGGGAAGGGCAAAGGGCTTAGGAGAGAATAGCAGCTTCTCTAAGCCTTCAGGGTCTTCACTGTTGTCAACCCCAACAATCTGCATTCTTTAAGTAATGACAATTGACCTCCCAAGGCTCATAGAACTTTGACCCACATCAAGGTGACAAGAGGTCTACTCTGGGTCTATTGAGAAAAGCCTATCTGATACTTTCAGGGAGACTGACCCCAAATTATGTTCATTAGAGATTTTGGAAAACATCTGGGTTGTGTTTGGTTGCCACAGTAGCACGTGATTAGAGGATTGGACATTTAGTTCAATCTTTTTAGTCCAAACTTTAAGTTCTACCCCTTGACCTCTAGAGGAGAGGGGCTGGAGGGTTTACTGACCACAAATATGCAATGGTATAACCAGTTATGACTATGTAGTGAAGTTTTTATTAAAAAAACTAAAAGGAAGAGGTCCAGAGAGCCTCTGGATGGTGAACAATGGAATATTCTGGAAGAGAAGGTGCCTTGAGAGGGCATGGAAGCTTTGTGCACTTTCCCCCATACCCTGTCTTGTGCATCTCTTCCATCTTGCTATTCCTTTTATAATAAAGCTTAATATATGAAGTAAGCAGTTTTTCTGAGTTCTGTGAACCACTCTAGAAAATTAATTGAATCCAAGGAGGAGATTGAGATAACCTCTGATTTAGAGGCAGCTGTCAACTGGCTGAATGCCAACTTGCAATAGGTGTCTGAAATCCAAGGAAGGGGTTGTAGGAACCTCTAGTGTGTAGCTAGTAGGTTGGTATCTGAACTATGGATATATATGTGGGGGGGGGGCAGTATTGTAAGGCTGAGTCCTTAATTTGGAATCAGATGCTTTCTCTAAGTAGGTAGTGTCATATAATTGAGTTGAATTATATGATGTCCAGCTGTTGTCAGAGAACTGATTGGTGGTATTTTTCCCCCCTCCCTGAGAGGTATATGCCTAAAGTACTCAGCAGTGAAAGGCTATGATGTTTGCAATATATTTTTAAGTGGTTCCATAAAAATTCCTATAATAACAATACTATTTGTATTTACTTTTTACAGAGATATAAAACAGAGGAGGTAAAGTAATGACAATGGGTAAGTCTAGGTGAAGGACATATGGAAGTTCATTGCATTATCGTTGCAACTGGCTTATAAATGTAAATAATTTTCAATTACAGAGTAAAAATATATAAGTTGGTCAAAGTAAGAGAAAGATAAGGCACTGATATTTGAGAGAAAGAGATGGTAAAATAGGGGCCTCCCCGGTGGTGCAGCGGTTGAGCGCTGGGTTGCGAAGCTGCCGGCAGCCTCTGCAGTGCCGGTTCAATCTCCCGGCTGCTCTCCGGCCACTGGAGGAGGGTCCCACATGGCGCGCAGACCTCTCCTGCCGCCCCGCTGCTCCCCTCAGCAGTGTACTTCAGTCCCTCTGCCTGCTCTGCTCCCCGCTCTGGTTCTGGTGAATTCTCTCACCCTCCCGCGCTTCTGACTGTACCCAGTGCTTGTATAAATCAATCAATCTTGTTTAAATAAATAAATAAATCTTTAAAAAAAAAAAAAAGAGATGGTAAAATAGAAAGGATGTATGTGAAACAATATTGTTTCTTTGTAACTATTCCTTTTGAACTATCCCAGATTGCAACCTTTCTCAGCCACTCAATGGTTCCTGAGAAGCAAGTACCTTTGTCTTTCTTCACTGAAATGCAGCACCTCCCAACACAACTCTCTTTACTGTGTATTCAAGTCAAGTCGGCTTCAGCACCAACTTCATCCCTGGCTTCAGATTCCCACATGTGAACTAGTTACAGACGCACTACCTTTGTACCTTTTGGAGACTCTTTAGGGGTCTCAATGGTTCCTTTGAAATCCTCTCATTCATTCTGAAGGGGGGCAAACTTCGAGCATTCCATTGATATTAACCACTCTAGGGTTCCATCTCCTTTTTTATTGCCTATTAGAGAAAAAGCTAAGGGAAAAGAACCAGTTGTATATCTGTTAGCATGTGTTTCATAATGATCTAGCACCCCAGATTATGGATCCATCTGGCTTCTGATACACTATTCCTGCCCATTGTCAGTATTGCCAAAACTCTGATCAGAGTTCAACTTAACTTTTACTTTTACTTTAACTAATCAAAGTCAAGTTCTATTGTTTATGTTTTAAAGAACCTTAATTAAATACAATTTTATTATACAGCGAGGAGGTGTATTTGGGGTGCAAACATATGGGACAATTCTCAGTGACAATAGGCTCTAAATAAATAGACCTGGATTTTACTGGATGCAAAATGTGAAGTTAAAATAACAACAAAACAAAACTTAAAGGACCCCTAGGACTAAAATTTAAAAAAGAAGGTGCTGATGAGCAATCCAGATAGAAATATGTTAAATCTGCTTTAACAAGCTAGGTTGTGCTATTTTAGACAATGAATACACATAATTGTGATTTGGGTAATGCACTTCAGGGAATTGGAATTTTCCTGAATAGCCAGACTGAAAATCAGATGCTTGTTGATTTTTAGCAATCAGTTAGCCTCACAAAGTTTGATACTTCAGCTGCAAAACAAGTAAGTGGAGCAACACTAACTGCAACTACTTTTGACTGAAACATTCTATGATTTTGTGACTTATTTGAAGATGTGTACTTGGTATAGTTTTGAGTCCAAGTAGGTAACTGTTTATAATTTGAATCTTTCATTCATTAATATTTTTGAACTTTCATTGAGTCAGACTTTCTTCCAGGAACCTGAAATATGTCAGATAGATACATCAAATAGACGATCCAGACATATCCAATATATAATAATAAATAAAATAAAAAATATATTTCTAGTATGCTAGAATGTGGTGAGAACTACCAAAGAATACATAGACTAGGACAAGGGGGTTCCCAGGCAGAAAGTAGAATGGGATGGGGCTTCCCCTGGTGGTGCAAGTGGTTGAGCGCCATGCTGTGAAGCTGTCCACAGCCTCTGCAGTGCCAGTTTGATCCCGGCTGGCCTGGGAGGGTCCCACATGGCGCGGCTGACCTCTCCTGTCTCACCCACTGCTCCCCTCAGCATTGTATTTCAGTCAGTCTGCCTGTTCTGTTCCCTGCTCTGTCTCTGGTGAATCCTCTCACCCTCCTGCACATCTGGCCTATACCCCAGTTCTTGCATAAATAAATAAATAAATCTTTAAAAAAAAGTAAAATGGGATGTTCTGGTTTAAACAGGGTTTCTTGAGGAACTGACTTGAATAGACATGAAAATAATATAATCAACTATTGAAATGTGGTAAGAAGCAAAGCCTTTCTACAACTGAAGCCTTGATTCAAAGTTTAAAGGCCTGAGGCAAATTACCCTAGCAAGTTCTTATAGGGTGAATGGAAAGGATGCAAGACTGGAACTTGAGAGAGGTGGTCAGAAACCAGAGACAAAGTTCCAGATAAGGGAGGAGACAGAAACAACAGAGATGTTTCTGAAATAAGTTTGTAGATAGTAAAAGCAGAAGATACATGATTGTGAAAAATGCCTAAAAACCTAATTTTGGCCCTTTCCAAGGGACAAGTGCACCCAAAAAGAACAAAATGTACAAAGGTCATGTGTCTGGTAATTGTTTCTATTAAGCCCAATTTTCACCATAGAAGTTGAAGTATAGGAGAAAGATAAAGGATAAAATACTGGCAAAAAAAGAATTAATGCAAATTAAAACCATTCCTTTTGTATTAGGAACATTTGAACATTAAACATTCAATAGCTGAACATTCATTACCTCTGTTCTTTTTTGTAGCAGTTGTGTTAGTTTTCTTATGTTACTTTAGATAAATTGGTTTATTTTTCAAAAAATAATTATTGGTAAAAATTATTGATAAGTATAAATTTTAATAATTTTCAATGATAGTCATTAATATCAAATATCTGAGACTATATGTCCTCTCATCTGCTACTCCATGCAGATGACAGACAAAAAGCTTAAATCTTATTGGATTACTACTTCTACTATACCATTTAGATTATTTTAAGATTTCTAAAAACCTCAGGTATATAATTTCCAAAAGTCAGGCAGAGAGTGTTTTACTATAAGTTGTATCTTATGCCTTAGGACATAGTGCTATTGGAAGGCACAGAAGATAACATTAAATAATGCCCATTGCAGAGGTTTGGAAGTGGGCATGGGATTAAATCTTGTTCCATTTGGTGATAAAAAAAAAAAAACATTTAAAGTGGCTTCTTTTTTTTTTTAAGATTTATTTATTTATACAAGAACCGGGGTACAGGCCAGATGTGCGGGAGGGTGAGAGGATTCACCAGAGACAGAGCGGGGAACAGAACAGTCAAACTGACAAAATACACTGCTGAGGGGAGCAGCGGGCAAGACAGGGTAGGTCTGCTGTGCCCAGTGGGATTTTCGCCAGCCGGCCAGGATTGAACCTGCATTGCAGAGGCTGTGAACAGCTTCACAGTGCAGCACTCAACCGCCTGTGTCACCAGGGAGGCCCTAAAGTGGCTTCTTACTCCACACAATTTCTTTGCTCATTTCAGACCAAATATTATTTTAGACTTGGATGTTTTTCCTTTTTATTTGAGGAGAGAATTTCTATGCTTTTCCTGATTGACAATAAATATAGCGCTTTGTTTAAAAACATCATTTTGCTCCAATTTGGTTAAAGCTAAAAAATACAAAAATCAAGTAATGATGTTAACCAATAAATGCAATGTACTAGGATCTTTGTTTTGAAAATACAGAAACTAAAATAAAGTACTATTAATCTCTAATGACTAGTTTGAAGTGGTGTGGAATAGGCAGATGTACTATGCATCTGAATCAAGGGGAATTTCTTCACTAAAAGGAAAAAGTGGTAACTTAAGAATATTTGAAATATTTGACCACAATGCACAAAAACTGAAGGTGTTTATTAATCTTAGAATAATTTCATAGTAATAAAGATTGTTGTGTCAATTTGAAAAATAAATTTTAAGAAATCAATATTAAATCTACTTTCATCCTATGTTAAATGGTTAAATATCTACAGGAAATGTTACCTAAAATATGGTATATCTAAATTTGATATATTTTGACTTACAAAAAATAAACATAAATTAATAAAATGCTGATTTAAAATTTCAATTATCTGTCATTTGAATTATAACTACCTTTGATCTGATAAACCTTTCAGTGAGAGGTAAAATATTTTCCATTATAAAATTATCACTAACATCTAAAGAATAGCCCTTGCTTTTATTCTACAACTTTTTTAAAAAAATATTTATTTTTATTTATGCATACAAGAGCTGGGGTACAGGCCAGAGATGCAGGGGTTGAGAGGATTCACCCAGTGACAGAGCGGGGAACAGAACAGGTAGATTGACTGAAGTACACTGCTAAGGGGAGCAGCAGGTGAGTCAGGAGGGGTCTGCTGTGCCATGTGGGTTGCTCCCTGGCTGGCCAGGGATCAAACTTGTGCTGCAGAGTCTGCAGATTGCTTCATAGGTTGTGTCTTAACCCCTTGCGCCATCAAGGAGGCCTGTACTCTACCACTTTTGTTGAAATTTAAAACTCAGAATTATACAACTTGACTTTTATAAGTATCTGAATAAGATTTTGTTTATAACATGGTTCTAATACATGCTCTGATACCAGCCAATTAATAAATGAGACAAGAGACAGAGGTTCTTGAAATCTGGACAGTGCTATACTGTGTAAGAAGAAGGCATTTATCATGCTGTCTTACAGACATCCTGGTAATCTAAATGTGTCTGGATTAAAGTACTAGCAATTTATTTCACCATTTCATCAGTTGTGAAGTTTTCAGCATTAGTATTTAATCATTTTAAATGCATAATTATTACCCTATACTCCATGCTTTCTCACAGGTCCTCTGAAGGACACTAAAACATTGCAATGATATTTTTGTACCTAGTCATTTTCCCAGTCTTTCACAATATTGAAATATACTGGGAATGGAGTGTATTAGAATACATGAAAGGGGAGATGGATTCTGTCCATAAATATTTAGAATTAATTTAGTAATATATGCAATTAACTTCACTTCAAATTATACGTCCATCTCTTTTGTAGATTTATGCCATTCTGGTTATGTCTTGAAACAATGTTAAGAACCTTAATGCATAAAACCTGCAAATTGTCTTTTCTTTACCAATACAAGTAACAACTTATAAAATATTGGTAAATATTAACCTTTTGAAGAACAGCTCTGTATTTAAGATGGGTACACTGCTAAATCATTAAGCAATATTATTAAATATTACATTAGGTATATAGACAATACGGTTTTCTTGAAATACTGGTTTAATATACTTATGGGAACAAAAACTTTGGCTGCTTCTACGCTGTCTTAAATATTCATGCTATCTTTACCTGGGAGCCAGCCATCTCTACATGTATTTGCAGCCCTCACATATAAATTCTGAGATATTCAGTGTTGGTTAAAGTGATGCTCTGACATCAATTGATTTTAATTTTTAAGAAATGTATCTATACAATTCCTAATATTTTTAGCAGGTTAAAAATACTTAGAAAATATTTCAAAAGGAATACTTATTAGTTTGCTGGGCATATCTAATTTTATTTACATTTTCTATTTCTATATAGAATACAGGTTTGAGTATATTGCTTACAATGTCCCCATATTATTTTCCCAACTTATTCCAAAATAGGAGTTGTAATAATTGTAGTTTGCATTCTTTAGGGAAATGCCTTGTCCTTACTTGTGCCAGGTGGGAGAATTATAAAACTAACCAAAAGATTCAGTTCACTGTAAAAGAAGCTTTTAAACCCGATATAAATTAGATAAGCTATGGTGTAGGACAAAGGCTTTGATTTGCTTTTTGCTTCCAAACTTAGAATGTCCTTCATAAGTAGTTCTCTTGCCATAGCTTAATGTCTTCAATTTGGTTTCTTTGTTTTCATAAAGACTTGTTTAAAATCAAAAAAAGTGAGAAAATTAAACACATATCTTTCATATATCTGTTTTACAAAGCCTATCTGTTATAATAAATTTTGTATTTCTGAGAATTTCTTATGGGGATCTGGTTCCATTTATTGCTTCCTTTGACAATGTATGGTTAGTGGCTACTTGTGCCAGGCTTTGTTTCATATTCTAGAGAGTATAAGTGATAAAGTTTCTAATTCATGAAGATTACTCTTCAGTGGGTATAAATGCTGTGATACAATAGGCTCCATCCTCTAGTTCTACCTCCGCCTCCATCCTGAACTTACATTCTCTAATTCTGAACCTTATTCTCTTATTGTTCACATTTATTATTGACCAGCATCAGTTTTTACTGTAGTAGTTATTATACAGTCTGCCTAAATGCCTTCAAACCTACATTTAACAACTGGACCTCTCTGAAAATCAAGATAACTTATGAACAGTCAACTTGAATGCCCCACAGATACTGTAAGCACAAAGTATAAAATTAAAACTCAGTATCTTTATCCCCATACCTCTCTTCTCCTGTCAACCAAATTTTTTCAGTTCTTTAGTATCCATTCATTACTCATTCTCAAAAACCCTTGCTCTAATTTTGGCTATGTTATCAACTAATCAAATTTATACAATAACAATTAATATATGATATAAAATAGTATAATATAATGGTTTCTTTAATTTCACTGGTCTTTCTGGCTTAAACTAAAATTCATTATTACTGATAAAATAATATAATTTTTGAATGTATACACCATCATCTTTTCTTACTTAAATATTTTTCAAGGCTTCAGGGAAAAACAAACATTGTTTTGGCATGGCATAAAAGGCACTTCATATCTGTCACCTACTTGTATCCCACTACTTATATCTCTGGAAGAAAACTATTACTTGTTTAGCATGTTTTAACACTTTTTTTTCCATTTTCTCATCTTTTAGTATGTACTTTTTATCTTAGAAATTTATTTCTAGATTGTTCTGAACATAGATGTACACATATATGTATTATATATAATTATTTTATTAAGGCAGCAATATAATTCATAAAATTATTTTTTAAAGATATATTTATTTATTTATTTATTTATTTATTTATTTATTTATACAAGCACTGGGTACAGTCAGAAGCGTGGGAGGGTGAGAGAATTCACCAGAGCCAGAGCAGGGAACAGAACGCTGCAGAGGCTGTGGGCAGCTTTGCAGCCCAGCGCTCTACCGCTGCACCACCAGGGGAGGCCCAATTCAGAAAATTATTTAATCATTTTTATTTTTCATATTTGCTAAAACATTTTCCTGGGCTTATTTACTTTCTTATTCTTCCAGGGGTGTTATCAAAGTGGGTATCTGAGTGGTAAATTTTGGTGGTAAATATGCCACTTAAATTTGGGTAAATAAACCACTTAAATTAAGTTTATTTGGCTGTATAATCCTAAGTACAAAGTTATTTTTCATTGGCCACTTTAAAATTATTACTGAACTCTTTTTTTCACAAATCTTGTGTTGTTATTGAGAATTTTGATGCCAGTCAGAGTCTTACTGTTCTGCAGGTAATCTATTTTTTTAAGATTTATTTATTTATACATACTAGAATTGGGACACAGGCCAGAGTTGTGGGGGGTGAGAGAATTCACCAGAGACAAAGCAGGGAATAGAACAGATGGATTAACTGAAATACACTGCTGAGGGGAGCAGTGGGAGAGTCAGAAGAGGTCTGCTGCACCATGTGGGTAGCTCCCTGTCCGGGGATAGAACTCCTGCTGCAGTGGCTGCGAATTGGTTGTATCTTAACCCATTGTACCATGAGGGAAGCCCAGATAATCTATTATTTCTGGAATTTTTTAGCTTGTTTTAATTTTATAAGTATATGTTAGTTCCACAAGTCATTTAAATGTAAGGTCTTTAATCTTTAATTATTTGAAATTTATTGTCATTTTACTAAATATCTCCTCCTACATGTACATAAGCATATACATATGTATATGTCTATGTTTGATTGCTTACTTATTTTCTTTCTCTTTCTAACTCTTTTCACTTTTATTCAATTATTATAACATGCATAACTCATGTTTTACTTAGATATTTATATGCCTTCTCCAGTTTTGGCTTATGAATGTCTTCTCATCATTTTGAGAATATTTCATGGCAGAAAATGTAAATATCAGCATGTCCTAATAATTTTATTTCATGCACTGATATTTAGAGAGTTTTCTTTCAATGTTTTTAAACTCTTTAGCTTTTGAGCTCTGATCTTGGTATAAAAACTAAACTGTCTGGTGAGTGTCATAAGAGAGGCAATCAAAAACTTGACCTTATTTCATATAGCTCATATTTATAAGTACAAATGAGTAGATAAAGCACAGTTCCGATACAGGTACAATAAAGAAATCCAGGAGGTTGGAGATTCAAGTGTAGGTACCCTTCGTGAGAAGCCAGGTCAGGGAGGAGGCAATTCCTTTAAACTAGCAGATGGTCCTCCACCAGTTTGAAAGGTTTGAAAAGAAGAGGTTAGAGGAGTGAGTCCTAATGTCTGCCATCATCAACATTTTGCTGAAGAAGGGTTTTTGCACTATACAAGCAGCTGCTGCCAATTCCTATTCCACAGTAATCATAATTCCCCAGAAGCAATGTGGATTTCAGGCAAGAACAGAATTTAAAAACTCCCAACCTGTGCTCTCATCACTGAACTCTGCAGTCATACCTACCACTCCACTGTGATTTCACAGCTTTTAGTCTTCCCAGAGGTTTGCACAGTAGTGGCACTAATTCCTTAGATCCAAGACTGTCTATCTTTTGTAGATATTTATTTATTTATTTGTTTGTTTATCTATCTATCTTTCTATCTATCTATCTATCTATCTATCTATCTATCTATCTATCTATCTATCTATCTATCTATCTATCTATTTATGTCAAACAGGCTTGAGGAGACATAGCAATTCCTGTTTGCTCACTCTGTTGCCAAGATTGAAATATTTTCTAGGGATGTCATGCTAGGGATGCAGTGACAAAAAAAAAAAAAAAAAAAAGCAGATATGTCCCCTGCTCACATAAAGGTTAAATTCAAACAGAAGTGAGACAAAGTGAGATGACCATTATAGGCTTGGTAAACAGTCATGAAAAGATAGAACATCTACCAGATGTACTGACTATCATGAGACTCAGTCTGTCTACATCATTTACATTTAGGAGATGGAAGTTATTCTCTCGGCTTCCTGGCGTTTTGCAGACTGAATGCTCCAGTTGAATCTCTCTCTCAAGACTGTCTAAAACCTCAGGATGACGCTTCACTCAAGATTAAATCCTTTTCCAAGAGACTGACGATGCTTTACATATACATACAGACATATTTATGTATTTGTATGTGTATTTATATAAATATATATATTTCAATTTATATATTATAAACACAGTTTACAAAGACCAAACCAAATTCTTTGCTGAATTCTAGAAAACTCTGAAAGATCATCACAAGAGTGCCTCAAAGATCCATTTAGACCTTAGCTGGAACTTTATTATACATCAACTTCTGCCTCTGGTCAACTTTATTACACATCAACTTCTGCCTCTTCCTTATTTGCTCCCAGATGCCAAGGCCCAGGCACTTGCTAATATCCTGCTCAAGTGCAGTTTTTTATAGTCTCACAGTCTCTTCCCCAAGAAATTCAGCATAAGACGCCAGTTTGATCTACTAATGATGAATTGGTGATATTTTATGTTAATTAAATATTTATTTAACTTGTCTTCAGAAAATTGTGGCCCTCAGAGAAATTTCAGTTTCAGACAACAGAAGTTTTATAACAAGGGAATACACAAATCTGGCAATGATTTATGAAAGTAATTTTTTTAGTGAAAATCATATAGCGGATAACACAAGTGCTACTTAGTTTTGATAAATTATTTAAAGTGGATTTTAGATTCACCTACTGTAGGTAAAAATGACTATGACAGGTAGTTTTAAGTTATGAACATTCAGGATATTTTGGTTAAGTTTTTATAAACCAAATTATTTTTAAATAGGAATGGAGAAAGATGGAGGGGGTGTGGAGAGAGGCAGATGGGGTATGGGCATGGGTGGTTTGGTGGAATGATATGAAAAAAATATTAATTTCATCAGGCTTCACAGTCACTTGTCAGTGGGAAGAGATTTTTTGTATAATTTCAATATATTCATTCTGCCTAAAAATTTTAATAAGGAGAATTTAGTTTATCTATTTTTTCAAACTGCATAAAATTGGGATTTTGCATGAACCTATTAGCTTGTCACAAGATATTATTTTGATTCTTTATGGAGATTGCTTCTGAAATGGTTTGATATCCTAGCTGAAAGTCAAACAAGGTTTAAAATGCAAGACTGAGTTTGGAAAATCTTAATAGCTTCTGATGAAAAAGGATTATACCAATCTGTAGAAAACATGTTCCTCTGCTGCTCCAGTTATAGTTAGAATTTTACTAAGGGAGATTGTAAGTGTCCCTGTGGGATAAAGCTGTGAGAGTAACAATACCATTATTGTACAAAGGCTGCTTGGATTTCATTCCCTTGAGAAGGTTTTGATTGTGTGTATGTGTGTTGCAGAATCAGGTAATAGAGGGGGGAAATCGTATCTTTTTTAACAGGGAAGGGTAGGACACTGGAATACATAGATCTCTCTCTCTCTCACTCACTCACACACACACACACACACACACACACACACACCAGAGTAGTGGGTATTATCGGTTTGCCCAGATCCTTCAGCTGCTAAGATACATGCACCCAAAGGTTCACTTATGAATCTCTTCCTGGAATCGAGAGCAGTCTTGTCTGAGTCTGTTTCCTTTACCCGAGGGCAACCAGTATACTATGATTGGATGAAAATTTCTCCCTCTCTTCTATTCATTACATATCTGTTCAGGACCCTTCTAGCTTCAGAGTGCCTATGAGATTACTTGAGAACTTTGTCTCAATTGCATTCTCAGTTTGATTTTTCCTTCTGCACAATTCTGATTCTTCTTTCCTTTATAGATGAGGTTCAAAATAGCACATTCCCCAAAATTCCTGCATTTAGATCTCCACCCTATGAGAGTATGCTTTAGAGCAATCTGATATAACACACCGAGGGACATTTCCCACTGGAATTCATTATGTATCTGCCATTGGGAGTCTTAGACTTTCTTCTGGGGTTACTCTATTTTTAGTTTAAGATAATGAGATATTAAGAAATTTTGTTATATGAAGATGAGAATTATCTTCTGCTAGTGGAGAAGAGTACCCAGATATATGAAATATTTTCTTGTGGCTGTTCTTTCCTGGCATTTATACTTACTACATCATACCACATTTATCTTTAATCTCATAACATAAACACTTTTGGGAGCATTAGGAGTTGTTTCTGTTGACTTCAAAAATAATTTCATTGATAATATTGAATTTTATACTGTGATTGATACAACCTTAGCCCCTTCCCCCCTCTGGAGGTATTGGTTTAGGACTAAAATTTCCAAGCTCTACTCACTGGGTTGTTTCTCTTGGCAAATAGCTTCCATTCTCAATTGAGAACATTCCAACAGTTATCTTTTTAACATAATGAAAGACACCTTTATGTTTTCTACTACTTAGGAAATTCCAAAGATTTTAGAAAGTCTATACTAGAAAGAGGATGGAACCTAAATACATATAATAGTTCTCAATATAAACAACAACGTTATAGTTGGCAAACCCCACTTCTTTCCCTAGGTTTCATACTTAACTGAAGATATAAAACTAGGAGAAATTTACATGTTAGGTCATTAGCTCATGAAGACTTGAACAAGGAGGTAATTTAAGAGCTCTTTAAGAGGAAAACGGGTGAGTTCCGTTTCTCCACATCCAACATTTGTTGTTGCTAGATGTTTAATATGTGCCATCCTAACTGGTGTAAGATGGTATCTCATTATAGTTTTGATTTACATTTCCCTGATTACAAGTGATGTTGAACATTTTTTCATATGCCTGTTGGCCATTTGCATTTCCTCTTCAGAGAAGTTTCTTCTTAGCTCTTCTGCCCACTGTTTTTTTTTTTTTTTTAAAGATTTATTTATTTATTTATTTATTTATTTATACAAGCACTGGGTATAGCCAGAGGCACAGGAAGGTGAGAGAATTCACCAGACCCAGAGCAGAGAGCAGAACAGGCAGAGTGACGAAGCACACTGCTGAGGGGAGCAGCGGGCAGCAGGAGAAGTCTGCGTGCCATGTGGGACCCTCTCCCAGCCGCCAGGGATCAAACCGGCACTGCAGAGGCTGTGGGCAGCTTCGCAACCCAGTGCTCAACCGCTATGCCACCACGGAGGCCCTCTTCTGCCCACGTTTTGACTGGGTTATTTACTTTGTTTTTGTTGAGTTTCGTCAGCTCTTTGTAGATAAGTCTCCTGCACTGTTGGTGGGAATGCAAACTGGTCCAACCACTATGGAGTGCTGTGTGGAGGTTCCTCAAGCTGCTAAAGATGGAGCTTCCATTTGATCCAGCAATTCTACTCCTAGGTATTTACCCAAAGGACACAGAAACATTAATTCAAAAGGGTACCTGCACCCCTATGTTTACTGAAGCACTATTTACAGTAGGTAAGCTATGGAAATAACCCAAATGCCCAAAAATAGATGACTGGATCAAGAAGATGTGGTACATATACACAGTGGAATATTACTCAGCAATCAAAAAAGATAAACTCATGCAATTTGCAGCAATGTGGATGGAGCTAGAAGGGATAATGCTCAGTGAAATAAGCCAGAAAGAAAAAAAAAATACCAGAAGGTCTCACTCATAGCAGGAATTTAGAAAACCTAAGTAAGGGACCAGGAAAAAGACTAATTATAAGAAAGTAAAAAATCAAAATGAACAAACAACTATAAACCATGGACATACCACAGGGAGAGAGAAGGGAGTAGGATCAAAACAAGGGTGGTGGGAATTGTATGGGCACTATAACCAAGATGAAAATGCATACATTGTGCAAAAATGAAAAATGAAAGAAATATATAAAATAAAAAAAGAAAAATAAATAAAAGAAAGTGGGAAAAATAAAATAAAATCAATATTTAAAAAAAGAGGAGAAAGGGCATTGGAGATTAGGGTTAGGACAGAGTTTGCAAGGACTCCTTTTTTTTTGACATTCAGGTGAATAACAGAGCCATTAGGAGAAAGTTTTAGGGAAAGATAATTCTTGTGTCTGTCTATCTCAACTGCCCCCAAACTGGTTATTTACTACTCTGTGGAGTATGATAATCTAATTACTGGTTTCCTCACTTCCAGTCTTGTTTCCTACTACCTAAAGGCCAAGGAGAAATTTTAAAATCAGGACTGAATATTTAATTACTTTGCTTAAAACACATTACAGGCTGTCAATTGTTGATAGAATTTTTTAAATATGTTAACATGGACTGCAGTTTCTGAGGAACACTGCTCCAAAAACATTGTAGAGTTCACCATCCTCAAGGAAAATTTAGTTACATTAAGGAAATTAAAAACTAATTGTATAATCTGATACCTCCCTTCTGGTCAGCCTCAGTGAGCCCCAAGTTCTTCATTTCCTGATCTCTCTTCTCCCCACACATCATACTTGACAGTCCCATATCCTTCCTTCACTGTACTGGAGCAACTCAAACTCCCACATCCCATTTATCTAATATCCCTCACTAGCCTTTAATACCCCTCACTAGAGAATATTCTTATTAAATCAATTTTGTAATTTTCATGAAATGATAAATTTGTCACTATTTGTATGACTATTTAATTACTAAATGTCTTTCTTACTGGACTACGTGTTCCTTGAGTGTAGAGACCACATATGCTTAAGTTCACCATTACATTGTCTTGTGAGTGCCTGGATCATTATATATCCTTCATATATATTTCTCTCTTAAAGGATTATGTATTTTTTTAAAAGTATATGCATTTTTGTTAAAAATGATTCTCCTTTTGCTTGCTGTTGCATTTTGAAACCATAAGGAACATTTTTCAAAATACATCCTTCTCCCTCCCTGTGCTTCAGTTTCATTTGTATATATCAATGCGACAAAACCCCTTCCCTTCTTTGATAATAAATGCTTGCACCAAATATTAGTTGGTAGGATTTTGGAATCCTCACTGTATTATATAATGCTTATGTGTAGTTCCATGGATGGCATTGCTCTCAATTTAAGCAGGATTACTGATAACATTTCTTTGATAGAGGAAGTTAATTTTTTCACTACAATTTATTTACTCAGGAAATATCAGAAAACTCACTATTCAGAGGTTTCTTAATCTCTTGCCATTTAAAATGACAATTTATGTGGTAGGAATGGAGGCACAAGGGGATGTCATTTATTTCTGCAAGGTTTATGTAATGGACAGAGTGCAGACAGCAGATAAAGCTGAATATTTGTGCCTGGGATAGAGAATATTTTAATTGCAAATTCACCAGTAGAGGAATTCTTGTCACTACCTTAGACATGAATAAATAGATGATCTCGCTCTTATTTTTGCATGCATACTTATGAACTGTGTTAGAGAATCAGGGTAGATGTAACTGTGCTCCTTTTAACTATTTTTTTAAGATTTATTTTTATTTATGTATGCATATAAGAACTGGGGTGTAGGTCAGAGGTGCAGAGGGGTGTGAGAAGATTCACTAGAGAAGTGGGGAGCAGGACAGGCAGATTCGTGAAACACACTGTTGAGGGGAGCAGCAGGTGAGCCAGGAGAGGTCCACTGCACCATTTGGGCTGCTCCCTGGCTGGGGATCGAACCCATGCCACAAGGATGACTTTAACCCCTGTGCCACCAATGAGAGCCTCCTTTTTACTATTTATATGCTATCTCAGGAAATGTTTCAGTTAATTCATTAGGCACAATATTTCTGCTTTGGGGATATCTCTATAGAATTTACTACTTTACACTACTGAAAACTGATTCACACAGAGAAAATAAAAACTAGTATAATAAGATTAGAAATACAAATACAATTTGTCAAGTTCTTTGCTACCTGGTTTTAGAGGTGTTAATGTAAGGGCTTTTAAAAACATTTATTTATCCAATTATAATGGTTATAATGTTTTAGGCAACATTCTGAGTATTTTACAATTATTGAGTTATTGTATACCCATAATGAGTTATCCGACACTATAAAACCCCTCACTGAAGAAACTGAGGCAAATAGATCTCACCGCCCAAGATCTTTCAGTGAGTGTTGCTACTAGGACTAGAATTTAATAAAATTGTGTCAGAGTTCATGCCTTTCACTATTTCTAGCACTATCTGTCAAGTTTATTATAGATTCATTTACTTTGTTTTAGACCGATCTCTAAAGTTTGGTTTCAGTTCTGATTAAGAACAAAAATTATAAGAAAAATGTGGTTTATATATGATCTCCTTGGGCAAAGTAACTAAATATGAGATTCTCTGTTACTTCTGATATTGGGATAATTCAAGTTTACTGGATATGAGTTTTGGTAAAATTTTGAGATTTTATTTGAGCATATTAAGTACTTGATTAGAGATACATGTATTTTGATACCTATACATTAATTATTCCTCAAAAACTCTAAATTTTTCCAGTGTGTTGACAATTTTATGTGATATATTCATGTGTCTTAATCTTTTAACTATATACTCTCTTGGCACTTTAAAAAGTATACAATCTAAAAAAAATCACATATATGTTTAAATGGTTATAATAATATCTTTTCAGCATATGATTACAAAACAGTAGACTTTTGTATCCTAAGACAAGAGCTAGAAAGAAAAAAGTAAGAGTGAGAGATCTATTCTATAAAATGCACAAGAAAATAACTTCATTGTTTCATGTGTTCAGAACCAAAAGGGGTCCTATTAGTTAAAAAACTACAATATGAAGCAAATGTAATCATTTTAGGCAAAGTAGAAAATAATTTAAAAATTTGTTTTCAGTGCTTTAGTTAAATAAAGGATACTATGAATCAGTGATTGGTATAAGCTTTGGGGACTCAAAGAGACCCCTAGCCTCAAAAAATTTAAATTCTGTAAAATAAAACATTTAACAGTAACATTAATAAAAGTATAATGAATAAGTATGTAGGTATTAAGTATGATTGTGAGCACAAGGGCCCATGGGAACAAAGTTTTCTGTACGGGGCTCTCCTAAACAGTTTTTGTGGAAGAGAATTCCTCATGAAAAATTGAAATTTGGCATATATTATCAAATCTGAAAAGAAATATTTATAACAAAACATAGTGGTAAGGGACTTCAACATCTTTATTTCATCAATGGATGGAATAACAGGAAGCTAATAAGGAAATAATAGTTTTAAACAAAGAATTATACCACATGGGCTTAATAGACATTTATAAGGCACTACATTCTTCTCAAGTGCACATGGAAATTCTCCAGGATATATCATGTACTGGAAACACAAATCAGTTTTAATAAATTCATGAAGATTACACTCATATCAAGTATTTTCTCTTATTATAATGATATAAAGAAACTAGAAAAAGAAGAACAAAGCCAAAAGGCAGTATAAAGGAGAAAATAATAAAAATTGGAGTAGAAATAAATGAAGTAGAAATAAAAAAAGTAGGACAATGGTCAAAAAAATACAAGCTGTGGTTTCAAAACATAAACAAAGTAGATAAACCTTTAGCTAGACTCAAAAAGAAAAAGGGAGAACACTCTTAAAAATAGAACCAGAAATGAAAGAGAAATTAAAACAAATATCTCAGAAATACAGAGGATCATGAGAAGATTACTATGAACATTTGTATGCAGATAGATAATAAAGTAGAAGAAATGGACAAATTCTTAGGGAAAAAGCAACCTTTCAGACTGGTTAAAAGCAAGAAGATAGGAAACAGTAATCAAAAGTGTCACAAAAAAAAAAAAGGAACAGTTTTAGGCAGTTTCACTAGGGAATTCTACTAACCCTTCAAAGATGAACTAATACTTGTCCTCAAATTTTTCCAAAATTGAGAAAAGGGAACGTTTCCAAACTCATTTTATGAGGCCAACATTATCTTGATTTCAAAGCCAGACAAAGACATCACTAATAAAGAACATGACACACTAATTTCCCTGATGAACACAGATGAAAATATCCTCAACAAAATCTCAGCAAACCCAGTATGTATTAAAAGGAACATATAATATGACCAAGTGGAATTTATTCCAGAGAAGCAAGTAGGGTTCAGATTCCAAAAAATGATCAATTCACTACATCAACAAAAGGAAAGATAAAAGCCATATAACTATATTAATAAAATCAGAGAAAGAATTTGATAAGATTCAATATCCATTTATGATAAAAACCCTAAAAAAATGATGATAGATGAGACATATGTCAACATACTAAAGGCCATAAACAACAAACCCAACAGCTAACACCATTCTAAATGATGTGAAACTGAAAGCTTTTCTGCTAAGATCAGGAACAAGACAAAATGTTTACTTTCACAACTACTATTCAACATGGTATTTGAAGTCCTACTTAGAGCAGTCAGGCAAGAGGATGATATAAAAGCAGATGACATGATGATATGCAAATGAAACTCTAAGGACACCACTAAAAATTATTTGAAACAATAAATCAGTCCAGTAAAGTTGCAGGTTACCAAATCAATTTACAAAAATCCTATATACGACCAAGTCAGAATAGGCAGAAATCAAGATAATGAATTTAATATCTAAAAGTAAACTTAACAAAGGAGGTAGAGGAACTATATATTGAAAACTATAACACTATTAAAAGAAATAGAAAACACAAAGAAATGGAGAGATATTTCCCATTCATAGTTTGGAATAATTAACACTATTAAAATGGCTTTCTTACCCAATGCAATCCTCACTGAAGTTTCAATGACATTCTTCAAAACAAAACATCAGAACAAACCCCAAATTCCCAAAGCAATCTTGACAAATAAGAACAGTGGTATCACATATCCAGACATCAAACTATACTGCAAAAGCTATAGTAATCAAAACAGTAAGACATGTGCATAAAAACAGACAAAAAAAGCAACAGAAAAGGATTGAGAGTTGAGAAATAAACCCACATCTTAATGGACAGATAATGTACAATAGAGGAGCCAAGAGCTTACATTGGACAAAAGAATGGCTCTTCAACAAATGTTGTTGGGAACACAGGACAAAGAATGAAACTAGCCTACTATCGCACACCATATAAAAAATTAACACAAAATTGTTTAAATCTTTGAATGTAGGACCTGAAAAATACAACACATATTTTTTAAAAAAGGCAAATATTCTATGACATTGGTTTCAGTGCTGTCTTTGTGTATTTATCTCCAATAACAAGAGAAACAAAAGAGAATATGGGAAAATGTTTCTGGATATTGAACAGAACCATCACTAAAAGTAAATGACATCCTACTGAATGGAAGAAAATGTTTGCACACCATACATCTGCTAATGGGCTGATATCAAAGGTCTACAATGAACTCACACAGCAAAAAGAAAACAATCCAATCAAAAATGGGCAGAGTTAAACAGACACTTCACCAAGGAAGGTGAACAGATGGCCAACAGGTATGTCAAAAAATGCTCATCACTGCTAATCAAGGAAATGTAAATCAAAATGACGATGATATAACATCATACTTGTAAGAATAGTCCATGTCAAAAAACCCAGAAACAACAAATGTTGGCAGAGATGTGAAGAATAAGGACTCCTCATTCCCTGGTGGTGGAATGTATATTCTTCCAGACCTTATGAAAAAAAGTATAGAAATTTCTCAAAATATTAAAAATAGATCTATCATACATATATGATCTAGCAATTTCACTCTTTCCTATCCACATGAAGAATGTAAAAACACTAATTCAAAGGGATATGCGCCCTGCTATGTTCATTGCAGCTCTCTTTACAATAGCCAAGTTAAAGGAACAACTTAAGTGCTGAAGGACAGATGAGTGGATTAAGATGTTGTCCATATACACAAATGGGATATTATTAGCTACATTAAAAAAAAAAGGATGAACTCTTGCCATTTGCAATAAAAGGGACAGAACTGGTGGGAATAATGCTAAGCAAAATAAGCCAGAAGTCAAAATAAGTCAAAAGACAACACATGCTTTCACTTATATATGGAATATAGAAAGGAAAAAAAAAAGGGTCAGACAAAAACAGACTGTTGGAATCCAACTGCAGGACTGAGGCTACCAGAAGAGCGGGGAAGAGAATAAAGATGGAGAATGCCCAGTGAACTCTGGTGGAAAACTATTTTTGCCTTGTTTGTGGGTGAAGTGTGGTAACATAAATATGTATCTTCCTATATCTCTGAATCAAATACAGTGTTGTATGCTAAAGACTAATGTTGCCTCAATGAAAATATTAAATAAATAAAAGCAAACACATACATAAAAGAAAAATCTGAAAGTTGAATGAAAAGTGGATGAAAGAAAGAATATTCTAAGAAGTAGCAATTTTATGAAATATAGTCCACACAGAGTTATTATGGAGGAAATAGAAACAATTTAGAATGGCTGGAGCCTAGCATATGAATTAGGCTGCAATGAATGGTGATACCTGAACTTTATCAGGCAATTTTTTATACACTATAAGGAGCTATGATTTTTCCTATGGTATAAAAAATACAATGAAGAATCCATGAGAAGGGAAGTGATAGAGTCAGATAGTTGTCCTACATAGATAATTGAAATGGAATAAATTTATTAAACACAAGGAATGTTTACTTCAGGAATCTAAGGCAGAGACTGCATGTCTCATTAGAATAAAAGAGGTCAAAGTATAGCACACATGCAAAAAAAAAGTGATTTGGTAAAGTTATCTAGTGGATGCAAAATAGAAAAAATGGAAAGGATACCTTGCTGTTGTAAAACTTAAATGACAAAAGTGATTGAAGTAGGCCTCACTGAATGATGAGAAAGGAGCCCATTTCTGACAGGTTTCATGTGCAATACAAAACATATAAGTGGTTATTAAATGATGTCACTGACTGTGATAGAAGGCAGGAAAAGGACACTTTTGTGGGAACAATTTTGCTGTTAGCAAGAGTAAATTAACAATTGTGAACTCATATTTTGAGCTTTTGATTACAATTTTTATGTAACAATAGTGTGGAGAATAGCTATGCACCAAAATTTAGGAAAAAATTAGAATTGGATATTCCAATTTTTTGAATTACAAGAACAAAAATCTAGTAAAAATCATTAGATTACCCACAGAAAATAAATACAAAGAGAAAATAATGGCACAAATGGAAACTCTAGAAATTTCCAGAGTTAACAGTCATTGGTGTACTACTGAAAAATGTGTAACAACAGATTTTCTAAAAATATTATTTGTTGACAAGCGTATGTTTGCTATAAATTTTACTGATATAAATTATTTGTCAAAAGTTTACAACATTAATAAATTATGCAATACTAATTATTGAGAATTATTTATAGTAAATCAATTTCCAGAGTATAATTTCTTTAATTTTTGCTCAACTGTTGTACTGTAGGTAAACCAGATAACTGATGAATAAGTGCAATTTCTACATGAATACTGGTATGTTCAAAAGATCAGAATTAAGACATAAAGCCAATGATCACTGAAGGAGTAATAATCTGTAAAAGTGTATTGTGTATACACAAAAAGAGTTTACAAACCAGAGCACTCAAACCAAAATGTACAATCAAACTCAAGGCTAGTGAGAAGGTAATGGTTGTTCTTCAGTTGGTTGGTTGTAATGCTAGAATTTTCTTAAATAATAGGACATTGATTTTTGGTTACCTTGTATCAATTTGACAAACAATTTAAGTTTTGCTTATTATTTCTAGAGGCATAGGCAAGAAATGACCCAGGTCAAGTTAGTCTTGCAAAATAAGCAAAATTAAGTTGGTTTTGTCCACTCAGGTAATTTTCAGGGCTGGTATTTATTTATTTTTGGTTTTTAAAAGTTGATATTCTCCTTAATTTAATAAGTTGAAAATGAAGCAGTGAAGATTTATCTTTAAACTTCACTCATCAATAATGTGAGACTTTGCTGAACAAGAAAACAGTTTTGAACATAGTGAGAATATTTTTTCTTTCTTCTTTTTTTTTTTTTTGCTATTTACAATGTAATGGCTATATAACTTTAAAGTTTAAGATGTATTATTGACATTTTTCCCAATATGTAAGTCTACACAATCAAAAAAGGCAAATAATCAAGACTAATTTGTAGTGTTTGCTGATTTCCATGGTGCAAATACTCTCATCACAGCAATTTCAAGCTCCCAACATATTGTCACCAAGTTTGGAGTTGTGAAGAGATGTGCAATAGCACATTTCAAACACAGAGATAAAATAAATGTAAATAATTCAAAAAGCAGAATGTGGTAACATAGTTAGGAAGCAATGAGTTGTATTTACTTCATTTGTTTTTATTGCTGGAATGGTCAGCCTACTATAAAGACTAAGCAGAGTCCACATAAAAACACCTTCACTTCTGACACTAATTGCAAGTTTGGCAGGCTCCCAAGATTGGTCTCAGGTTCAATAACTCACTAGATGGAATCACACAACTCATTGAAAGCTGTTATTCTCACAGTTATAGTTTATTACCGAGAAAGATAGCGATCGAATCAGCCAAGGACAGCAGTGCACTGGGTAGCGTCCCAAAGTGTGCCATACGAGGGGCTACCAGTTATCCTCTCCTCAGAGTGAGGACTGCCTTATTCTCTCAGTACTTACGTCAATCAGGGAAGATCTTCTGAGCCTTAGGGTTTTCAGATGAGGGCTCTATTTTATAGGAGTTGTTGACACCAGAAGGAACTGGTTGCAGTTTTCAGCCCCCAGGAGGTCAAGCTGGGTGACCCAAAGTCCCCACTCTAAATAACTTTATTTACTTATTTTTATTTTTTAAAGATTTTATTTATTTATACAAGAACTGGGGTACAGGTCAGAGGCATGGGACAGTGAGAGAATTCACCAGAGGTAGAGCGGGGAGAAGAAGAGGCAGATGGACCGAAGACACTGGTAAGGGGAGCAGCAGGCGAGGGTAGGAGAGGTCTGCCACGCCATGTGGGTTTCTCCCTGGCCGGGCTGGGAATCGAACAGCGCTGTTCTCAACCCGCTGCGCCACAGGGGAGGCCCTTTAAATCACTTTATTGATGTGACCCAGAGCTCACAAATTAAATCATATTGTTGGTGTGAATTAGAGCCCCCACCCTAAAACAGTTTTCCCAGGTAAAGATACCTCTATCAGGCATGACATTACAGATGCCAGTCAAAGACCAGACATCTTTTTGGACAAGATGAAACATTTTTAAAATCCTTTACTACACAAATAAAATTTAATTATAAGTATATAATTTAATGTTTGATAATAACTATGTTTAACATCTACCTTGAAAAATTCCTGAAAATTTTTACAGTCAGCTTGTGAGCTGGTATAAATTGTTTTCAACACAACAAATGGTCCAATGGTCAAAATGTAAACAGAAGAGAAATCCATGAAAGAAACAGATAATATGAAGTAATACAATTGGAGAACATATGCAGAAAAAACAAATTACGAGATTACATGTTTACTGAGAACAAAATGTTCAATGGTTAAGTTCAGTAAAATAAGCTCTAAAAACTCTTCTGTCTTGACAAATAGCAACTTTGCTTCCCAAAGTACAAAAACACCAGGAAGAGTGTTATGGCATGGCAATGGTAGGAATAATCACTTAAGGGTTTTGCTTTTTTTGGTCTAGTTTCTAGAAAACTTTAGCAATTTGAGCATCATCTATATGGGAAGATGTTCTTAGTTACATGTAAGGAGAGTTAATGAAAAACTGACTCATCAAATAAATATATTGTAACCTTGATTTTATAGAACTATCACAATGTACCTTATAAAGGTCATAAATAACCAACTACAGATAGTAACATTTAACTCATATGCTAGGATATATTAAGTGATACACTATTTAATATGTTCTCCAAGGTGAGAAAATATGCTATCAGGTGCTTATTTTTCTAGTATTCTTTTCTTTCAAAAGTAAATCCTTGTTATGGGAATAAACCTAATTTCATGATGGTGACCTACAGAAATAGAAACTATAGAAATGATGGTACTAATAGAAAGAAACAGAGTATCAGAAAGGAAAAAGAGAAAGGGATAGCAAATTCAAACTTTCCTGAACTTTCTGATAAAAGGTGATTAGAGTCTTCATTTGCATAATATTATTATTTTATTATAGCTAACGATATATGTGTTCGTACATAAGACTGCATTTTCCTCCACTGATTTTTGTAAAGTACTAATTAAATCACCCATCATATTTTCATGCTTTGGCCTTTTTGCACTTTCTATTTTTGACCAAAATAAGTTGTTAAATCCTGTGGCAATGAAACAGTATCATTTGTGTTATTTAGTTACACAAGTATGAACCATACAGTCACAAAGGATAAGGTTAAGAAAAGACTGAATTTGGGCCTCCCGTGGTGGAGCAGCGGTTGAGCGCTGGGTTGCGAAGCTGCCCACAGCCTCTGCAGCGCTGGTTTGATCCCCGGCCACCAGCAAGGGTCCCACCAAAAAAAAAAAAAAAAAAGACTGAATTGGTGAATGACAATTTGAAGTATTTGATACTTCACTCTACAATGAATATATTAAGATTTGCACGGTATCATTCAATATAATAATGCACATGAAAGCATTTTGACATTATTTTGATAGCTACATGGCAGGTATGTGGGTACATTAACATAGAACTCTATCAGGATTTTATATTATGTAATAGATCATTATGGCTTCTTGGTAATTTTTCCTTCTTTGCTGACAACTGAGGCACAGTTTTTGCCTACATAATTATAAAAAAATCTCTACATCTGTAGATACAAACTTAGCTAAAACCACATGTGACAGGTTTGGTAAAAACCCCTATCACAAAGCATAGTATAGGGCCTTGCAATTTGAATATGTTTAGAGGTTTTCTTTGTAGCAACTTTGCAGATTATCTCTATAGTGAATTGATATATACGGTGATAGTATTCACAGATAAAAAGGTGACAGTTGTATACCTTATTTATAGCCCCAGCACTGTTTGACATCTATTTAAGAATATAATTGCCAATCAAATTTGATATACTAAGATGATAAAGTATTTTATAATTAGGATTTGTGGCAAACAATGTATATGTGCTCTTATGCAAAACTGCATCATAAAATGTGGTATGATGAACCTTTAAAGCCGCAGTCCCCGCTTGGCCTTTATTACTAATATGACCTGATCCATTAAGTTGACTCTCAGGGTTACTGTTTCCTCATCTTTAAAACAGAAATAATATCTATTTTAAGCAGTTTGATACATTTAATAAGAAGCTGTGCATAAAATGCTTAACACAGCCGCTGACTTAGTTCTCAATAGATATTAATTATCTCCTGGTCCATCATTCTGATAGTTGAGTTATATGCACATATTATAGACAAAATGATTAATAGCTGATACTGCTAGCATCTTAAAGTGTTAGTTACAAGAACATCTTATATTCTATAAATGCCAGGGGATAACAACAGCCTCTTTAAGGCAAATGCACTCAAATAACTTGTGACAGCAATCTACTACTAGGAAATAAATTATAATAGTAGTAATTTCCCTATGAAATTGGAAACCTTTTCATAAAAGAACAGTTCTTTTATCTTTAACTTCATAAATCATAGTATATAATGTGCTCTCAACTTGAAAATAAAATGGTCTTTGGAAGATGTTGAAATTTATAATGTTATTTGCAGTACTAGAGAGAATGCCACTTTAAAGAAAACTGACTGCACTTTTTTTTTTTTTGCAATGGGAATAACTTTTGTCTACATAAAAGAGGATTATGAGAATTATATTATGGAATCCTTTATGGTATTTGCTTCTCTAGGATCTGTCTGACCTCAACTGATGTGTGATTATATCAATAGTGTTTTACTATCTGTGCTTTTCATGTTTCTAAATAAATGAATAACTCCCATGCTGCTTTAACTGCTATTCCGTCAAATAACTAAATTCCAAAGGTATCGCTGGTTCCAGAAATTTTGATGTCCTGGTAATAAAATGTGCCATTACATTTCAACAGAGCAAAAAGTTCTTCACTCTGGGTGGGACTGACAGTTTCTTATAATAACGCTCATGAAGAGGGATTTTTAAAAGGTGATTTGGAGAAATACATGCCACTTTGGTATTTTTTGGATTTCATTTTTTTATTTTCTATTTCTTGGATAACTTGAAAGTATTGCTATTTGTCTGAAAATGTATTCATGGTGTCTTTTTATTTGTTAATAATATCCTTCATGGGGCCTCCCCAGTGGCGCAGCGGTTGAGCGCTGGGTTGCGAAGCTGCCCGCAGCCTCTGCAGTGCCAGTTCGATCCCCGGCTGCTCCCCGGCCACCCGAGGAGGGTCCCACATGGCGTGCAGACCTCTCCTGCCGCCCGCTGCTCCCCTCAGCAGTGTTCTTCGGTCCTTCTGCCTGTTCTGCTCCCCACTCTAGCTCTGGTGAATTCTCTCACCCTCCCACACTTCTGACTGTATCCAGTGCATGTATAAACAAACAAACAAACAAACAAACAAATAAATAAAGTATGCCTCTATAAAAAAAAAAATAAAAAAAAAATAAAAAAAATAATATCCTTCATATTTTAGATTATTCTATATGCTTTTGTGCCCTCATCACTTTTGTGTTTGTAGAATTGCCTTGGAGATAGTATAACCCAATCTTCTATCTTCATAAGTGATTAAAGAAGGAGTGACATAGAATCAGAGGATTGATTAGTGTTTGGGATATGTTGGGCTCCCAGTTCAAATTTTCAAATATTGAGTTGAATATTCAAACAATAAATTTAACTCATTTCACTTCAAAGAATAAAACATATCTATCCTTACTAAACATAACCTGCAAAAAAGGTTGTTACTCATGTACAGGCAATACTGTAGAATCTATTTTTTTCTTAATCTAAATCCATGGCATTTAGTCAACTGTTCCAACCATCTTCCTTTGTATATTTTTCCCCTCAAAATACACTTCTGCTGGACAATTGGGAAACACTTAGTCATTTCAAATTCAGTTTAGTTCAGTTTCCCTGGGGGAGGGAAATAATTTCTGAATATATAAATAAAGGTTGTAACTGCTATGGCAATATATCACTCAGACCTCCTACAAGAGAAACTGTAACCATAGATTGAATTGCAGTCAGCTGCTGCCCCAAAATGTACTCTAGTGCATTTTCACTGAGACAATACTTCTCTAGGCTTCTCCCAGTCAGTACTGAGCATGGGCAGGGTACTGGTGTTGGCCATTCTTGACCAATACAGGAGCTCTCTAATGGTCATCTTTTACTTAGTGACTCTCATTGAGACATTTTTAAATAAAGTCTACTACAGGCTAAGGCTATTCCTAGTTTTACTCCCCTCTGAATTTTTACACATCTCTGACCTAAATTACAATCTAAAGACACTCCCTGCTTACTCCTGCTCCCACCCTTTAATCTTCACAGATGTCTCCCTCTAAACATTTGTTTATGTTAGCATTTCTTTTTCAGAGGAACCAAACAGAGACTGGCAATTTGGAGATTGGGATTTGGAGAGGGGATTTGGAGAATGGCAAAATGATCCTCAGTGAAACATGGCAACCAAATAGTTTTAGTACAAGGTGGTACTTAACCCAATAGCAGAGGATTTCACTAGTGGTAAAGATAGTAAAATGTCTGGTGGAGGGGAAAGCCTTGCTTATAATTCAGCATTTGAAGACTATGTGGGTGAACAATGCCTCCAAGGAGTTGGAAGATTATTTTTAAATTACATAGCTATTCTAAAGAGAGAATGAAAAACTAAGAATTGTTAAAAAAACAAGCAAGCAGTTTAAGTGTAAGTGTCAGAGCATCTCTGGGAGCTTAAAAAGTAGCACTTAACTCCTGAGAAAAAGCTTGGAACAATCACAGGATTTAATAATGGCACAAAATTCCAGAAATATTTAATTGCTCAGCCAAGGCAATTCAGTTTTTATAAAGTTAGGGCCCTAATTGGAAAAACCAGGACACTAAAAAATAAAGTGGATATTCCTCAGGGTGCATGCCTGCCAATTCCCTTGATCCTTCAGAGTTGGTGGAGGTAGACCACCTCTCCCTAATAAGAGGTATCACTTTACTATTCAGGAATATACTGCTGACAGCTCATGCCCTGCACCCTAAGGCAAAAGGTGTTCCTTTAGGAGTTACCTTTATCCTATCTTCTAGTACAATAGCTATTGTAAATTTCAGCTTAAACCAGATGGCAGACATGCTCATAAGGAGACAAAAGAAATTGCACATCAAGGTATGTACAAGAATTATTTAGCCTATAACATCAGGAGTCACAGGAATATTCTTGGAATTGGATTTTGAAGTTGTTTGATTAAAACATAAGATTTGATAAGCATGGATTTGTTCAATTATGGGTGCTTTCTTAAGACACAAGACTTAATGAGACTTAACCCTCCAGATGGCCACTGTTGAAAAGGGGAAGAGGCACTGACCATTTAAACAAAATGACTCAGAGTGTTGACTTTAGCCATTCTTTATAATATACCACTCTGAGCTCTTGAATGGACTGATCACTAATCACTGACATAATGACTATGCGTAGAATTAATGTAATGGGTTCCTACCAACCTGTCAATCAAGGCAGAACTGACTGATGATACAATCTTCTAGCAGCAGAAGTCAATGCTGAGCCTCAAATGGGTACTTTACAAGAGGTGAAATACCAATTCCTTAGTCACAATTCTGTTCCATCCGAGAATACCAGTGGTTTGTCCTTACAAGAACAGTTATTTATTCTGAGCATGAGTTTGACATTTTTGCCTATACAGCCTCAGTCAGCAACACAGACTAGGACTTGATGGAATAATTCATTCACAGACATAGAATCTCATTGTCTAGTATAGGATCAGGGCACTCACTTTGCAGTGGAAGTAGTATGGAGGTGTCATCTGTGACCCAGATAATGAGGTCCACTGATCTTGTCAGAAACCACACCATCCAGAAGCAATCAATCTTGAATCCTGGCATGGTTTACCTAGGACATACCTGAAACATCACCTTGGAAGCAATGCTCTGTTATAATGAGATACTGTCCTTAGGAGGAAGTACATGTACTAACCAAAGAGCTCTAAATATGCTTGGTATTCCTAATCAGAAGAATGTGTGGGCTCTGGAATCAAAGGATGTACTATGGCCTGAATCCATGTCCTTTTAAAATTCATTTGTTGAGGGACTCCCTGGTGGCGCAAGGGGTTAAGCACCGAACTATGAAGTGATCTGCGGCCTCTGCAGCACAAGTTCGATCCCCGACTAGCCAGGGAGCAACCCACATGGTGAAACAGATCTCTCCTGTCTTGCCTGCTGCTCCCCTCAGCAGTGTGTTTCATTCAGTCTGCCTGTTCTGTCCCCATTTTGTCTCCGGCGAACCCTCTCACCCCCCCCCATCTCTGCCCTGTACCCCAGCTCTTGTATACATAAATAAATATTTCAAAAATAAAATTCATATGTTGAAATCCTTATGCCTAATGTGTTGCTATTAGATGGTGAGACCTCTGGAAGGTAGTTAAGTCATAAAGGTGTAACCCTCATAATATCTTATGAGGTTAAGATTAATACCTTATAAAAGATGCTACAGAGAGATTCCTAGCCCCTTTCACCAGGTGAGGATAAAATGAGAAGTCTGCATCCTGGATGAGGGCCTTTATTTGACTGTTATCTGAAACTTTCAGCCTCCTAAACCATGAGCAATAAATTTCTGATAGGTATGAAGTATGCAGCCTGTGGTATTTTGCTATAGCCACCTGAATAGACTAAGACAGGATGGAAGGAAGAGAAGTTCTACTAATTATTACTCTCTGGAGGATATGATGTTCCCCAGCCTCAAAACTCCAAGTTCTGATGGTGGAAGTCCCAAATCCCAAAGAGGCCACAAAGAAAGACAGATGACTTCCTAAAGGGTCATCGAGTTTTAAGTTGGGACAGCTGTCAGACCCCTTTGGCTTTCTTCTGTTTAGGTAAATGGAGTCACCATGTTGGCAGGGATAACTCATCCCTATAAATAGGAGGAAGTGGGACTGTTTCCATAATGTGGAAAAGGAACAATGCATATGAAAACCAGGTGATCTACTTTGGCACCTGAAGTTACTCCCTTAATTAACAATGAATGCACATTCGTGCAATCTGTATTGAGAAATTTGTGATTTCCAAAGTTTCATATCTCTTATCAATGAAGGACTGTGTCAACATGAAACATCCATGAGGACAAATTGCTGTGTTGGCAGAGGGTGTGGGGATTTAGAATGATTAGTGGGTACAGAAAAATATGAGTGCAAGCTTCATTCCAAGTCCAACTGCAGTGACAGAGCTTGTACTTTATCTCACTAGCCTTCCTGTCTACCTCTTCTCTCAGGGTGAGAGGCCAGCAGAAACTCTGGAAGAATGGCCTTCCAACTCTGAAAGGAAAGGTAGGTTCCTAGAGTGGTGCCACTCAGATCTCTTTCTTTCTTTTTAAAGATTTATTTATTTATTTATACAAGCACTGGGTACAGTCAGAAGCGCGAGAGGGTGAGAGAATTCACCAGAGCCAGAGCGGGGAACAGAAGAGGCAGAGTGATGAAATACACTGCTGAGGGGAGCAGCGGGCGGCAGGAGAGGTCTGCGTGCCATGCAGGACCCTCCTCCAGTGGCCTGGGAGCAGCCGGGGATCGAACTGGCGCTGCAAAGGCTGCGGGCAGCTTCGCAACCCAGCGCCCAACCGCTGCGCCACCGGGGAGGCCCTCGGATCTCTTTCAATAGGATCTCCTGCTATGGCTTAGGTTGCCCAGCTCCCATTCTTTGACTCCTCACTGTATTTCTCCTGAAGCCACACTTTCTCAGGACTGAAACCATCCCCTGATGAAGCGTGGTCCTGTATTAATGCCAGCCCCTTTCCAATGTAGTTCTTATTAGTCATTAATTTACAAACATAAATAATAAAAACATTTTTAAAAAGAGATCTTTGGAAGCAGGCATATTTAGTAATACAGTATAGAAATCATGGAAGCATCAGATGCTATTGAACTACAGCTGCTCTTTACCTGGAGAGAGAAGTTCTCAGCTTCGGGTCTCTTGATATTTTCATCAACTCAGTTTAAGATCAATGTCTCTTCTTTGTGGAACATAATTTATGACCAGCCTCTTTGTTTCCATAATTTTCCTCCTCTACTACAATTTTCAACCATGTAATTAGAAGATGATTTTCTAAATCTGATTGTTATTCCTCCTTTTAAATGTGTTCAATGTCATCTTCCCTCTGACTTGATAGTAAAAAGTCCAAATTACTTTGTACAGAATTCAAGGGGTTTGAAAATGTTCAACGTTCATTTTCATCTTGACCACATAAGTCATATTTCTTTACTTGATGTGTTGGGCTTTCTTTTTCTCCCCATGTTCTCATTATTTTTTTCACCTTATTTAATCTCTCCCATCTATCTGAACTATTGTTCTTTATCTCTGTTGACTGCCATATCACCTTCCTTCAAAAACAATTAGAATGTAACTTCTTAGTCAAGTCTGTCTACAATTAATGCCACCAAATATAAACTGCACTCAAGTAACACAAGTACTGATTAACACACTCTGTACCCCCAGGAGGTAGTTACATCCTTGGGCAAATGACTGTATTTGAATCTCTTTTCCTACCTCAATACCTGACATAGAATAAGCAATCAATAAATATTATTAAATTTTATTGAATGGAGGAGGTTTTTTTTATAAATTGCTTGTGTTTTTCCACATTTGAAGATAGGATTAATAAATACATAGCTTGTTTTGTGAAACAGAAGCTGAAAATTGGGTTAAGGAATTGTTAGACTCACCAGGAAGGCCAGATCTTTCTGTGGAGAAAGGCAAACATATGATTGAGGCCTTCAGAACTGGATCTGGTAGAGGACAAAAAAGAACAGTCACATTAGATTCTGGAAAGTTTTAAAACAATTACGTATTTTTTTTTTTTTAAGATTTTTTATTTTATTTATTTATTTGTTTGTTTGTTTGTACAAGCACTGGGTACAGTCAGAAGCGCGGGAGGGTGAGAGAATTCACCAGAGCCAGAGCGGGGAGCAGAGCAGGCAGAAGGACCGAGGTACACTGCTGAGGGGAGCAGCGGGCGGCAGGAGAGGTCTGCGCGCCATGTGGGACCCTCCTCTGGTGGCCGGGGAGCAGCCGGGGATCGAACCGGCGCCGCAGAGGCCGCGGGCAGCTTGGCAACCCAGCGCTCAACCGCTGCGCCACCGGGGAGGCCCACAATTACGTATTTTTATGTGTACAAAAACAGTTGACCCAAACATGCAAAAGTGCCCACGGATATTTTACAAAAGAATGGGAATTATAGAAACACAAACACTATGATTTTCATAAGCTCATAAAAGGTGGCAATTTGAGATGTTGGAGTCAGTAAATACATTGGTGGGGGGGGGGTCCAGAAACAATGATTTTTAGACTTGAGTGAGCGATAAGTAAAATAAATGTCTTGGTATAAGCAAACAAAAACTGCTCTATCTTAAAATCAGACAGGATCCATTCAGAAAAAGAACTGTTTTAATTGCATCTGTTCTTCTTTCTCAGGGCTTCATGTGCCCTTCCTTCTATTTGGATTTTCTTAGGGGAGTCATGACAAGATCTGATGGCTCACCTAGAAAACTAAGAAAACATTCCATATATTTGAAATAAGAGGTTTCTTCCTCCTTACTGAATGCAAGCATTTAAAAAATTTAAAAGCTTATCTTTAGCAGGTTGAGGAATCTCCACACAGCTTTCCATAGTGGTTGGACCAGTTTGCAGTCCCACCAGCAGTGCAGGCAAGTTCCTTTTTCTCCACATCCTCGCCAACATTTGTTGTTGCTAGTTTTTTTTTTTTTTTTTTTTTATTATGTGCCATTCTCACTGGTGTAAGATGGTATCTCATTGTAGTTTTGATTTATATTTCTCTGATTACAGGTGATGCTGAACATTTTTTCATATGCCTGTTGGTCATTTGCATTTCCTCTTTGGAGAAGTTTCTTTTTTTCCTCTTCTGCCCATTTTTTTGACTGGGTTATTTACTTTTTTTGTTGTTGAGTCTCATCAGCTCTTTGTTGATTTTTGTGATCAGTCCTTTATCATTAGTGTTGTGTGCAAAAATTTTCTCCCAATTGGTGGGGTGTCTCTTTGTTTTGGTTACTGTCTCTTTTACTGTACAAAAGTTCTTTAATTTGATGTAGGAGCTTCCATATGATCCAGCAATTCAACTCCTAAGTATTTACCCAAAGGACACAGAAACATTAATTCAAAAGGACACCTGCACCCCTATGTTTATTGTAGCACTATTTACAATTGCTAAGCTATGGAAACAACCCAAATACCCAAAAATAGATAACTGGATCAAGAAGATGTGGTACATAGATACAATGGAATATTACTCAGCAATCAAAAAAGATAAACACATGCAGTTTGCAGCAACATGGATGGAGCTGGAAGGGATCATGCTCAGCAAAATAAGTGAGAAAGAAAAAGAAAAATACCGGATGGTGTCACTCATAGCAGGAATTTAGAAAACCTAAATAAGGGAACAGGAAAAAGACTAATTATAATAAAGAAAAAAATCAAAATCAACAGGCAACTATAAATCAGAGACACACTACAGGGAGAGAAGGAGGGAGTAGGATCAAAACAAGGGAGGGTGGGAATTGTATGGGCACTATAACCAAGATGAAAATGCATACATTGTGCAAAAATGAAAAATGATGTAAAAATATATAAAATTAAAAAATAATAGTAAAAGTATAAAAAATTAAAAGCTTAGCATGATTTTAGTCTTTGTAAAATTAATACTTGTTTTAATAGAAGAATAAAAAGTAAATGATCATAGAGTAAATTCATACAGTTTTAGAGGAGAGAGTACCCTTAGAAAAGACAAGTCTAACCCTCTCATTTTGCAGATGCTATAATTTTGTTAGCTAGGCAGATGTTTTTCCCACACAGTTAGTGTCAGAGATGGGTCTCGAACTCATGGCTTCTGTTCCTTCTTAAATATATAGTCATCAAACATTAGTAGTGGATTAGAGGTTGGCCAACTATGGCTCATAGACCAAGTCTGGCTTGCTGACTGTTTTGCTAAAATTTATTAGAACACAGCTACTTCATTTGTTTACATATCACCTATAAGAATATCAACACACCATTAGAATAAAGCAGAATAAAGTAGTTGCAACAGAAACAATATGGCCCTAAACCTAAAATATTCACTAATCTGGCTCTTTTTTTTTTTTTTTTTTAAGATTTATTTATTTATACAACACTCGGTACAGTCAGAAGTGCAGGAGGGTGAGAGAATTCACCCAAGCCAGAGCAGGGAGCAGAACAGGCAGAAGGACCGAAGTACACTGCTGAGGGGAGCAGTGGGCAGCAGGAGAGATCTGCGTGCCATGTGGGACCCTCACCCAGCGGCCTAGGATTGAACCGGCGCCGCAGAGGCTGGGGGCAGCTTCACAGCCCAGCGCTCAACTGCTGCGCCACCGGGGATGCCCAATCTGGCTCTTTATAGAAAAAGTTTTCCAGCTTCTGATCTGAGCCATCAGTCCTCTTGTGATAAACTTACAAACTTTCCTCAATCCTCTCTCACTTTATTTTCCTTGCTACTGCCTACATAGGCTTACAACCTCCTATAGAACATGTATGCACATGGGAAGTGATGTCAATACATTTTATCATACATGCTAATGCTTAAAACTGGGAAGCTAGGCAGATTCTACAACCTCTGATACCTATCTGAGCTACTCCCTGGAATCAGATAAAAGAAAACTTCCTAGTCAGAAAAGCAACATGTAAAAGAGGCCCAGGTGACTTTGAAGATCAGTCAGTTCCAGGAATCACTAAAAAGAGTTTAGTGAGCATAGAGTATCAGCAAAAGATTCCAGGTTTTAGAGCTTTCAAATATTCTACAACTTAATAAATATGTCAAATAAATTGCTTTTTATAATCCATCATATGCCAAAATAAAGCTCTATTTGAATTTGTTTGGAAGTAAGTTCTTTTCTAGACTCTATCTCCAACATTCATGAAATCTGGATTGGGTGCCAGAAACTCTGCATTAAGTTTCTTCTTTCTTCTTCACACACTGGAGACAAGCACATCTTGATTGCTTCATCCTTTCTGAAAGCATATCTTTTACTTTACTAAATATTAAATTAAAAATGTTTTCTAATTCATCCTCATGTGTCTCAAATACGATTAGCAGGTGCTTCTGATCCCTTTGTTTGGGTTCCTCAGCCAAGTTCATAAAGAGGTCTTTGTAAGGTCATTGTCCCCAGGTTTAATCTTTCCACTTAGTCTTAATTCAGCACAATTACTATAACATTTTAAATTAGATTAATGTGTTGACTTTAGTTCTAGTCACATTTGAATAATTTATAGGTCCATATATAACTTGTAATGAAGAAATTAAGGATAAAATAAGGCAGATGAGAAATAAAATAATACAAGGATTAATCTTCAAGTGTCTGAAATACAACTGCACATTTGCTTTAAAAAACAACTTTGTTACATTATCAATGGGAAATATATCTTATGTCTGATTAATAATATACAATGAAAAGATTATTGTACAAAACACAACAAAGCAAAAACAGACAATTATAAATCAGAGACATCCTGCAGGGGAGAAGGAGGGAGAGGGATCAGAGGGAGGGAGGGAGGAGCACAAGGGACTGAGGTGATGGTGCACGGGTGCATTGGGGAAGGAAACTCTACGGGGACTACACCTGAGGGAGTGGGGGGAAGCAAATATTGTTTAAAAATGAACAATGATGTAAAAAACAATGAGAGATTTAAAAAAAAGAACTCTAAATTCATAAAAATACTTTTATAGAATTTAGTATTCAATCCCCTGCTTTTTATTTATACAATGAAATGCTTTCATATTGACTTGATTTAACTCACATGTCCTTGCATGGAATTTAAGTTTTGTGGTTATTTATAACTGGTGATGTAGTGAACCTCCAGTTCCATAAGGTGGCATCAACCACCAGAGTGAGCAGGGACAACCCTGGTCATATTTCAGGTGACCTGGGACCTTCAGCTTTCATTATTCCTAAAGTTGTTTTAGGCAATGGAGAAATTCAAAGACATTCTAAGAAGTTTTTTCAGATCTAATATGTATTGACTTACAAAAAGAAAATCTCAAATGAATTCAAATTTGTGTTCTTCTAAAGAGCCTAAAGTTTTAGTGTGCAGCGGAAACTTACTGAATTCCAGTCTTCCCTGGCCTGGAGAATTGGACTTAAAAGCTTTACAGGGAGCTCTCTGCTTTCGGAATTTCTGACATTGCAACTTTTGGGTAAAGCAAACATAATTAAATGTACAGTGTAGACAGTAAATAGTCTTATTTTTCTTGTGCTACCAGGAATGGATGGAAATAGAGAAATAGCTAATATTTGATTTTTCAGTCTCTTCACACATTGAATTAAATTTTATTTTAAAATAAAAATATTAGAATAAAATGTTGGCTCTCATTGGATTGTTTTTAAAGGAATATAAAAAACTCAAATATGCATAATTAAAATAATCAGGTAAAAATGAGACTGAGCTGCATAATTCTTGTGTGACAAAGGGATAGATTAATTTATCGATAATTAAAATAGAAAAATGCGCTCTATTCCATATTCACATTATTAAATTAGTTAATAGTATCATTTATTAATGAATATTAACTAGCTTATGTAAGTAGAAAAACAAAAGTGATTTTATTCCATGTGTCATTAAAATATCATGTACTATGTCTTTTCAATATAACTGCATTTATATTCTGTTATTACTTCAAAGGATCATGTTAGAGAACATTGTTACAGTTAAATAAGAAACCTGTTTAGTTCTCAACTCCTACTACCAGTTATCTCTGAAGAGGTTCTTGTAATATGAGAAATAATGACCCAATATTGCACTAAAGGCAAGCCTTAAGCAGTTTTCTTAACTCTGCTTTTTACTGGCTTGGTGACATAATATAAGTCATTTAATCTCCCTACATGTAGATTGGGAATTTACTCCCCATTCTTACTTTACAGCAATGTTAGGAGGATTAATTGGATAATGAATCTAAAGGCTCTAGGCTCAGTAAAGAAAGACACACATGCAATGTGTTATTTGCCAGTGAGAGACGACAATGAGAAAGCACTTTCTCTACTAATCAAAATTATTCCTACCGAGAGAGTGAATGTTAGCAAGTAAATTAAGACTATTTTTGATAGAGTTTCCAGTCTCACATATCCTAGGGCAGCAAGCAAGGAGAGCAAACATGGCTTTCTGACAATTTAAATATATTTCCTCCATTAAGAAAATGGAGCCACTTCAAAGACATAATGGAAAAGATTTCATAAAGTCATTAAAGCACAAACTTTAAGATAGTTGGACCAGACTAAATGAAAGATACATGTTCAATAAATAAAATAGCAATTCAAATGAAGGCTTCTTCTTTCATTATTTTCCTCATTTTGTTAGAACAAAGACCACATCATGGTGAATGATTTTAATGGAAAAAAAAGGTAATGAAAAGCTTTATCTATAAGG
Organism: Talpa occidentalis; assembly: GCF_014898055.3. Taxonomy (NCBI): domain Eukaryota; kingdom Metazoa; phylum Chordata; class Mammalia; order Eulipotyphla; family Talpidae; genus Talpa; species Talpa occidentalis. Next base: position 31,966,345 of record NW_023601653.1, read on the forward strand.
TAGCAAGTACAGAACATTATTTCCAGAATTCATGATAAATATGAATACCTACAAGTGTCCATAGACTGTAAGCCTCAAGGAGTTGTTGAAATGAAAGTTGGGAAGATGATTACCTGAGTCTGTCTCCTTAGGAATTTTTGCTTTCAAATTAAATTTTTTGCAGTATAAGATATGCATTGTATTTTATTTGTTTTCTATTTGATAGATAAACAATGGCAATATCCATCTGAGTTTAAACCTCAGCAGGCATTATTTTCCTGACCAACAGGAAATGAAAGTAACTGTGACTTTGATCCAGATGTGGAAGCTCCCTTTGTAACAGATCTCCCTAAACTGAGGTTAATGAGTTGGGGTGAACGTAACTAGTGTTCAGGTGTAAAAACAGGTTCAGGCATGATTTCTGAATTTGTTTTGTAAAACCAGTAACTCACATCCTGTCAATGTTGTTAGTCCATGCACATGGTTAATATATTAAAAAGCAGAGTACTTAAGACCCAACACTGCCTAACTTTACCCTCAAGTGGATCAACTGGTTCGAGAATATGAAGCATAACAATCATTTGTCAACCTTCTGCCATCAGGAAGCCTGATGTCATATGGTCACAACCCTTGCTCCTTTTTCACTCTTTGTTAGTGAATTGTAGCAATTATCTTGGTCTTTTTATTATAAGTCCCAACTGAATGATTTCATTTCTTCTGAAGAAACTCACAGCTTTTTCTCAAGCAATACATAATTTGGTTATAGGACATATGAGATATATTCCCAAAGGCAGAGGACCCTTGTTCATCAACAACAGAAGAAATAAGAACATGCATATTTCAAATTCTCTAAGAAGTTACATTATTTATCAACTAATAATTTCTATTTTACTAATAACTTAAATCATTTAATAAACTAATCATATATCTTATATTTCATTATAATTGCATACTTTTAGTAGTTGATAGCAAATTGTATGTTTTCTTAAATTACATGAAAATTCATGTTAAATTGATGTTTTTTTAGTAGCTAAATCTAATGTTAATGTTTTCAGGAAGTAACTACTGAAACATAGATAATTTTTAGATTATTTCATTATATCCATTATATTTTATAGGGTCAAGGGCTAGTATTTTTCCCCAAATAGTCAAACTATTTGTTGAAATAATGGGGAAAACCCCCACAGACTTATTGTAAATGTTGACTTTAAGTAAGAAGTGATTTTTGAAATCATATTGACTTTATCACAAAATTAACTATTATTCATGTGTCAATTACTGACCTTTTGTTCTTTTTAAACAAGCTTGGCAACTTGTGTTTTTGACTGAATTTTGTTACTTTGAAAAATGTACCACAAGGTGGCAGCCAAGAAAAGTTTTTAAAATTTCATCTGAGACAATACCTACCAGGTGAGCAAGCCAAGTCAGGTTCATTTGGAGAATTGCCACATATTTGACATGTCAGTAGCCAAACCAGTACATAAAAGTTGATGTACACTTCAATTAAAAGTCATAATTATCCAGATAGGGAAGGCAGCAAGCTATGAGAATGAATGCTCTGAAATTGAGCCAGACATTTAGATGGACATTCTGGCTCTAGCAATATAAGCCTTAACATCACTTAACTCTTTGAGTCAGACATTTTAATTTCCTCATTCCAACCAACTAGTGATTTTATGTATAGTAATGAAGAATAGCTGTCGGAAGCATTTCAGTTCCAGCTACTTCTAGGAATCTATGGGAATAAGCAGAGCTGAGAGATGCTTTCAGTTTAAAGCAATTCAATTCAATTTATTTCATGTAAACTCCACTCAGTGATCAACCAGATAAAAGGTATTGTGCTGGACACACCAGGGTATACACAGTTAAACAAAATACAAATACAAATCATTAACTTCAAGGAAACAAAGAGACAAACACATGGACACAGGGGAAGAAATTTTCAGGAATTTCTTCACTAACAAAACCAAAGATGTGCACACCTGGCAAATGCATAGAAATAAACAATTTTTTTAGAGTAGCTAAAAGTTGTCTTTATCATTCGTATATTTTACATGAAGACTGAAGTAGTATCTAATTAGCTGGTCATAGTGTTAAGAAGTCCATAAAATTGACATACTGTATGTATATCATTTTTATTATAGGTCTCCCATTTACTGAAAACATGGCAGCATATTTTCTTTCCTTTTTTTTTTTTTAAAGATTTATTTATTTGTTTATACAAGCACTGGGTACAGTCAGAAGCGCGGGAGGGTGAGAGAATTCACCAGAGCCAGAGAGGGGAGCAGAGCAGGCAGAAGGACCGAAGTACACTGCTGAGGGGAGCAGCGGGCGGCAGAAGGGGCCTCCTCCGGTGGCCGGGGAGCAGCTGGGGATTGAACCGGCGCTGCAGAGGCTGCGGGCAGCTTTGCAACCCAGCGCTCAACCGCTGCACCACAGGGGAGGCCCTACAGCATATTTTCTTATTTTCACAGAATTAAGTTCTTTCAGAGCAAAGCTGACAGTATTGGTATTACTTTATAAAAAGAAAATCAATTACCATAACAATTTATTAGTCCTAGCAAAATGGCTGCTTATGCAATAAATATTACAATAAATATTAGTTCCTTTGCTGATTAAGATATATTTCAATATTTGTTATGTCTCTACCACATGATAGCATTTAATTGTCTGTTTTCTCTATTATACTAATGAGAAATCTGGGATGGAAAGAATATATCTGATTTTCCTGTTGCCATGTCATTAACAAGGGATTGGGGTAAGATTCCAAGCTAAGAGCATTTGACTTCAGTGTCTACAGTCCTGGCAGTCACATGAAGATGGTTCTTACATGGTTTGGTCAAACTATTTCACAGGGCTATTGTAATTCTTCTTTTCAATCGTCTGAACTAAACTATACTTAAGCTAAGTCAAGTCCTTTTCATTTAAAGAGAACTCACATAAATAAGATTTGCACCTCACAATTTTTGCTTAGAAAGTAAATTAATTTCTGAGTTGTATTCCATTATGTATATATACCACATCTTCTTGATCTGACTATAGAGCTGAGGCATAGAGCAGGGGAGGCAGTAAAAGAGGGGTCAAAACAAAGAAGGCAATTTCACAATGGACTATGGTGACCCATCACTGGGACTATGGGGGTGGAAGAACTATGTGAGGGGAAAAATCAAATACTGTGCAAAAATTACCAATGATGTAAGAAAACAAAATAATTTTTTTAAAAAGAAAATAAATTGATGTAGAACTGAACTTTAAATTCTGATTCTGAAAAATACGTGTCCAATGGTTTATCTGAAAACAAAGAACATATTTTCTCTTCACTTTCTGGGATACTGTGGTAGTTTGAAGGGTCCTACAAATAGCAAACACCTGCTGGATGTTGTTTTGCATATTTGTGGACTCAATAGGGATTTAACAACGGGGATCAATGACTCGGTAACTAATAAACAGCTTTCCGAGTCATGACTCTAATTTTATAGGCAATTTCTGCTACTAATTTAATGTCTCAGCGCAATTTCTCAAGAAATGATTTTAAAATCTACATTTGAAATTCTAATTTGTAAATTAAATGACAGGCTAGAAACAACAAATGTCAAATTTTTATATCAGATTAGCAACTAAGTATTTCTCTGAATTATTACTTCTATTGTGCATTTTAAAAAGCTGTAGTAGAGGTAGTTTAACATTTACTCAATGTCTGTTATATTTTATAAATGCTTTTTTATGCATAATCACCTTATGCTCTTATCATCTATTTCTCTCCTTGCTCATTTAACATTTATCAAAATGGAGCCCCAGTTAGTATTATATTGAATCACTTTTATATTAATGTAGTCTTTCTTAGTTGAGATCCAGTGAGCTTTAGTATTTCTGAGCCAGGGGAAATTTTGTTACCCAGGAGACATTTGACAATGTGTGGAGACATTTTTGTTGTAAGGTGCGGGCGGGCACTGCTCCTGGCATCTAGTCATAGAGACTGGGCATACTGCTAAACATCCTACAATGCCCTACACAGAATTTTTCATAGCAAAGAAATCTATAGTGCTGACATTGAGCGCGCCTAATTTTTTTTTTTTGCTCCTGATATTTTTAACTCTTCTATTCAAAGTTGGATAGTCACATGTATTTGCATTTTTTCCTGCTAAGAGTTTATGAGTTTCATCATATTCACAGAAGTTCCCTGCTATCAAAAACTATAGTAAAAATAAGTTACACATGATTGTACTACTTACTTCACAATGATTTAATTCAGTTTTTTAATTGGCATTATTGAATATCTTCACTTGGCAGTTTGTTTTTTTTTTTTTTTGCATTAAAGAGTTAATAAGAATTTTTTTTTAAAGACATTCATCTATGCATATAAGAGCTGGGGTACAGGCCAGAGACGCTGGGGGGCGGTGGTGAGGGGGTGTGAGAGGATTAACCAGAGACAGAGTGGGGAACAGAACAGGCAGACCGACTGAAATTCACTGCTGAGGGGAGCAGCGGGCGAGATAGGTGAGGTCTGCTCGCCATGTAGGTTTCTCTGGCCGGCCTGGGATCCAATTCATGCTGCAGAGGCTGCGGAATGCTCCATAGTGCGGTGCTTAACCCCTTGCACCATCAGGGAGGCCCAAAGAGTTAATAAGAATTTACGAAAAGTATTTCAAAGAAAAAAATGTCTCCATGATAGAGCAAGATAGTAACAAGAGAAACTGCTCTAGTTAAGAGCAGCCCCAGCTGAGCCGCGTCAGCCTGGCCTAGGCCACAGCTGCCTGCAGGGTTGACACAGACCCTGCGCCGCCATGTTTGTTTTTAGGAGAAAAAACAAAAAACAAAAAACAAAAAATACTTACGACAGTTTCGGAGACATGCAGGTGATGTTTGAACATGGCTAGCGCCATTCAGATACTGCAGAGCTTTCCTGCCTGGCTCCTGCAGATGGTGCTTCTGAATATAGAGCAGCTGCCCCAAGTCAGCAGCTGCTGCTCCTCCGCCCACTCTTGTGCCACTGGCTCCAGGCTCCCATGCCCGAGAACCATTTCGGTTCTGGCTGCTGGACACTGGGGACACTGAGGTAGGACAGAGGCCATTTGTGGCCTTAGGAACTCTCTCCTTATCCCAGTCAGCCTTTGTAAATAAATCCCGTGTTGCCCCCTGAGCTTGTGCTAGGTCATGCAATTGTGAACGTCTGGTGAGCACATGCGAACAGGGACCTGGCCTTGAAACGACCCCCACCGCCCCTCCCCCCCCAGCTCTGCACACTTTCAGAAGAGGGGACACTTGAGAACGCTATCTTTCGGCTCAGTTTTTCTGTAAAATGAAAACTACTTAAAAACAAAGCCAATTAATTTATTTTCTTTTTTAAAAAAAAAGATTTATTTATTTATGCATACAAGAAGTGGTGTACAGACCAGAATTGCGGGGTGGGGGTGGGGGTAAGGGTGGTGGTGAGCGGATTCACCAGAGACAAAGTGGGGAGCAGAACAGGAAGATTGACTGAAATACACTGCTGTGGGGAGCAGCGGGCAAGTCAGGAGAGGCCTGCTGCATCATATGGATTGTTCCCTGGCTGGCTGGGGATCGAGCTGGTGCTGCAGAGGCTGCAAATTACTTCACTGTGCGGTACTTAACCCCACGCACCACGAGGGAGGCCCGCCAATTAATTTTTTCTAAATGGAGTGTGTTGTGTGCAGCACTAGTAATGAGATTAGCAAGGACAAACAGGAGGTGATTGATACCTTAGCACTTGAACAGGCACAATATGAAGGGCAGGTATTTCCAGGCAGAGAATAAAAGCTCGGAGACATGTTCCACAATATGAATAATTCATTTAAAAGTGAATATTTTCTGCAGACTTTTCACTGGTATAATTAATAGATACTTTAAGTCAGGGACTTCCTGGCACTCAGATTCCCTGCCTTCCTTTCCAATTTCTGCAGCTAGATTGATCTCATATTCTTTTTCTATGCACATTTGTGGTTCATATACTGCCTTACAGCCATATATCTTCACTTCTTTGATAACTATCACCTCATTTTTTCAATTTTTGTTATTCTAGCAAGTTATTCCTTCTTATATTTTCCACTTCCCACCTCCATTTGTAATGTTGGTTTGGGATAATCTAATTCCAGAGATGGATGAAGGAGAATTTCAAAGGACTTGAAATCCAGTTATACTCTCTTCTCATTTTAAAAAATTAAGAAAATTGTCTTGGAATCCTTCTTGGACAAACTTCTTACTATACCACCTAAGACAGGCCCAGGGCAAGAAATTTAAATCTGCAAGAAATGTAAATGTAGCTTCTGAGGAATACCCTGTGGACCTGCATGTCTTCTTTTTACTGTGGCTGGTGTATTTAGTTTTGCCCTCTTCCATTCCTGGAGTACAAATATTTGTGATTTTGGGTTTGGTGCTTTCAGATGAAAAGTTTTATATGACAATGTTTGTTCTAGTCAATTCAGTCTTTTTTTTGTTTTTTGCCTCCCAGGGAAGCCTAGTCTTACTTCTATTTCAATCTCACTCCATAGAATTTTAAACCTGGAGTTTGGGGGGGAAAAGTCCCAGACAGTGGTACAAGCCATCCTTGCTTTACATTGCCTCCTTTAGGCATTGTTGGGAAAGGAAAATTGAAAGGAAAAACTCCTCACAATCCAGAAAACCTCTCCAAAAAGGAAGGAAAGGAAAAAACAAATATTACTGAACAAGCCTCAAAGCAGAATGCAATGCATATCACAGGCAATCTACTACAGAGATCACCCAGAAAGAAATCTCACCTCTTACTACATAGCCAAACAAATATAACTCATCACATACATATCCTCAAAATTAATTAGTCCTCAAGTAGGAGGACATGACATCACCATTTGTCATACATAGTTCATCCTAATCACTTTCAATTGAGATAGTCCCTGTGTTTGTTAGTTGTCTCTATTAGAAATAATCCTCACATCTTCATGATCAGAAGTAGGTTTGCAATTTGCATTGGGAACCAGCTGAAATAAGTCCCTATTGTCCCCAGGAAAGTGGATGATAAGTGTGCTAGTGTCCTTGATTGACTACTTTTCCAATCATTGGTTTTCAGGCCCTTGGGAAATGTTTTGACTTGTAAGACAGTCAAGGGGCCTATTTACTCTATAAACAAACACACGCGCGCACACACACACACACACACACTTATTTTTTCCACCCAAAGGTCTACACACTTGTAGATTATGGATGAATAAATTGGTGGTTACCGAAGAGGAAGAAGGCGTGGAAATAGGTAAATCCGATAAAGGGGATCAAATAGTGTAGTAGTGAAAGCAAAACAGGTTTTGGAGGTGACTACAATGTAAGATACACGAAGTCAAACCATGTGCTGTATATCTGAAACCTACATAATACTTTAAACCAGTATAACTTTAATTAAAGATAAAAGAACAGGGCTTCCCTGGTGGTGCAAGGGGTTAAGCACCGCACTATGAAGCAATCCACAGCCTCTGCTGCACGAGTTCCATCCCCTGCCAGGGAGCAGCCCACATGGCGCAGCAGACCTCTCCGATCTTACCCCACTGCTCCCCTCAGCAGTGTATTTCAGTCATTCTGCCTGTTCTGTTTCCCACTCTGTATCTGGTGAATCCTCTCACACCCTACCCACCCCGTGTCTCTGGCCTGTATCATGGCTCTTGTATGCATAAATAAATAAATCTTTAAGAAAATAAAAAATAAAAGAACAGGTACTGAGAATATACTACATTGTTTGTTCCTTTGAATATGCCCTTGGTTTCTTCAACCACAATATCTTTACAACTTTGGGTGGAATTTTAAACTCTGTCTGTCTTGTTTCCTCCTCTTTATAATAGGGACTATCATCATACTTACCTCATGAAATTGTGAAGAATAAACTATAGAGTCACGATGAACCCTGTAGATTGTCTTTCCTGAAAGGATATTTTTTTCATGGAACAGTCCCCAGTGGTAAGTGGTGACAGATAGGAAAGCTAGATAGTGACAGGCCACTCTGAATATCCTGGTAGGGGGTGGGGCAGGGAGGAAGTTGACAGTGGGAGGCAATTGTATTTAAAAAATTGCTGTTAGCATTTGGAGGGTTCCAAGAATAAATTCACAAGAAGGCTGATCAAAGGAGAAAGAGTGTGAGAGTGTGTCTGAAGCTTGGTAGGCACATAAATGTTTGCTCTCTGTTAGCTGAAGCAGGTAAGGAATGGCTGCTCTAATTTCAGTTCTCTGAATGTGCTGAGGATTTTTCAAAGAAGAAATGAGACCCACTGAGATGTAAGAAATGAGCCTTTTACTGCAGGGAATAATTTGTGGAAAACTACTATAGGCTTTTAGCCTAACAGCAGAAAGAACTTACATTGAAAGCTGTCATAGAGAACTACTCTCCTATCAGAATGGGAATTTAGGTATAAAACAAGGAAGAAAGGATCCATATGTAGAACTTTTTAATATATCCAGTGTCAATTAAATTGAAAAAATCACATTTGCCCACAGAAAACAAGGATGATGCTGGCTAGGTTGATAAAAAATATAAAAGATATTTGTGGAATTTTCATGTTTACTTTTTTTCTATGAGAGAAGAAACTTGATTAGGTACAGTATTTGGTTATTAGAAAAGAATACTGTTCCTAATTGGTCATGTTGAAAAGTAGTCTTGAGTCTTTAGAAACTATCTACTTACTTAAAAGTATGTGCTTTCTTTAATTTTTTTTTTTAATAAGCTCTACTTATTTTAAATTTAAAATTTAAGGGAAGAAAATGTTTTAATCACTAAGACAGTTTTGAAATTTTAGTTTTAAAATAATGATGTTCTCAAATAGATATAAAGAAGTCATAAAAAGTGATTAAAATTAAAAGATTGATTTTTATCTGATTATCTCTATTTTCTATGAAATGTTTGTTGTTGTGCCCAAGGTCAGCAGACTCGCGAGCATAGCCTCCAAGAACCCAAAGACATTTATAATTTTCCAAGGACAACTGGATAGTTCTTGAAAATACTGGTGGATATCTGACATGTTGAAAGGTATCAGGTCTATATTTGCTTTTCTTAGTCATTTAAAGGATGTTCTCATATAATGGATTTTTCGGTGTGACTTTGTGACCTGGCTCTCAGATCCTAGATAATACTCTGAAGGAAACATGAGCTTGAAGAAAACATTAAGCTTTAACTGCTTAGAATCTGTTAGGCCCAAATGCAATTATTTTAATTGTTTTTATTTTTTAACTTTAATTAATCTATTTCAAAAATTAAGTTTAGAAGTAGAATTGCTAATTAAATGGAAATTCTATCAGAAATTTGCTTGGGACATTCTTCATCTCTATAATTGGCTTTATCTAGGCTTCTTTATCATCTTATATAAACAAAAACTTTGTTTAGTATGAAGTTAACATGATTGAGGGCAAGCTTTTTGTACTAGAGACCTACAGGAAAAGAAAAACACTTTTTGCTTCAGGAAAAGGACCATAGCCGGAAATAGTCACAGTTAAATCCAGATTTGAAAAAGGAATTTTAAATGAGGCATGTTTAGAAGATGCGATGATAAATGGAAATGAGAAGAGGATAAATAGCAGGATTGCAATAGCAAAGTGGAGCATTTTGGCTTGGAAAGAGAAGTGCTGGAAAAAGATTTCCAGTATCCTAAAGCTATTATCTCTGCTTTCTATTTTTTCTTTTTAATTGATCTGTACAAAATATATGGGATCTTCAAGATATGGGGCTGGCTGCTTTGTACTTGTGTTCCATGGCATGGCATTCCTTCAGAGAAGAAAGATGATTGGTTTCTAGGTTAATTGTATTTTCCCTTAGGTTTTCAGTGTTTTTTTATTTGTTTGGAAAATGCTGTCAGTGGGATCACCAATCCTGAATATTATGCAGTCATTTTTTTTAATTATTTGTGCCAGGGTTAAAAGAGAAAAACAAGAGAATGTAAAATTATGATTCTGTCCCAGTGCTTTTGAAATACCATGTACTTTTAGGTAATTATGTACCATTTTAGTCTTCTCTGAAGTCTGCACTAGGCAGGTGAGAAACAGCCAGGCTGGAAATTTTCTTTTTTTCTATAGAGAGTGTTGGAAATATTTTCACATATGAAGCTGAAGTACTTAATCTCTTTCAATAACAGTCACCTAATTAATAGTGGCTCACTGAAAGAATGAATGAAGAATCAGAATGTATTATGGATTGTGAAGAATTAAGAGTTCCAAGAATATTAGGAAGATTTTAGGCATAGTTTTTTTCCCTCCTTTGGCATAGTTTTTGATTTTTTGTTGGCATAGATTTTGAAGTTTATATGATGTCAGAAAAGAGAGACAAATATGTATAGAGAAGAAAACATGTAAGTGCAGATGGACTTTCTCTAAGACATACATTATTGTGAAATCTGAGATAATTGTCTTGAAGTCATAACATTTATATTTGTTAAAGGAGAAAGACTGAGGAATTAAAAGTGGATGAATCAAACAAAAGAACATAATGGTCTTTTTTCAACATCTTGGAAAAATTGACTCTAATTTTTACCTAAGAGCAAAATGCTAAGTAATAATTTTTTTGTTACCAATTTTTAAAACTAATTTTAATTGCATTGCTTAGTTCTAACTTTTATGTGTGATATAAGATACTGGATAATGATGTTATTAAATTATGAATTTAACCAAAACAATCCTCTAATTAAATGGTTTAGGATTTTGACTTTCTTTTGTGTGTTTTCTATAATGCTACTCAGATGCTCTCTAATTTATCTAAAGTAATTTATCTAAAAAGTAACTCAGGTAACTTGATAAAAAATAGGATTATATGACTCCAAGACCAGTGCTCTTCCTACTCCACAAAGATCTCCTGAAGTTCAGCAAGGGAGGAATACAGCCCCAAATTATACTTCTGTCAATGAGAGTGTGGCAGGCAGGGAGTGATGAAAGTGATGTGGTTGACTGTCTCATGTAGGGTTAGTAGAGAGAACCCTGTTTTGATGAAGTGATAATGTAAGGAGGATGAAGCCAGGTAAGCAAACCTTCCTGGAATGTAAAGCAGGTAAAGAGGGGGGCATTCTTTATGGAGAATAAACACAAATGTCTGAGGTGAAGAAAGTTTTTGTGTTGTGCTCAAGTACTTGCAAGGAAATCAGTATGATTGGAGCTCAGTTATCACGTATCTGCCTGTTCATAATAAATCAAGTAGCGGTAGTAATTAGGGGAAGGTTGGAGCTAGGAAAATATTGCAAGGTCTATCAATATCATCAATATGTAATCATTGATATGTTGATGTTCAGACACACATAATCAAAGCCGTGAACAAGGATGAGTAGGTCACTAAATGGAGTAAGATATTTGACAAGTCCAAAGACTGAATTCTGGAGCACTTCAAACTTTAAAAGAAGTTAGATATACATACATACATATATATATATATATATATATATTATATACACATACACACATTTATGAGCTCATTAGTGATAGAATTTAATTTGAATGTAATAGTGGAAAAACAAATTGGGTTAGAATGGATTTAGAAGGAAAATGAGGCAGTGTCTATATAAGAAAAGGTGAATTTTTTAAAAAAGATTAATTTATTTATGCATACAGGAGTTGGGGTGCAGGCCAGAGATGTGGGGGATGAGAGGATTCACCAGAGACAGAGTGGGGAGCAGAACAGGCAGATGTACTGAAATACACTGGTGAGGGGAGCAGAGGGAGAGACAGGAGAGGTCTGCAGCACCATGTGGGTCAGCTCCCTGGTCCAGGATCCTTGCGACGCTGCAGATAGCATCATAGTGCTGTGTCTTAACCCCTTGTGCTACCAGGGAGACCCAAAGGTGAGTCTTTTTAGGTGCATAATAGAAAAAGAGAAGAAGGGAAAAGGTAATAGTTGGAGGGGATGTGCTTCCAAAGAAAATTTGTTTGCTATGATATAATATATTGTAGCATGTCCGTACAATAATTTGTAAAAATTATTCTCTTAATGTCTTCCATTAAGAGAAAATTTGTAATGAAATAAAAGTTCAGAGAGAGAAGGAATAGTCTGAGTGAAGTTCTTAGGCAGGAGAAAAGGATGCTATTCAATGTGTATAGGTCTTTTAGTTTGGTTTCTCCTAAAAGCAGAAAATGGGACAAAAACCTGGCTTACATAGTTTATTTAAAAGATGCTTCCTGTAAGCAGAAGTCAGTACGAAGAATAGAATGGGAGAAAGGAAAAGTCAGTAAAGGTTGCATTATTAAAGATATGCTCTCCAGAATGATCTCAGAAATCATTACCAATCCATCCAGAATTTTCTGTTCACTGACTTTATGCCATTGATTCTCACATCATACTCTTTGAGGTTGATCACCAGGGGCATTCATGCTGCTGCTGCTGGTGATGATAATTTTATGCACAAAATTGGACACAGCTTAGAGGCTCATAATTGATAAGTTAATTCAACTACTAATAAATGAATTTTCCTTCAAAAGTACTAAATACTTACCATGAAAATAGCACCTCCCTTTAATCCCTGGGAACACTATGCCACACAGATACAAGAGACATTTTGTTGGAATGGAGGTACCCTGAGGGGATCTATATATTTGTCCATTAAAAGAAACTTTTACTTCTGTGCACCTCTGTTGAAAATGACTTGGAAATAGCCTTGCTTTTCTCTGAATATACTTTACCAGGAAAATAAAACATAGATTTCTACATGTAATATGATTCATTTTAAATTGTTAGTATAAGAAGTGTATTTATGGCCTTGTGTGGGGACTCTTTAATAATACCTATTATCTTTGGTAGATGCACATGGATACTGACTCATTCTGAATTAGTTAGCACCATTAGTCATAGAAATTCACAATATGTCTGTGGATTTGCTTTCATCCTCACTTTTTACTGAAGTACAAGAGGTTAAGTGAGTTGCCAATGAACATCAAACATGTTGGTAAAGAAGCCAAGAATAGATCCTCAAGATCCTGACTCTGAGTTATTTATGTCACTGTATTTATCGACTTTACCTTCTGCTTAGTCATTTGTTGGGCACATTTACGATAAATAGAATGAAAAGCGACAGTCCAATGCTTTAAATAGAGGCTGTAGTTTACACTCCTGGCAGGATGGAAACAGAATAAGTATGTGAGGCATATGTGGTGGATTTTTGACTGAAGTCTCATAATAAACAATTGGACCATTTTTACTTAATTTCTTATGCTCTCAGTTTCCACTTCTGTAAACCTGATACAGTAGTTTCTGATTCCTTTTCAGTACCTCATTCTATTTTTTGAGGAAATGAAATTAAGAATTTTGGTCATTTTCAGTTCATCTATATGGTGAGTGACTTTACCACATGGGCTTCCTTAGTTATAAATGTTTTTTTTTAAAAAAAGATTTTATTTACTTATGTGTAGAAGAACTGGGGTGTAGGCCAGAGGTCGGGGGTGGGGTTGTGAGAGCATTCACCAGAGACAAGAGTGGAGAGCAGAACAGGTGGATCTACTGAATACACTGCCATGGGGAGCAGTGGGTGCAACAGAAGAGGTCTGCTGCACCATCTAATTTAGCTCTCTGGCCTGGGATCGAGCTCCATCTATCTTGGTGGTAATGATGAGACTTAACCCCTAGGCCACTAGGGAGGCCCCTATTTATGAGTCTTTTGTTATGAATCCTTTAAGTACAGATTCTTAGTGATTCTACTATAACAAAGCTTTAGTGGGAAGTCCATGGTGAACCATGTTTCTCTTTGCCAGTCTGACTTCCTTAACATAGAATCAAAATAGTAAACATAGAATCAAAATAGTAGCTTTCCATTACTTCTGAAAAAATGTATGTTTGCTAGTTGATATATACCTATGGAAATGGCACATGCTCTCTGAGAATTAAATCTCATGCTGGATCTTGTCTCATTTGTTCCTAAATTTGAGAATTTTGTCACATGAATGATCTTTTTCTATAGTTATTTCCTTGTGGTTTGTCTTGTTTTAGTATAAGAGAAATGTAGACCTCATAAATTGAGTCTTCTAGTTTATGAAAAAAATGCATAGAATTAGAAGTATATTTTAGTTGAACATGCCAGTAACTCCATTGAGACCTGGAATTTAATTTTTTGCAAAGGTTTTTATATAAAAATATAATTTCTTTAGTATTTTACTACTATTCATTCTTTCTATATTTTTCCTAAGGTAGTATTTGTAGTTTGTGTCCTTAAGGAATGCATATATATTTTTTGAAAATTGCCTTTTATTTTATTTTGATAATTTTTTTGAGATAACACTGCCTTGTAACATCATATAAGTTTCATATGTGTATATTGTAAATCAGGATGTGTATATATTACATTAAATTCACCACTAAAGGTCCAATATCTTTTATCACACAACTCACCCCTTTCAGCTGATCTGCCCACCTCCCTTTACCTCTTTCCTTCTGTTCACCACTAATTTTTTTTTCCTAGTCTAACAGTTTATTTCTGTTTTCTTTAATTCATTCCTTTTGTTTCTTTATGTACCACAGATGAATGACATAATAGGTATTTGTTTTTCTTGGTTTCTTGGTGTGACTTATTTCACTAAGCATAATACCCTCTGAGTCCATTTGTGTTATTGCAAATGACAGGATTTCATCTTTTTTTTTTTAATAGTCGAATAGTATTGCATTGTTTTTATGTATATATACATATATATATATATATATATAAAATCTTCTCTATTCACTTTTATGTTGATGGGTTGTTTCCAGCTTGGAAAAATGTTGATTTTTTTATTGAGGTAACATTAGTTTACAACACTATATATGATTCAGAGTTGTAAATTTTCTCCTCTTCAGATGTATGTTGTCATTGAATTCATTGTCATGGAGTTGTTTATAGTATACCCTTTTATGGACTATAGTATCTGTACTATCCTTTGCAAACTTATGAGATATACACACACACACATATATATATATATATACACACACACATACACATTGAAATATTGGTAATTTGGGGCCTTTCCGGTGGTACAGCTGGTAGAACGCCACACTGTGAAGCTGTCCACAGCCTCTGCAGTGCTGGTTTGATTCCTGACCCACCAGGGAGATGCCCACATGGCAGAGACAGACCTCTCCTGGCTCACCCACTGCTCCCCTCAGCAGTGCTTTCAGTCTGTCTGCCTGTTCTGTTCCCCACTCTGTTTCCCACTCTGCCTGTTCTGTCTCTGGTGAATCCTCTCACCCTCCCATGCCTCTGGCCCCCACCCTAGCTCTTGTGTAAATAAATAAATCTAAAAAAAAAGAAATATTGGTAATTTTTCTTTCATTTTAGATATTTTTATTCTGTCAAATTTTGGTTACTGATTTTTTTTTTCCTAAAGACACTTTTTAAAATGTAATTGGCATTCATTATTGAATTTTTGCTGTCAGGTGCATTCAGTTAATTTGCTGTCAGGTGCATTCAGTTAATTTTCACTTCAGAGATTTTAATTTTCATGTCTAAAAAGTCCATTTAAATCTTTTATACCTTCCATTTTTATCCTTAGTATGCTCATATTTTCTTTAAATACTTTCCTATAATGATAGATATTTTTATGTCTTTATCTATAAATTCCATTATCTCTCTGCTTTCTAGGTTTGTTTTTGTTGACAACTATTGACCTCATCACATTTTCTTCTTTCTATAGCTTTCATTCTTTCAAATTGTATGCTGAACATTATTGATTCTGTTTGTGGACTTTTTTTTCTTTTTGAAGAAGTTTGGACTTTGGTTCCCTAGGTAGTAAATTTATTAATGACTATTTGTTACTTTTAAAACATGTTTTAGTATGTATTTGCTATATCTTGGATAGCCTTTATTATATAAACAGTCTAGTCCCATTAGTAAGGTGTGATTTCTGTGGTCTTTACTGAATGTCCATAGTAGTCAATAAGGGCTCCCATCTCTGGTTGATTGGAATTTGAGTACTTCCTTATGTTGCCTCTTTTCTAGCTCATAGCTCTCCAGTTGCCCAGGCTTGTGGATTTCACTTTGTTCCTGTACATTTTGGTAGTCGTGATGATTGATTTTATATGTCAGTGTGGTTAGGTTATCATACCCAGCTATTTAATCAAACACTATAATTTGTTACTATAAAGCTATTTTGTAGATAATCATTAACTTCTACAACCTGTTGACTTTAGATAAAAGAGATTAATCTTGGTTATATGGCTGGGTTGCTTCCAGTCTGTTGGAGAACTTAAGAACACAATGTAAGATTTTCTAAAGAAGAAGAAATTCTGTTCTGGACCGTCCATCAACTCCTGTTTGAGTTTTTAGCCTGTGAACCTGCCCCACTTACCCACTTCCAGAATCAAATGAACTAATTCCTTAAATCCTCCAAATAACTATCTACTGTCTGTCTATCCATCTATCTATCTACCTACTTATCTACCTACCTTCCTACCTACCTATCTATCATCTATTTATCTATCCAATCTATTGTCATCTTTTTATCTATCATGTATTTCCTAATGGTTCCTTTCTGAAGACCCACTACCTTATACAATATCAGTAGACTCAAGGGGGCTGTGACATGGGAATTTCTGAAATGATTTTATATAAAGCTGTCACTTATCTGGTATTCTCGCAACTTGTAGCTGCCCAGCATCTAAGAAGTCCAATCACTGGCTTCTCAATTAAACAAGATAGAATGCTTTGCTTAGACTCTTCCTGCTCCTTGGTTTATCCAGGAAGAATTGTAGAGCACTTACTCTGTTCACTTTATTTTCTTTTTCTTTCGGTGATCACAGTCCTGCACTGCCAATTGTCTACTGACTGACTGGCAATATATTGTGTCCATTTTTTCTGGTTGTTTAAGATACAAGGTTAAATCTTATCCTTATTCCATGGGACCACAAGCTTGACTATTAATTCTCAATATTAGTGAGATAAGAACTCAATCAATTTGGAGCATCCCTTTAAAAATTGTATTGGAAAAGTTTACATTTCATAAGGAAATAGGCCTTCATTGTTCTTTTAGTAAACTAGAAACAGACAAATTTCGTATATATGCACTCTGATTATGTTTGCATTGCAATTTATTTTCACACTGAAATAGCCTTCCATTTTGACATCAGATAGTATAAAATCAATCATTCTCTGTTCACATACTATCTTAATAGGGAGTCTGAGTAAATCATGAGTCTACTGAAAGGTTACAATTGGTTATTTGTTTAATATTTTTCATTTGCTGAGAACCATGATCTTTGGGCTTTCTTGACAAGTGTAAATAATAGATCTCTCCTCTTTGTACTGTGGCTAGGACTGGTCAGCTGCCTCTTTTATGGATTTTTTTTTTATTGCTTTGGGGCATCAATTTGCCATAAGATAAAAAAAAATAATCCCTCTCTGAGCCTTATATTATAATGTTCATTCATTCCTCTTCTTACAACGTTTCTGGACTAATGAGTTTATTCAGAACTTTTCCTTCTGTGTTCACATACTGCTTCTCCTTTTCCTCTTTTATTGATTCATTTCAGGTCTGGTATAACGGGAAAGTTACTCCTTTCACAGCATAAAATTTTTGTATTATTTTTTCCATTTCAGTAAGTATATGACGGATATAAGACTTAGTTTCCTTTCTTATGTAATAATGATTGAGTTGCATATAATGGACAAATAGAAAATGCTTTATATAAAATGGCCTAATGGAAGCACTTTTCCTTGTTTAAAAAACACAGTATCTTCCATTTTTATGTCTATTTGATGCTATTTCTCAACTCTCAATTTAGCTTTCCCTGGTGGGAGTCATCATTACTTGTTCTTGGCAAGCAGAAAGATTGCAACAAAGTCATTTAGTTTCTCCCATTTTCTTTATCCCATATTTTTTTAAGTCACCCCTGTAATGAGATGCTTGTAAAGCTATTCTGTTTCCATCTCCCATGCCATATTTTTTTCTCTTTCTGAAGTATTATCCTATGTACCTTGTACATTTTGAATCTCAGGTTAAAATGTATTTGTGTATGTGTTAGTTATATGTATTCTCTCTGTCATGACAAAAGGAGCAATTTTTTTTTACCAATATTTGTGAATCTTGAAGAATGTAGTTATTTTATGATCCTCTTTGTGTGATATTAATTATGTTAATGTGTTGATAATTATATTGATATTTTTACAACGTACATTAATCTGTGAGATTTATGTCAACATTGCCTAATACATTCTTAACTTTTAGTTATGTGGCTGTCTTATCAGAAAACATAAATTAGCTGAGGACACTCAAAAAATGTATACTTTGTTTTGTTTTCTCTGCACCAAGGACAATAAAAGATGCAACTCAGTCATTGCAATCCATAAGTTCATTTAAAACAATTTTTAATAGTATGTTGGAAATAGTTTGTTGTGATTTTAGCATATTATAATATTAAGTAATAAATATATTGTTAGAATTGTGCATTCTTAATTTTTAAGACATACCATTTCACTTGGTTGGCATTCCTTTTTACATGAAATCTGGAACTGTTTCTCTCTGAAACTGTTAACATTAAATTACATAATTGCCTTAGATAAATACCTCACTATCCCAGGTGAGTGCATTTTGATTAGTCATTCTCTGACTACAGAAGTGACCAACAGCATTTTCCATTTTTCATTATCTGAGCTAAATTTTTGTGGTCAAGTAAAAAAATGTAAATTCACAATGATCAACATTATCATTTTTTTTAAGGAAAGAATACCTATTTTAGCTAATTTAAAATAAAATGATCTTTAAAGTTAAATAAGCATTTAAACATTATGGTCTCTTTCTTTGATACATTGAATTGGTAGGCTGAATTTTCTTCAAAATTGTCAGCTCTAAAATTTTTAAGAATCTAATATTCTATTTCATGTATCTAATTAGGTAGAAGTTGCACATAATTTTGGATAGATAAGAAAGGATTCAATTATGTGGGATGGGGGGGTCACTGAAAGAGGGGGATATTGGAGCTCAGTGGTATAAGTTAACAATACATGCACAGCTCTTCCATATTATTATTACTTTTTTCACATTTTTTTATTTTATATAATTCTTACATCATTTTTCATTTTTTGCACAATGTGTGCATTTTCATTTTGGTTATATTCCCCATACAATTCCATATTATTATTATACAAACTACATTAGTATTATATGAACTACCCATGATTATACTTCATCTCAACTCCAAGTTTGTCCAGTTTATTCCACATTAAAGACATTGTTCAAAACACTGGTATTTGGGAAATTTGATTCTGATAGATCTATCCTCCATTTCAACAACTTTTCCTGTTGTCATAGAAGCTTACCCAATATTTTGATACCGGTTTACTCTGAAATCATAACAAATATTGTGATCTCTCAACATCATTTCCAATGTTTTCCTTTCCTTCTCAGTGATTACAACAGCAACTGTTCTCTTTATAGCATGTTTCCTACCATATTGTCTCATCAGAACTTTTCTCTTCCAATCTGTAAGCCTCAATTCCTTAATGAAACACATAGCCTGGAAGAGTACAATGTTAGCTTTCTTCTTGCCTCCTCTGAGATTACTGAGCATTAATGGATAAGCATCATAATATTAAAACTAATCATTTACATTGTTCAGCATCAGTGACTCTTTGACCACCTGTGCAATCTATTATTTAGAACACATATTTTGGCTTCATGAAACTTCTTATTTATATTATCACACTCTGTCCTTAGTAAAATCTCAGACTTTATCTTCGGAGTAAAAAGAGGAGCTGTAATAAAGAATAATCTCAAATTTTCATTACCATTCTCTAAACCAGTATAAACGGTTACTCCTTCTCTATGTTTTCATTTCTGTCCCAATACTGGTACAGTCACTCTTCCTTGTAAAATCAATTTAAAAATTGTCCCTTAGGTTATTTCATTTCTCTTCCCTTTATGTCCAGCATCTTCAACTTGTCAGCTATTATAATCCTGACCATATGTATTTATGCATATTGAAAATACTCCAATATGAACAAATGTCTTTATTTGAAGGTACCTCCAACTTCAGCTTTAAGTCTATTTCCTACCTCTTATGGTGTAACACTTTAAAGAAGTTTCTAAAATTTCCATTTCATCATTTCTCATTTGTACAGCTATAAGTCATCTGAACCCACTTTGGTCAATGACAGAGTTCCATGTGACTCAAATCAGTGGTTACTTCTCAGTTATCTTGATAACCTTTCACTTTGCTTCAGAATAAATGACTGTCTCCTTAAAATACTGTATCTCTTCATATTTGACCCGTCTTCCTCCAAGTCTTTTTCCTACCTTTTCAATCCCTTTCAGGGGTTTACACCATCTTTGGATATTATAGTTACTTATGTCTTCTACCTCAATTCTATTTTTAATTTACTTTTCCCTCATATACTCCATTGCTTCCTAAAGGCTGCAGATTTTTTTTTTTAAGTTTCAGATAGTTTGTCCATCATATATCTATCTGCCTACAATTTAAACTAACAAAATGGCATGTTTATAAACTGGACCTACTATCCATGTCTCTCAAGCTCCCAGATGAATGAACTTCAGAAATAGAAATTTTATTTTCTCTCTAACCCTTCAATCACTACTTGACATAGAAGGAGTTTTCTGATTTTGAAACAAAACAAAGCAGAGCATCCTAGTTCAGTTCTTTTTCTCTTGTGGTTAGCCTATTATTTCAGTATATTATCTTTTATTTAGTCTCATGATATACTGCATTGCTCCAAGCAAAATGATAGAAGCTGATTGTCTTTTTTTTTTTTTTTCTCATGCTCTTCATCAACACATACCCAACTAACTCTCTACTCACTCAGACTCCACCATCATCTTCTGTTTCTGCCTTCCTAGCTCTCTTTTTCTGGGTACTGAAATGGTATTCCAACTGGCATTTCCTTATCACTTCTTGCATCACATACACTTCCAGTTAATCTCTTAAAGTGTATAGGTATTTATCTTACTGTGTCATTTTAAACATATTTTAAACATTTTTTTTCTGACTAAAATTGGTATATGATTGGTTTCCTATACTTACCTCTCATACCTGCTAACTTTTTCTTTGAGTTAGTAGCAATTCTTATCTGAATTCTTTGATGTGTTATGTGTTTATACCAGTCAGATTTAAAAAGAAAAAAATTGTGAGGTAACATTGGTTTGCGGCATTGTCTTCATCCTGCTTCTTCTCTTGAATGATATATTCTCCATTTGTTTCTGTTACCTTAGATAATATTGATTATTCTTTCAGATTTCACTTCCTATATTAACAGTCAATTTATGGTCAAGGAATTTCTTTATTGGTCACCAGAACAGATGACATAAACCTGTGGTATGCTCCAATGAATTCTGTATTTTTCATAACACCATAATGGAAATTCAAACTCTAAATTACTTATTTGTAATGAATTGTTAAATGCATATAAATGTCTTATTAAACCATCAACTCATAAGGGCAGGGTCATATTTGTTCAGTACCACTTCAGATTCTAACTAGTTGAGATACTTGCCTAAAAATAAATTGCCAAAAAGAAGTAGGGATTTCACCGGAAGCTATGGCTTGAGGAAGGTGAGGAAGAGGAATATGGAAATAGAGACAGTTATTTTGCTTTTGGTAAATATAAGTAAGAGAGCAATTATAATTACCAATCAGCTTGAAATAGCATAACATTTAAATTTCTGATTTTTATTTATTTTTTAAAGATTTATTTATTTAAGAATGGGGTGCAGGCCAGATTCGCGGGAGGGTGAGAGGATTCACCAAAGATACAGTGGGGAACAGAACAGGCAGACTGACGAAATACACCGCTGAGGGGAGCAGCAGGCATGACAGGAGAGGTCTGCCACACCATGTGGGACCCTCACCGGCCGGCGGGAATCGAACTGGTGCTGCAGAGGCTGTGGACAGCTTCATAGCGCGGCGCTCAACCGTCTGCATCACCAGGGAAGGCCCATAAATTTCTGACTTTTTAAGTATTTAAATTTTGTAAAATCATGTTACTTTTTTCCCCAAACTACTGAAATCATGGAATTGAATATAATAACATACTATTCTATTACGTAGTAAAATTACAATATGAAGTACTATCTTTGATTCAATAGAATAACTATTAAGTAAATTACATAAAAACTAATATTTGTAGGTGGCCTGAAAAATACTTGAGTCTAAGAAGGAGAACATGCAAATGGAGCTTTTGTATTTATTTTTGAAGTATTTTTTTTTTTTTTTAATAGAGGCATGTTTTATTTATTTATTTGTTTGTTTGTTTGTTTTGTTTATACATGCACTGGGTACAGTCAGAAGTGCGGGAGGGTGAGAGGATTCACCAGAGCCAGAGCGGGGAGCAGAGCAGGCAGAAGGACCGAAGTACACTGCTGAGGGGAGCAGCGGGCGGCAGGAGAGTCTGCGCGCCATGTGGGACCCTCCTCCGGTGACCGGGGAGCAGCCGGGGATTGAACCGGCGCTACAGAGGCTGCGGGCAGCTTCGCAACCCAGCGCTCAACCGCTGCGCCACCGGGGAGGCCCTATTTTTGAAGTATTTATAAAATCAGAGCAAATATCAATTTCTGCCTTAGTTTGTACTGACTGTATAAAAACATTGATATTTCTCACTGTTGTGAAAGGCAAAAGTAAAATTGCCTTTTCTATTACTTTGTTAATTCACTCAGGCAGAACATCTCAAAATAAAATGGATCAAAGTGGACTATTTTGACCATCTTTCCTACCCCATTTTATATTTATTTGTTTTTCCTTGTATGTTCCTGATGCTTTCTTGTCTTATGAATAATCATTACTCCTCCTCACCCCCATTTCCTCCTCCTGCTCTTGCTACTGCGGCTGCTGCTATTGCTGCTAATGTTACTAATAATACACATAATTATCCAACACTTACATTTCAGTGTGTTTTTATAGAAACCTTAGGAGGTGCTATTATTGGGGTACCTCCATTGTACATATGAGAGAAGTGAAACACAGAGGAGATTATGTGATTGAAGTGAGATCTCACAGCCAGTAGAGGTGGCACTGCCTTACAAACTCAGGAATCTGACTGATAGGTCATGAGCTTTAGACCACTTCATAGTTCTCAATTCACTATCGCCCGGACAGCACCATCATCAATCTGAGTCCTACTTTCAGGGTCAGTCCTGATGGAGGTACAGAAAGGCTATGCTCTGTGCAATAGAAAGAGCACTTTACTTGAAATCCAAAAGACCTAAGTGTGAAATACAAAGCCATCCTGTCGTCTGTCTTCTCAAGATCAGTGGGCTTCTCTGAATCAGTCTCCACCTCTGACAAGAGGGAATTGTAATAGCAAGTTGTCTAGACCACAGTTTGATCTTAAAGAAGGAATTACAGAATTAATATAAAAAATTTTGTAAGCCACTATACTAATTTAAGCAATAGTAAGTATCCCATTTGCACCCGCTAAGAGTTGAGTAAGAACTGTTGCTAAATACCTGCTTTGAAATGTAACTTACACACTTGTTACTATTACCCTCAAATTCAGTTGTACCACCTGTAAAGAGGAAATAAAATTATTAATTTTAAAATTAAGGTACAGTAGATTTTTGCAGGTGGCATATGTATGGTGTGAGGCATATGTTACTTCTTCAACAAATATGAGTTTCTCAAAGCCTTCCCTTACTGTGCTATATAGGATTCAGCACCTAAGACATGACTTTTGCTTCCTTTTTGTATTTAGTTTTTCCAACTCCTTTTATCCATCAGGGCTTGGGTCCTGAATTCTTTCTGTCAAATTAGTTTTCTCTTTTCCATTTTGGCATGTCAAACAGGATTGATCTTTTTACATGATTCTTACTGTTCTATTGTTCTGATTACATAGCCTTGCTTCATCAGTTCTCCTTTGGATTATCATTCAATGCTGAATCTCTGTCCACTTACTAAGGACTCTGCATTGCTCTTTGGTGTGTGTGAGTATGTATGCCAATTTTAAATAAATGTCTATTTTTTAGAACATCATTTTTACCTTACTTCTAACTTGTCTATAGTAGTGAGAGTACAGTGATATTGTTAACCTCCCCTAACATAATTTAAATACTTAGGGTGCCTTGAAATATCATTTTACAAAACTGTTACTGCCTTGACTTATCTACTTATTTAAGTCTTTCAAATATGATGAGATATGGGATGCTTTCTTTCAGTTTATTCCTCATTCTGCTGGCACTCTGGAAGAGGCAAACATCAAAGGAGAGGAGCCATTTCCTTGCTCCCATTGCTCTTTGCATGCCCTTTTCATTCTGATATAGATTTTTAATATTGGTGTTGCAGAGTTTTTCCAGCTCTTTTCACTGTTGAAAACATTTTTTTTTTCTTTTTCAGGAATGCAACTTATCATCTAATTCAATTAAAGATTTTGTTGAACTTTCAAAGAAATTCCTATTGTCATCTTAGTTGACCAGACTTAAAGTTTCTCATATTCCTTTGAGGACTTTATTATGCAGGCACATGGTTTTTAGGCAAAGTTGATTTGTCACTCAGGATCTGCCTTTATGTCCCTCCAATTTTGGGGACAGCAGTTTGCTCTGTGACCTGAATTTTCTGATGGAACTAAAAAGTAGTTGATTTTCATCATGTTCAACTTGAATCTTGCTGTGAGTATAAGAGTAGTAACTTTCAAGGTCCATTTGTGTCATCAGTACAGTTTGTTCTTTTCTATTGGTCAGCAGCATTTCATGGCATGGATATATCACGATTTCTCTAAGCATTCACCTGTTGCAGGACTTCTGGGCTGACTCTAATTTGGGGCCATTACAGGTCTGACTTCTGTTAACATTCTTGTATTGGTTTTGCATGAATGTTAAGTTTTCATTTCTCTGGATAAATGCCATGTAGTATAATTATTGAGTCTTATGATACAATAGTTACATGTTTAATATTAAAAACAACAATGATAACAAAAAAACTAAATAACTATTTTCAATCATAGTTATACCATTCTATGAATTACCATGGGCAATGCAATTGATCTAGTTTCTTCATGGCCTCACCAAAACTTGGTATTTTCACTATTTTTTCAGCCATTTCGGTGGCAATTAGTGACACTGCCATGTGGTTTGGACTTGCCATTCCCTAATAGCTAATGATATTAACAATGTTTTATATGTAACTTGCTACATGTATATCCCCTTCAATAAAATTGTTTAGCCCCTGACCTTAACACATTAAGTAATTGTGTCATTTGCTCTTTACTGTTGACTTTAGGAGTGCTTTATTTTTTTTTTTTTAATAAATTTTATTGTTATATTCCCCATACAATTGCAATCCCCCCATTCTGACCCCATCCCTCCCCTCCACCCCCGCCCCCTAAAAGTGTCTCTGGTTCATAGTTTTTTGTTGATTTTGATTTTCACTTTCTTATAGTTATTCATTTTCCTGGTCCCTTATTTAAGTTTTCTAGATTCCTGCTATGAGTGAGACCATCCGGTATTTTTCTTTTTCTTTTTGGCTTATTTCGCTGAGCATGATCCCTTCCAGCGCCATCCATGTTGCTGCAAATTGCATGTGTTTATCTTTTTTGAATGCTGAGTAATATTCCATGGTATATATGTACCACATCTTCTTGATCCAGTCATCTATTTTTGGGCATTTGGGTTGTTTCCAAAGCTTAGCTATTGTAAACAGTGCTGCTATAAACATAGGGGTGCAGGTGTTCTTTGGAATTGATGTTTCTGTGTCCTTTGGGTAAATACCTAGGAGTGGAATTGCTGGATCATATGGAAGCTCTATGTTTAGTAGGTCCAGAAATCTCCATACAGCTTTCCACAGTGGTTGGACCAGTTTGCACTCCCACCAACAGTGCAGAAGAGTTCCTTTTTCTCCACACCCTCGCCAACATTTGTTGTTGCTAGTTTTTTTAATATGTGCCATTCTCACTGGTGTAAGATGGTATCTCATGGTAGTTTTGATTTGCATTTCCCTGATGACAAGTGATGTTGAACATTTTTTCATATGCCTGTTGGCCATTTGCATTTCCTCTTCAGAGAAGTTTCTTTTAAGCTCTTCTGCCCATTTTTGACTGGATTATTTTCTTTGTTGTTGTTGAGTCTCATCAGCTCTTTGCAGATTTTTGTGATCAGTCCTTTATCATTAGTGTTGGGTGCAAAAATGTTCTCCCAGTTGGTGGGGTTTCTCTTTGTTTTTGTTATTGTCTCTTTTGCTGTGCAAAAGCTCTTTAATTTGATGTAGTCCCAGCTGTTTATCTTTGCCTTCACTATCACTGCTTTGGGTGATGTGTCTGTAAAGATGTCTTTGATGTGCAAATCACGTAGTGTTTCGCCTATATTTCCTTCTATATATTTTATGGTTTCAGGTCTTATGTCTAGTTCTTTAATCCATTTTGAGTTGATTTTTGTGTATGGTGTGAGGTGGTGGTCAAGCTTCATTCTTTTGCATGTAGCGACCCAGTTTTCCCAGCACCATTTATTGAACAAACTTTCTTTGCTCCAATGCATATTCTTTGCTCCTTTGTCAAAGATTAGTTGACCATAAATCTGTGGGTTTATTTCTGGATTTTCTATTCGATTCCATTGGTCTGTATGTCTGTTCTTGTTCCAATACCATGCAGTTTTGATGATTATGGCTTTGTAGTATAGTTTGAAGTCTGGGAGTCTGATGCCTCCATTCCCTTCTTTTTTTTCAGGAGAGCTTTGGCTATTCGGGGTTTTGGTGATTCCATATGAATTTCATCAATAATTGTTCTATTTCTTTGAAGAATGACATTGAAATTTTGATTGGAATAGCATTGAATCTGTATATTGCTTTTGGTAGGATGGCCATTTTAATAATGTTTATTCTTCCAATCCATGAGCAGGGGATGTCTCTCCATTTCTTTGTGTCTTCTTCTATTTCTTTTAACAGTGTTTTATAGTTTTCTTTGTATAGGTCCTTTACCTCTTTTGTTAGATTTATTCCCAAATATTTGATTTTTTTGTTTCAATAACAAAAGGGATGGTCTTTTTGATTTCTTCTTCTTCAGATTTATTGTTTGTGTATAGGAAGGCTACTGACTTTTGCGTGTTGATTTTGTATCCTGCCACTTTACTGAACTGATTGATGAGTTGAATTAGCTTTTCTGTGGAGATTTTGGGGTTCTCTATGTATAATATCATATCGTCTGCAAATAGTGATAGTTTGACTTCTTCTTTTCCTATTTGGATTCCTTGGATGTCTTTCTCTTGTCTTATTGCCCTGGCTAGGACTTCCAGTATTATATTGAAAAGCAATGGTGAGAGTGGACATCCTTGTCTTGTTCCAGATCTTAATGGAATTGCTTTCAGCTTTTCACCATTGAGAATGATACTGGCTGTTGGCTTGTCATAGATGGCCTTTATGATGTTGAGGTATGTTCCTTGTATCCCCAGAATTTCAAGGGCTTTTATCATGAATGGGTGTTGCACTTTGTCGAAAGCTTTCTCAGCATCTATTGATATTATCATATGGTTTTTATATTTCTTTTTGTTGATGTGTTGGATAACGTTGATTGATTTTCGGATGTTAAACCATCCTTGTGCCCCTGGAATGAATCCAACTTGGTCGTGGTGAATTATCTTATGGATACATTGTTGGATTCTGATAGCTAAAATTTTATTGAGGATTTTTGCATCAGTGTTCATTAGGGAGATTGGCCTGTAGTTTTCCTTTTTTGTGTTGTCCTTGTTCGGTTTTGGTATTAGTGTAATGTTGGCTTCATAAAACGTGTTTGGTATTGTCCCTTCCTTCTCAATTTTTTGGAAGAGTTTGTGAAGGATAGGCACTAATTTGTCTCTGAATGTTTGGTAGAATTCATTTGTAAATCCATCAGGTCCTGGGCTTTTGTTTTTGGGGAGGTTTTTGATTACCATTTCAATTTCGCTAATTGTAATTGGTCTGTTTAGGTGTTCTATTTCTTCTTTATCTAGCTTTGGGTGATTGTAGAGTTGTAGGAATTTGTCCATCTCCTCTAGATTGTTAAACTTGTTTCCATATAACTGTTCATAGTAGTTACTGATTATTCTTTTGATTTCTGCTGTGTCCGTTGTGATTTCTCCTCTTTCATTGATGATCCTGTTTATTTGTGCTTTCTCCCTTTTTTCCTTTGTGAGCCTGGCTAGGGGTTTGTCTATTTTATTGATTTTTTCAAAAAACCAGCTCTTGGTTTCATTGATCTTTTGGATTGTTTTTTTAGTTTCAATTTCATTTATTTCTGCTTTGGTTTTTATTATTTCTTTTCTTCTACTGGTTTTGGGGTTTTTTGTTGTTCTTTTTCTAGATCTTTGAGCTTCGAGATGAGGTTGTTTCTTTGCGTTCTTTCTTGTTTCTTGATGTGAGCTTCTATTGCTATATATTTTCCTCTTATTACTGCTTTTGCTGCATCCCATACATTTAGGATATTAGTGTCCTCCTTGTCGTTCAATTCAAAAAATTTTTTAATTTCTTCTTTGATCTCCTCATTAGTCCAATGGTCTTCCAGTAGTGTGGTTTTTAATCTCCATGAGGTAGGAAAGTTCCTTGCCTTCTTTTTATGGTTTATTTCTAGTTTGATGCCTTCATGGTCAGAAAAGATGGTTGATATGATTTCAATCTTGGTGTATCTGTTGATGTTTGTCTTGTGCCCCAGTATGTGATCGATCCTGGAGAATGATCCGTGTGCGCTTGAGAAAAATGTGTACTCCGTTTTTTTGGGGTTTAGTGTTCTATAGATGTCTGTTAAGCCTAATTGCTCTAGGTCCTTATTTAGAGCTTTGGTTTCTTTACTTATTTTTTGTCTTGTTGATCTATCCATTGTTGATAGTGGTGTGTTGAAGTCTCCCACTACGTATGTGTTTTCTCTGATGTCTGTTTTCAGAGAGGACAACAGTTGTCTGATATATTTTGGTGCTCCTTCGTTTGGTGAGTATATGTTAATGAGTGTTATTTCTTCTTGAAGTATTGTCCCCTTGATCATAATGTAGTGACCATTGGGGTCTCTTTTTATCTTTTTGAGTTTGAAATCTGTTTTATCTGATATAAGTATAGCTGTTCCTGCTTTCTTTTTTGGTCCATTTGCTTGTAGGATTGTTTTCCATCCTTTAACTTTGAGCCTATTTTTATCTTTTGTAGCTAAATGTGTTTCCTGGAGACAGCAAAAGGTTGGGTTTTGTTTCTTAATCCAGGCTGCAACTCTGTGTCTTTTTATTGAAGAGTTTAGTCCATTTACATTTAGAGTTAATATTGATATGTTAACATCTGTATTTGCCATTGTGTTTGTCTTTCCTTTGATTTTATTTATTTATTCTTTTAATAACTTTTTTTTTTTTTTTTGGCCTTCTTTCATTGTTATTCGTCCCTCTGAGGTTCTGGCTTTAGGACTCCTTGTAGTATTTTTGGAGTGGGGGTTTAGTTGCAATGAAATTCCGGAGTTTCTGTTTGTCTGGGAAGGTCCATATTCTTTCTTCAAAGAGGAAGGAGAGCTTTGCGGGATAGAGTATTCTTGGTTGGCATCTGTTTTCTTGGAGTCTGTTGACTATGTCCCTCCACTCTCTCCTTGCCCGTAGTGTTTCTTCGGAGAAGTCTGATGTCAGCCTGATTGGCTTTCCTTTGAATGTTATCTGTTTCTTCCCTCTTGCCAGCTTCATTATTTTTTCCTTGTCCTGGATTCTTGGGAGCTTTACTATTATGTGTCTTGCTGTATTTTTCCTTTCGTCGTGGAAGTTTGGTGTTCTTCTTGCTTCTTGTATATCAATTTTCAGCTCCTTCTTCACATTTGGGAAGTTCTCTTCAATTATCTCTTTGAATATTTTCTCTGTTCCTACATCTCTCTCCTCTCCTTCTGGTATTCCTATAACTCTTATATTTCCTTTCCTCATGGAGTCAGATAGTTCCCGAAGTCTTTCTTCGTTCTTTTTCCTTCGTACTTCTCTTTCCTTTTCTGTTTTGGTTCTTTTTATTTCTGTGTCTTCAAGATTACTTATTCGTTCTTCCATTTCATCTATTCTGCTTTCATTGCTTTTCCTAGAATTCTTTAGTTCTTCCATTAATTCTTTGATCTCCTGCATTTCTTTTACTTCCCTCTTTAGGGACTCAATTTCTTTCTTCTGACCATTGTTTTCCCTCTCTAGGGACTCAATTGCATTCTTCTGATTGTTGATTATTTTTCCCTTATCATTGTTTTCCTTTATGACTTCTGTCAGTTTTTTAATCACGGCAATTTTAAATTCTCTTTCTGGAAGGCTCAGAAATTCTTCCAAGTTATTGTCTTTGCAATCTGGGGGCTGGCTTTCTTTTTGTGGTGTGCTTTTTCTCTGGAGAGTTGCTAGGTTGCGTGTGGTTCTTCTCCTCCCTACTGTCTGTTTTCTAATTTGCCGTATGCGTTGGGACACTGTGTTGTTGGGACTGGCCGGCATCTTGGGTGGGCTTCTCTGTTCCCCTCTGGTTCTTCCAGGAGTCATCTGTCAGTTTCAAGCAGCCGGGTGGCCGGGGCTGTGTGCTGGTACTGGTCTCCTCCTGGGGGGCGGGGCTCTCTTTAATGGCGCCTGGAGCTCACCTCCGCGGTGGATCCTGCAGGGTTCGCCTCAGCTCCCGTTCACGGGGTGTGGTGGCTGCAATAGTTCCTTTCCACTCACAGTCCCGCTTGCTGTGTCCGTTTTTCTTGTTGGCCGTTTTGGTTTGTTGTTTCCCTCCTCTCTGCCAGTCGGAGAGTGCCGACTTTGTGGGCGGGGGAGGGGAGCAGGGTTCTGCGCTTCCCTCCCTTCTCGTCCTCTTTTATGGCAACTTTCTTCTTCGGGCAGTTTGCTGGAGTCGTCCGTTTATCTTCCGTGTCCCAGTTCTCACTGGGACCTGCCGCTTTTCCTCCCTATTCACTTTTTTTAATGGGAGATCTTACTCGCAGCGTCTCCTAGCCGCCATGTTGCGCCGCCATGTTCATCCTCTTGACAGAATTTTTGCAAAACCTTTTTAATTTTTAGAAAATTCAGCTTATCAATTTTCTTCTCATGAGAAGTGCTTTTCATATCAGGCCTAGAACTCTTTGCCTAGTTCTAGATGCCAGACGTTTTCTATTTTCTCTGAGACTCTGTCTGATCCACTGATACATGTATCCATCCCTCTACCATATTGCACTGTCTTAATTATTTTAACTGTTCAGTAAACCTGAGTGTGTCACAGAGTGTTTCCTTTCATTTTATTTTTCTTTGCCAGGTTTTCTACCATCAATTTAAAGTTACAAAAATAATATAGAAAAGCATACTTGCAAAATAGCTCAAATGATAGCAGATTCATTTCTCTCTTGGGAATATTTCATGATAACTTTTGGAGAAAAATCTCTCTTTTCAATCACAGTGGAGGGTGTATGTTGTTGCATCCTTCCTAAAGGGTTTAAGACTAATGCTTCAAGCTACACATAGTGACTCAAAGGCTTAATGCTTTCATCTCTTAACTGAGAAGGCTTGAAGAAAAATTTGGCCCTGGGTAGACTTCTTCCTGTATTGTTCTGGAAGATATTGACAAAATCAGGTTGTTCCACCACAGCAACTCAAGATGGCTAGAGGCCTAATCTTTTGTTTAGAGTGACTGTGGAGAAGCTTGGAGCAATTTTGATAAAGCAGCCTTTTGTGCAGTTATTCCCAGTTAGTTAGAGAGAGGATTAGCCTTATCCCCATATGTTTAATTTCCCTGATGTCAGAAAGACTCATGTTAGCTGATGTTGTCCACACAAATTTGGAGATAAAGTGATTAAACAGAAATGTCCATGAGCTATTACTTCCAGGACTGTATCAAATTATTCTAAACAGGAAATTCCTGCTGCTAGGAAATAAGACATCTATCTTCAGCTGATTTCAAGCTGGAAATGTATCTACTGCCTAAGGGGGATTAAAATGACCCTCTACTGATCCATATTCAGAAATCTTTGGCAGGAAGATTGCTTCATCAAGGCATGCTGCATCCTAGGGGAGGCAGTGTTTTGTTTAGTGATGTTAGAAGAAAGAAATACCTTCTTTCAGTAATTGGGGAGACAGTAATTTGGGGAGATTTTATGGAAAAATAATGGTTTCAATTAAAGTCTAAATATATTCCCTTTGCTGTATCATTTGGCTTGACAAGCAGATATAAAAACACAGGGACCTATGTGTTAAAACAGCAATTTACGTACAGGTGACATCAAGAAGCTTAAATCTTAGTTATTTCTGCTAAGTAATTTGTAAGCACATGGAGGCTTGTTTAAGTATTGGTTTGAACCACGTCATCTAAAGTGGATTAGTGAAAAAGGTACCACTAGAATAGAATGTCATTGACAGCACTTGCCATCCAGAATCCTCCCCTCTCATACGCACACACTTTTCTTGAGGGAGGTATTTATCCCCTCTTTCAAATCCCTGGGGATCTGTTAGAGACTGTTGATCAAAATGGTCTTTCTCCTTAACCACAAGGTAACTGTGTGATCCAATTAAGCCAACCTTAGACTCTCAGCTCTTAGTTGTGGCATTTTATTATGGACTAACATCCCAAGCGGGGTTGATCCAATGGATTTTCTAGGATTTCTAAATAGGAATGATAGTTAAGTACTTAAAATTTGTAGCTGCTTGAAGTTAGTATGCTAGACAATTAGGTACAGTAAGTCTTAAAAGAAATGGTAGACATAGGCAAAAATCTTTGCATCTGTTTCTTCCAGAGATCAGTGATATCCTACCTTTTCTGCATTTGGATAGTTGGATTAAGATTTTAAAGTTTGTTTGTGGCTTTTCTTATTTATTTATTTATATGAAGTAGTTTTAGAGCTGCAACAAAACTAAGCAGGAAATACAGAGGTTTTCCATATACCCCTTGTTATACATACATTCATAGACTTACCCATGTCAGTATCATTCACCAGAGTGGTACATTTGTTAGAATAATGAACGTACATCAACTCATCATAATTACCCCAAGTCCAGTTTATTTTAGGATTCACTCTTGGTGTTGCATGGCTTGGGAACTAATCTAGCCTTTAGGGCTTGGTGCAAACTATAAATACATATACTTACCAAAATAGAATATGTTTTCTCTACTCTAAAAATCCTCTGTGCTCTGCCTCTTCTTCCCTACCTCGACAACTCACCATCCACTGCAATCATTGATCTTATTGTCTGCACAGTTTTGCCATTTTCTATACTGTGTCAACATAATGTGTGCCAACAGGTACATTAACAGATGCTCATCATCACTTGTCATCAGGTACCATCACAGACCTGTGAGAATGACCCATATTAAAATGTCCAGGAACAATAAGTATTGGAAAGGGTATGGAGAGAAAGAAACCTTTACACACTGTTGGCAGGAATACAAACTGGTACAGCCCTTATGGTAAACAGATCTATTTTAAAATAGATCTACCATAGGACCAAGCAATTACACTAATAGGTATCTACCCAAATAATGCAAAAACTTGAATTTGAAGAGAAATATGCACTCCTATGTTCATTGCAGCACTATTTTTTAAAAGATTTATTTTATTTATGCATACAAGAGCTGGGGTGTAAGCCAGAGGTATGGGCGGTGAGAGGATTCATCAGAGACAGCATGGGGAGCAGAACAGGTGGATTGACTGAAATGCACTGCTGAGGGAAGCAACAGGAGAGACAGGAGGTCTGCTGTGATGTATGGGTTAGCTCCCTGGCTTGGCAGGGATCGAACTCATGCTGCATTGGCTGTGGATAGCTTCATAGTGCTGAGACTTAACCCCTTGAACCACCAGGGAGGCCCATTGTATCACTATTTACAATATTTGAGTTATGGAAGCAACCTAAGTGCCAAAGGACAGACAAGTGGATCAAGAAGATGTGGTATACACTACACACACACACATACACACACAAGCACACACACACTGTAATATTATTCAGCTATAAAAATGATAAACTCTTGGGGCCTACCTGGTGGTGCAGGGGTTGGGACGCAACCTATGAGGCAATTCACAGCCACTGCATCATGAATTCGATTCCCGGCCAGCCAGGGAGCAACCCACATGGCGCAGCAAACCTCTCCTCACTCGTCTGCTGCTCCCCTCAGCAGTGTACTTTGGTCAATCTGCCTGTTCTGTTCCCCACTGTGTCTCTTGTGAATCCTACCCCATCTCTTGTATGCATAAATAAATAAATCTTTAAAAAAAAAAGATGAACTCTTACCATTTGCAGCACCATGGATGGAACTGGAGGGGATACTGCACAATGAAATGAATCAGTTTGAGAAAGAAAAATATCACATGGTTTCACTAATATGTGGAATATAAAGAAGCAACAGGAAAACCAGTCTGATAATAAAAACTAGAAATATATCTATAGAACTAAGATACCAAAGGCGGGGGTGGGGTTGGGTGCTGGGTAGAGAAGTTGGAGATCAAAATGTGAAGGAGGACCAAAGGACTATGATGGAAGACTATGGCTGTCTTGGTGGTGGGTGTAGTGTGGTGACATGTATGAGGTGGTGTGATCCTATATCTCTGGATCACATATATTATTGTAAACCAGTTTTACCTCACTAAGATTGAAAAAAGCAAGATATCTTGCACACAAGTGTCCTAGCAATGAATTCTTTTTATTGTTTGTATGAAAATATCTTTACTCATTCTTCACTTTGTAATAAATATTTTGGTGGATATTTTAATTCTGGGTTGATTATTTTACCTGCCAGTGCTTTAAATACTTTACTGTCTTCTTATTTTCTCACAAGAAATTCCCTATACTTTTTTCAATTGTTCCTTTATAGGTAGTGGGTTTGTTTTACTTCTTTCAAGAGTTTGTCTTTATCTATGCTTACACATGATATACCTAGATATGTTTTGTTTTGTTTTATATTGTTTGGGTATTGCCCTACTTGCTGATATCTCTGCTTCCTGAATCTGTTTAATATCTACTAATAAGAAAGTACTCAAATGGATTATGGATGGTTGGTTGTTAGGTGTAGGACAGTGGTAACACCTGATAGGAGTATCCAAATATCACCTTCATTATAAATAAATAAATTAATTAATGAAATTTTTAAAGTGCTCAATTGTTATAACTTCATATATTTCCTCTGCTATGCTCTTCTTTTATCTTCTTCAAGTATTACAATTGTGTTAATTTACACTTAAAATTTAAAATTGCTCCACAGTTCTTGATTTTTCTGTTCTTATTTTTTTCCTTCCTCTTTGCCTAGTGTATAGCTTTGGGAAGTTTCTATCGATCTTTATTCAAGCTCAGTGATTCTTTTCTCACAGTGGTCAATCTATTAATAAGTCCATTCTTTATTTTAGTTAAAATGTTTTCCATTTCTAGCATTTCCGTTTGATATTTAGAGTTTCAATAATTGCATTTACATTGCCTATCTGTATCTAACATCTTATCTATTTTTCCATTAGAGCCCTTAATATATTGATCATACTTGTTTTAAATTCCCTGCATGAAAACTCCTGTATCTGTGATCTGTGCCATTATCTGATCTGGTTCTGATATTTGCTTTTTGTCTTCAGGTTTTTTTAAAAAAAAATTGGTTTTCATTTGCTCTATCATTTTTGTTTTACGATGTAATACAATTGAGGAAAATAAGTATTAATATGTGAGATTTTATGTTAATATGGCTAAGAGTTGGTCTATGTTTAATGTTTTCAAAAGCTATGCTAGAGGCTTTAAATTAATTTGGTGTCCTTGTTTTGTATTCGCCTGGATTTTGTGTTTTGTTAAGTACTCCTCCTCTTAGACATTGTGAATATTCTTAAGTCTTTCAGATATAATCCACTATTATTATAATGGAGCCCTGTTGGTGTGGTGGAAAGGTACTGGAAAGGGAAATATTCTATAATCTTTTGATTAAATCTCTGTATTTTTTTGTGAGCTTGTGCCTCTAGGTCATAAATGTTTCTCTTGCTGTATAGCTTTTTATCTCCCTCAGATGAGATAGGAAAGTTAGCGGATTCTGGAGTCTGAGTAAATCATTTCCCCCAGCTGGGATTAGGGTATACTAATTTTTTTTTCTACTTTGGAAAATAAGCAATACCTATAGAGGAAGTTCTGAGAATATCTGACAATAATTATCCTGCCTCTCTCCTGTCAGAATCATAAGGGGATCTTTCAAGGATATTCATCTTGAAAATATGGGGGCTTGTAAAATGTAAGGCTCTTCCGAAGACTGTGCCCCCTTAACTCCTCAGATTTCCTTATTGCCATTCTAGTTTACACTCAGCTTCTGGCAAATTTGTCAAAATCACTAAGTATTTCTTCACATTCGTGGTTCTGTGGCTCCTGATCCAAGCAAGCTGTTTTGGACTGTGATCTGGTGTTTATCTATTTCTGTACATTTCAGGTGGCAATATGCCCAGTAATCTCACTTATCTGATGGAGTCAATAAAGGCCAATTAATTTTCTTTTTGTTCTGTTTTTTGCTTTGTTTTGTTTTAGGGATGAGAGCCACAACTTCAAAGCTCTTCTTTACATATTGCAACTGAAACCAGATGTCAATGGCTGGGAATTTTGACTTCTAGAATATTACCTTGACTCCATTTAAGGATTTGAGGCTTATAATATTCTCCTTTTTTTTTTTGTTTTCTTTTTTTAAACATGTTATATATATATATATATATATATATATATATATAAAGTTATTGTCTGATAGTGTTGAGATCCAAATCATCTATTTTTTTCTCTTGTTTTATAGTCATTATTTGTGCTAAAGCATACCAAGTGATTTATATAATGGTGGGCATTATATATGAAAAGTCAGAGAACTACTCATGATGTTTTCTTTCTCAAAGGAGGTTAAACATTTTTCTGGAAGAAAAAGAGATTAGAGGTTGATTTTCTTGAATCTATGGAGAATTACTCTTCTTTTCTTCTTTCAAGAACATGTTCAACTTTTGCTTGTCTTCTAGGTTGTGTTCTTTGAGGTCCTAACTATAAGATAGGGTCATTTTCTATTATCTTCCACCTTGGCACGTTTCAGATTCCAACTTCTGGCTCTCCAGTATTGTATCACTGGTAAAATCTATGAGCTCTTTAGCTCCAGCTGCCAATTTCTGTTCAATTTGTTGTACTATCTCTCTGAGCATGTTCATCTTAGTAGTTAACAAATACCTCAGAGGAAATTACACACCTGTACTTGGGTTTTATTTCCTTCTTTTTATGAGAGTTTATCCTATGGGTCAAATCACTTTGAAATCTGCAGTTTCTCTGAATTGTTATAAATGTCAATTGCATTAACTGTAGTCTTAAGTGCCCCCATTAGCTTTAATTTCCCTGAACTATCAGTATATATCTACAAATGAAAATAGGTTCAACCAAATTGAATAATATTTTATGGTCTTAGAAAAACATCATATGCAAAATTTTGACAGTGTAAATCAGACTGCACAACCATATTTGACAGAAATTCTTGCAAATTCTACTTTTATTTTGAAATATTTAAAATAAATATTTTGCTAACATTTAAACGTAAGTGCAATTTCTTATGCTTATATTAATTAGAACCCATGCTATATTGGGAATTCCACTGTTTATAATATAGAATGAACTTATATACTTATAATGTATAATAACTTAATAAACTTAGAAATAGTTACCATCCCTATGTCATAGGTATAATGGCAATAAAATTTGGGCTGTGAATAGAGGATTAAACAACTATTTTTGTTTTAGAATTTTTACGTGAGTTTTTATAGTTAAGTGTAGTGTAGGGGCATGGTATATGAAGGTAGCTAAGAGAGGAGCCGTGCCAGCCCAGCACTACCAGTAACTGTGTAGTTGCTCACATATTAAAGCATTTTCCTATATATAATTCCCTCAAGAAAAAAAAAAAAACACTGAACACATGAATGTATTTGCTCTATATTTTGTTAGTATTATATATTAAACTTCACCTAGGACCCAATTTAGGAGATAGATATAAATAGGTAGGTAGGTAGGTAGATAGATAAAACAGATTTGAGAAAAAATACACTTATTATAATGGTCATATAGTTTATTGTAAATAATTATGTGGAGAAGTAGAGGGAGAGAGGAAATAAATAAGAAAATTTAGAGAATGTGATTTGGTCTCAACATGTCTAAAAATTGTTTTACTTCAAATGAAATTTATATTATGTCTCCACTATGAAAAATGTTCATTAAATCTTTTGGAATTCAGTGCTTGAAAGTCTAATTATAAGTTTTCCTTGATTTTAAAATTTTATCTGTGAAAGATATAATATTGTTTATATAAATTATCACCATGAAAGGAAATTAAATAACTTATTGAAAGTAATGGACTCTAATAATCACACACTAAAAAGGTGTTTACATGCTCTATGGTTAATGTGTCCAAATATTTATTTTAAGTAAGTGTTAGTCTGAATATCTCATTTCACAGGTCTGTATTCGTTAGCTATTCTCAAAACAACTATAATTTATTAATGTGTATTGTTTATGTTTACACATGCTCGCACACAGGCCACATATACACACAGACCTTTCTTTTGTAACTGGGACATTTTCTGAAACAAAGAACAGCATTTTGCCATCGACTTTGGGAAGAGCAATATTAGATGCTGGCAATTTTAGCAGGCATGGTTTTTTTCCCTAAACAGCTAATTGGAGATAAGTGAAGAGAACAAAGGAGTGTCCTTGATGGGTGTCAGTTGGGTCACTACTTAATGGAAGCAAATATATAACTAGGGCAACATGAAACTTGCAAAAGAACAATGTTAAAATATTAAAGAGTATTCCTTCCAAGTTTAAAGAGGAAACTAAAACGGTTAGGTAGTAACACTCTCTGCTTATGTCTTTCAGAAAATATTCCTATTCACTTTGTTAATAACAAATGCAAAATGAACCTCATTAAGGGTTTATCAGATCAATTCAAGAAGATGGAGGACAGACAGGATCCTTGAGGCATCACTTCTCTCAGGGAAACCCATTATTTGTGTCCAGAGGGAGCAACCACGTTAGGAATTTAGCTAGAGAAGTGAGGGTCAGTCTCTTAGCAAGTAGGAAAGTCAGAAACCATGAGAATATGCAGGAAAGACTGAGAAACAGTAAGCCAGGAATGGTGCAAGTTTACCAGGAGAGACACTGGCACTTTTCCCACTAATCATCTAGGCTATCCCATATTCCAAGCCTGGGAAGAATAAAGGATTCTCAGTGAGAATATAGCCTGTTCAACAGTTCAATGACGGAACCCAGGTGGCCTGGCTGAGGACTGGGTTCAGCTGGGGTAGAGTGACATGGTTTTCCATGGGGTAGTGCAGTCCAGCACTATCTGCACCTGCCTTGGGGAGCTGTGGAAGACACCTACCCCTCATCCACTGTGCAACCTCCTACTTACTCTTAGGGTACAACCTCCTGTCTGCGTCTAGAAAGAAACCTTAAGAGGCCATGGTGAAATCCCTCTATCCAGCAACTTTTTCTGTGGCTACCTTGGAAACACATACTAAGGGCTGACCTGGAAAAGGCGCTACTCCTGATGCTTGTGACATTTGGTAGCAAGGGAGGTCACAGGAGCTCTGAGCAATATCGTGCACATGTTCTTTTCAAATGGGGGCTACTAGGCTATGGTCTCTGGAAAGACTGAATATACGCCCACACTTCCCCCCATGCAATGTCTGGACCTGTGTCCAGAGTATAACAGTTAGAAACTGCATGTGACCACAGTGAACAGAGCCTGTGAATAAAGGTCTTCCTAGTTGCTGATATCCAATGCCAGGAGTCAGAAGTATCCATTTCCCCCCGACATAACAAATCCACAGTGATCGTTATAGTCAATGGTGAAAAACTACAGCTTTTCCACAAAGATCTGTCACCACTACTATTTGACATAGTATTGGAAGTCCTAGCTAGAGCAGTAAGGCAGGAGAAAAATAGAAAATTAATTCAAATTGGGAAAGAGGTAAAACTATCAATGTTTGCAAACAACATAATAATCTACTTAGGAAAGCCTGAAGACTCACTAAAAAATTGAAATAATGATGCACACAATAAAATGGAAGGTTACAAAATCAATTTACAAAAATCATTTCTTATATGTAAACAATAATTTAGAAGAGAATGAGGGTCAATAAAATCAATTCAATAACAACCCTAGAAATCTGATTATAGAATGCGGGGATCCAAGGCAGAGAAATGGAGGAGCAAAGAAGGCAGGGAGCACAATGGACTATTGTGGAGGTCCATGGGGAATCTTAGTGGTGGGTGAGGTGTCTTAACAACACCTAAAGGGGTGATCCCATTCATTAAATTACATACAATATTGCAACCCAATGTTACCTTAATAAAAAGGTATTTTACTGTGAAATTTACACAGCATAAAAATGTGAAAAGGAATTGAATAGGAAGGCCCATACTATAAAGCAAATATTTTGTATTTACTAAGTCTGGTATCTTAGAGTTATTTTCACAAAGAATAAAATAAAATCTGAGTGTTTTTGACAACTAGTTCTTGAATTAATAGGTTCATTTAAACCATGAAGACTCTTAAGTCTGCCTTATACATCCTTATACAGGGTACTTCCTTATACATCCCTGCCTTACACAGGGTCCTCCATATACATCATCTATCTTTTGAACCAAATGAAATATTGCCTTGCTCATATTTATGATGAGAGGAATTATAAGTTTATCATTATTAAGATATAGACGTGTAATCAGGGAAATGTGACACCCATTATAGCTGTTCATCAATTACATTTTAGTCAGTTTGCAAAATGTAAAATTTTATGTTATGCTATTTGTTCATCCCATTTCTTAATGCACCGTAAATAGTTAAGAAGGATAATTTTGTTAATTTTGTCCATTTAAGATCATACTGAAATTGGGACAAAAAATTTGCAACACATATTTATTGTTAATATATCTCACTTCGAACAGAACTTTTTTTATTTTCAAATTTTAGTTTCATGATTCATAGTAATGACCTTAAGGCACTGGTTCTGAGTGAACTATACATCATTTTTCTTTTGTAACAGTTGGGTAACTGGCAAGACTTACATATAAAAATAATCATGAGACATAATCCAGA
The DNA here is from genome assembly GCF_014898055.3 of Talpa occidentalis. Taxonomy (NCBI): domain Eukaryota; kingdom Metazoa; phylum Chordata; class Mammalia; order Eulipotyphla; family Talpidae; genus Talpa; species Talpa occidentalis. The sequence continues at coordinate 32,007,194 of NW_023601653.1, forward strand.
CATTAAGATTATAGAAATGAAACATTATATCTAAGACTTGTAAGATTTAGCACTTCTGAAGTATGTGGCTTTATAAAACAGTAATTTTATGAAATGAAGACTATATTTCCACTAACTTACATTAAATAAGTGAAAGGATACTAAATATATATTATTTTGAATTGCCTTAACTATTTAAGGACTGAATGAAAATGGCTAAACCAATCAAGGTAGTCAACAAATAATTTTAATGAACTAAGATATATGAGTTATGCAGTATTATTTTGGATAGTTTTAAAAGACATTCTTTTCCTCCATAAGATTAAATCTACTAGGGGAGAGCTCTCTGAGGAAATATTAATAAATACCTCATTTGAGTAAAAATAATTGCTAGGATATAATGAAGATAGGAGAAAACTAATAATGAGATGATATAGAAAGAACCATGTAGGGGCATATGGACTGAAGAAGTAAGAACAAAAGGGAAATAATTATAATTCAGAAAATGGGAATTGAAGCTAATAAATGGGGACAAGTAAGTATTGGAAAATTAATAATAATAATGAACAAAATGTGAGTGATGCTTCGGAAACAGTGATGTAGTCATTGAAATTTTAATTTTATTTATAATGTGAGGCTTTATTCTAATATGGGGATACTTTTAGCAAATTCAGAAGACCTGTTTTACCAGTATTTTACAGTGCAACACTATATTTAACATTGAGACTTTTTGTTGTACTAAACTCTTACAGATGTAAATGTCTTGTGAAATATAACCATTTCTTTTGTCTTTTATCAATACTTTCAATCTCAAATTGTAAATTTGTAATAGTATACATATCAAAGAAAACAATGCTTACATAAAAGCAGAAGTAAACAAAAAGTTAAATTATCTCAAGAATCTGATACAGATTTTTTTGTGTCCTGATAAATAATCATCACAGTTTTTGTTTCCCTTGATAAAATAATATAGAGGGATTCACTCAGTTCTCTCCCGGAGGACAATTATAAAAAAATAATGAACAGGTCAATGAAGTTCTTGGAAACATTACAAAGTAGCATTACAAACATTACAAACATTACCAAAATAGCACATTGGCATAGCTTAATTATGAAAAGATGTGAAGTACACAGAGAGGTAGACTTAGAATGTACAATGCCTTCTAACTGGCATCAAAAATTAATGTTTTTTATATACAATTAGCAACAAATAGTCAAAAATAAAAGTAAACAAAGGGCAGATTGAAAAAAAATACTCTGTATTTGGAAATATATCAACAATCACTTCTATTTTAGATTCATCAGTTGCATATGAAACACACATATTCTATATCTTACTATGCTTATGGAGCTAAAAGAAAAACCTAAAAATTTTAGCAGGAAATAAACTATAAATATGGTATAGTAGATATGTGTAAGAGCCAAATAAAAATTCTTGAAAAAATATAAGTATGAGAAATAGCAAAAAGAAGATACTATTTAATAGTTTTCAAAAGAAGATTTCATATCTAAGAGTAGGTTAGACATACCTGGAGAAAGAACCAGCCAAGTGGAAAATAGATCTGAAGAAGCACTCAAAATACAAAATTGAGAAATAAGACTTAGAGAAGAGGATAAGAAAATAGAAAATACAGTAAGACATTCTAAAATATAAGTCAAGGGAGTCTCAGAAGAAGCAGATAGAAAGAATAGTTCAAAGCAATGTTTAAACATAAAACAGTTAAGCATTTTCCAGAACTAATGAAGTCAATAGTCCACAGATTCAAGAAGCCCAGTAAGTCCTTTGGATAATATATAGGGTATTAAAATACTCTTGCAAAACTGCTTAGTTGTGTTTTCTTAAACTAAATATATGTATACCCCATGACCTAGTGATTTTGCCTTTTATATATGCTGCAAACATAAATGCATATCTACATTAAAATATATACAAAGATGCATGATATACTGGCATTGTGGTCAGTGGCATTTTGTATGAACAGCAGTGGTCCCATCGATTCGATGTGTAGCAGTCAGTATCATCTAGATTTGCGTAATTGTACTATAGGATGGTTAGACAATGACAAAATTACCTAATGGCACATTTTTCAGAATGTGCTTCTGTTGTTAAGTGACATATGACTGTACAAGAATGATCAGAACAGTTTTATTTATCTTAGCTCTAAATGGAAAGAATTGAATTTCTATCAAAGTACAAAACAAACTATTTATTTTTCAATAAATGAAAGTTAGAAAACTATACAATGATGAAAAAGAACAAACTACTACCTGTACCTGCAATAACAGAGGTATATCAGTCATATATAGTGTTGTGCAAAAAAGAACAGGTGTAAGGGAATATATATTGCATGATTCCATTAAAACAAATATTTTTCAAAAGGGAAAGATATGTTAAAAGTAAGAATAATAATTTCATTTAGGGGAATTTGACCAGGAGGGAGTTTCTAGTATGCTGTTACTGTTTCATGGTGTGATATTGGTAGTGATCAATTATTAAATAAGCTGGTTGCAAAACTTTGAAAAGCGATATATTAAAGATTTGTGCATTATTTTACCAGCATGTTATATCATAAAATAAATACTTGCCATCAAAACTTTAAATTGAGAAGAGAAAAAGAAAATAGATGGCATTTTTACCAATAACATGTTCAAGGAAAAGTTTTCATTAAAAAAAGAAACATTTATAATGGGGAAAATTATTAAATTTATTTGTTTATATCCATCAAGGGCTTCTTTCAAACAGTTGATGAGTAACTTGCATCCAGAATGTACAGAATTTATCTTTTATATAAGAAAAATATGACAACCCATTTTAAAAAACTGACGAACTTTAAAACAAGAAGATAAGTTTTTGATGTGAAAATAATAGTATCATGTGAAAAGTTTGGCAACATTTTAAATAATCATATAGAAAATCTGACTGTTCTGCATGTTAAAAAATTTTTTGGAGAAAAGGATATTTTCATATACTTTAGATTTGTTTATATATTTCCTATAATCACTTTGGAAAATTATTTTAAATTATCTGCTGAAGATGAGCATATGTGAATTCTTTGAACAAACAATCCTACTTTTGAATGAAGAGCAAGAAAATACACCAGAATCCATGCACACAGATGCTTGTTCCACACAGCAATTTCTCTAAACTAAAAATGACTGAATGTTCATTAGCATAGATAGAGTATGTTGTGTTTATAAAGTTATCTATCCAGGAAGTTAAACTAAAGCTAAATTCAACCCCATTGATGAATCTTAAAAAGACAATGTTGAGCAAAAGGACACTAAATAATATATTCTGTATGATTTTATTGATATATAGCGCACATAAACAGGACAAACTCTGCTCTATTGCATTGCACATGTAGGAGGTAAAGCTATAAAGAAAATCATGAACGTGATTATCATAAAAGCCAAGATAATATTAAACTCAAGGTGAGGGAGCAAGGTAAGGTGACTGAAGGGACACAAGTTCTTGAGGTGTTCTCTGGCTTAAATTGGATGCTGGATACATTGTTACTCTAGGATAACTCACTACCCTGTACATTTATGTTGTTACTATACCTGGCATGTGTCTTATTTTATCATAATTTTTCAAAAGATAACTAACCCATATACCTAATCAGTTGAACGCAAATAATACCTGATGTGCATTGGCACTGCCTACTTAATAAACTAAATGCAGTTTAGTTTAATACTCTACCTTCATAACAATTGCCCAAACTGAGTATAGTAGAGACTTAGATTTTGTTATAAACGAGACACATTCCAATGCTAAAATCAGTGTGACATAAACAAAAGTTCATTTACCTAGATTTTTAAGATCTCAGAGGGAAGGTATAGAAAGAGATTTTTCCTTTCAATGTAATTTGGTAAAGATTGTAGTTGTGCTAACATGGCACAGAAGTAAAATGTGTTCATAATATTTGAAAATGGCAAAGGCACATGAAGCAGAATTGATTCAAAGGGGAAGTATATTTTTACTCCCAAGTTTCACCTGAATTATTTATTTCTTTAAACTGGTTTCTAATTAAAAAAAAATATCCAAATGCCAAAACTATGGATACACTATAAACCAACACTGAATCTAGTAGATACTGAGAAAGTATTAGAATTATTTGTCATTTATTAAAATTTTCAAATGGTATTTATTTTGTATTAAATAAAGAATTCATCTTTTAAAATCTGCTATAGTGTTTAACTGTTATTTATAATTGTCGCTGCCTGGCATTTTCTTTATTTTTATTGTTTTATAGCCTACATTTTTATTTTATTTTTGAGTTCCATAAACAATGTTAGAACTGTTATCTTGAACTCCTGTCATCTTCTGAAGTTCTGCTGGGATAGGTTTCCTCTCAAGGAGTTTTTGCAGTAACATTTATGGAATGTTCTTCTGCCTTCTCATTTTAAATTTGTCATAGATTATAATAGAGATAGATTTTCATACTATTGTTTTTGCACCTGCTGAAGTAATCTGAGAACTGGTATGGTTGTGGGGTAGCAGGTATAGAAGACCAGGGCAGTAGGGCATCAAAGGACCACCTCCTGTAAATGCAGGGATTTGAACTTCCCTACTGTGCTGTGGGTTGGAGTTCTGTAATGGGGATCCACAGTGACCCCCTTTAGACCAGCTCATCAGGCTTAGTGCCTCTTACAGTCTTGTGTTATAGCCACACTATGCTCCTTTTGAGCAATAGATGCAGTGCTGGACATGAAATGTAGTTGAAACTGGGTCAAAGGCAAGGATTTTTCCCTTTTCCAGCACAGGGCCTTATCCTGGAGTGTTTGCACCTGTTATTGACAGGTGCTAGATTTCTAGTCTGTTCAAGCATTTTTTTTTTTTTTTTGAGATTTAAATTGTGAGTTTTATTTATTTTTTTTTATTTTCTATATTTTTTACATCATTTTTCATTTTTGCACAATGTATGCATTTTCATCTTGGTTATATTCCCCATAGAATTCCCACCACCCTTATTTTGACCCCAATTCCTCCACCCCTCCCTCCTCCTTCCCAGTGTGTCTCTGGTTTATAGTTGCTTGGGATCATGCTCAGCGAAATAAGCCAGAAAAAAAAAAAAGAAAAATATCGGGTGGTCTCACTCATAGCAGGAATTTAGAAAACCTAAATAAGGGACCAGGGAAAAAGACTAATTATAATCAAGTATTTGTTTTGGTTTAGCCCTGGGGTAGGGGTTGATGGGTGTTTTGGATTTGCCAGCCCTGGTTTTGAGTGGTAGTTTCTTCAACAAGGAGACCCAGGTGTTCTGGTCTCCCTGCCAATTCAGACTCCAGCTGTTCTGTATCAGGAGCCTCAAGCTTGAGTCAGTAATACTCTGCACCCCAACCCCAGCAGCTCTCCCACAGTGTACCCTCTGTCCTGGGTGCCAGCTGAGCACTCGCTTACCCAGTGCTGTGCCAGGTCTCAGGAATCCCTGGTGTTGGCATGTAACCAACTCAACCACTAGGGGGCTCCCTTCACTCTTATGGGCTATGTACTGTCATTATCACTATAAACAAAGTTCACTAAAATTTTTCCTATCTTTTTGCACTGGACAGTTTCTCCTAATGTCTGTGTGGTCATCTGTTTTTTTTTTTCCCTTGTGGGTTTTTGGTTTTTTGTTTTACTGCAATTTAGTTGTGGGTATCCAGAGGAGGTAAGTTGAACATCTTTACTTGGCTGCCATCTTGCAGAACTCTCAAGAATTTATTAGCTATGGTAAAAATTCAGTTGACCTTTAAGTCATTATTTATTAAAACACTGTCTATATAGTAGAAATTAAAACTAATCAGGACTATGTAATAGGAATATTTATAATAGCATGTCACTTGAGACACTTAAGCATCATAACATATCAATGACTAATTTTGCCATTCTGTGCATTGTATATAGGACAAAATCCCAAGGACTTTCAATTTTGAGAAATGAATAAGTAAAATTATTGTGGAAAACAATGTCAACCTCTGCAGTGGATATATTTCATTTTATATATTTTAAATGACCTTTTTTTAAAAACTGATGGCTAAATTGGAATTATTGATGAAGCAGTGGAAATACAGTTTTATTATTATTATAGCTATTGTCATTGAACTATAATTTTATGGCATATCTGCTACTACTTCTGCTAATATTATATCTGATAACATGATGATAAACAAATTCCCTTGCAAGTGTGGACTAAAAGAGTTCTTCTGAAAATCATGATAAGGCTTTGTTTGCAACTATGGATGATTTATATAGTACATGAGAAAATCAACTTCCACACAGTTTGGCTAATTTGAGACCTGGCATCACTTTCTCTCTGAACAATCTTGAAGCTCTTTTTATGGTAGTGAATTGCTCTTTGGGGCTGGGAGGATTGCAAGCAGGCAACTGTCTGGATCATTATGTGCTCAGCCGTGTCTTACATAGGTGTTTGGATTTGTTTAGCTCTGGTTAGTCTGTGATGTATTTTAATTTAGGGACAGAAATGCTGGCCAGAATTCTATGCTTTAATTGAATAGTGTCAAGGGATTGATTGCAGCATATTTATCGATCTGTAACACACAGTCTACCAAGCCACAGTTCCAATAAACTAGGCTGCATTTTTAGTTCCACTCTGATTTAGTCTGTATCAACACAATGTGCAAATTGCAATATTGTTATTTGAAAATAATAATACACAATCATTGATAGGACACATCTCTCTTCATTTCACTCTATTAAGCTACAAGTTTGGATAAACAAGGTAATTTAATTTTAGTTTTGTATGTTTTGTGGTGGTACTCAGGATAAAGAAAGAGCTGTGGTAAAACAATGGAATTACTTAAAAGAAATTTTTGGAAATTATTTTCTACAGAGCAGATAGATTTAACTAGAAAATAATGTCTCCATTCTTTTACAATGGCAATTATTTTTTTTTCCTTCCCTCAGTCATCTTGCTGTTTAAAATGTTACTAAACATTTAGGACTAACTTAAGAAAAAATTAGAGAATCCTGACTCAGCGCCTACAATATTTCAATAAGGATTGTTTTAAAATAAAAGAACTGCTTCTTTAAATGACAAAATAAAATGTCCGAAATCTCACATTTAAAGCTTACAACAATGAAGTCACATTCCCTAACCATTTGATTTTCATTAATCCAACTATAAGTAGTACCTGAACTCAACTAAAAATAAATGAAAAATAAGGAAGAAATAATCAATTTAAATGCCACCACTTTCTCTCAATGGGAATATTCTCTGGGGTAAGCATGAGATTGGACAAATGAATGAACTATTCTTTTCAGTCAACTAGGATATTAACATTATGCATCAAATTCATTCTAAATGTTTTAAGAAAAGTATTTCATAAACTTTTTGTCACTATTCAGCCCCTTTGCATTTTGAATTGAATTACATTTAAATTTCTGCATATATATGTCCAAGTCTTAATCCCCAGTACTCTGTGAAAATTATTTTATTTGGAAATAAGGTATTTGCAGATGTAATCAAGATGAAGTCATGCTGAATTAGGGTGTGCCTAAATCCAACAACTAGTGTACATATATGAAAAGAAAAATTTGAACACTGTGAAATAAACAAGAATGTTATCTAAATAGAGAATGTGTTGCCACAGTCCAAGAATGCAAAGGACTACTAGCAGCTAAATGATGTTAGTGATTATGAATATGAAAAATTAAATTATTTTGATTATTTCCATTGCTGCTTTTTAGTAAGTAAAATCATTTGAAGAGATAAATTGTTATAATATTGATTGGAGAGTTGAGATTTTTAAATACTTGCCATAGTTTTTGTTGAGAAATGGAGAAAGAAACAAGTAGAAATACTTAAGAGGAAAACCATATGGTAACTGAAATTCAACTAAAGTTGTATACCATAATTTTTCTCAGTGTCTATGAAAGTATATAAATAGACAAAATGACAAAGCTTTTATTCTAAAATTGATCCTTTTATTAATTATTAGAAACAATTTTAAGGTGTACAGTGGTCATTATGATGACTAACAATCATCTATTCTCCATGAAATACTTAGACCAGACCAATACTTACCAGTGCTTAGTCTAGAGATGGTCAAGTTTAATAATTTTGAGCCAATGAAATGCAACTAAAATTTGCTCTGAACTTTTAAGGAAGTGAATTTAGCTTTTGCCAGTGGATGTGAAAAGAGATGCTTGTTATACAAGTTTCTGCTAACAGACATCTTAGGTTCATGCAGAGAACTGTTCTCAAAATAATGTATTTTGTGGTGGCAGAGAAGAAACACAGAAATAACCTTGACTCTTCATAAAATTCCTTTGGAAACCAAATCAGGCATCCACTAGTCTGACCTAAACCTGGGCTGCCTATTATGTGAGTTCATATGTTTTCTTACTTTTAAATATAGTTTAACATTATGGCAGCTAGAAATTCAATCCAAATCAAAATAGGTATCTGCAAGTATTCTTTAGATAGCCATAAAATAAAAAGAACAAAGATAAGTACAAATTGAAGAAAAAGTTTTACTTAATTAAAATTGGGTTGACACTGTGTTTATATATGTAAATTGAATTTGCATTTAATCATCATTATATAGTCAGTCATTTATCTTGAAAATTATGGTCTCTTCCTAAACTGAAAATCTCAAGGAAACTACCAGGATGATTAATTTGATCTATTGAAGTCAAATCATTGAGAATAAAAAAGGAAAAAATCAATTGTACAAGTTTGCAATTGACTAAAAGTAGTACCTAGGATGCATGTAGATCATGAAAATGGTGTACTTGAAAACAAATCTTATAGATAACATAGTTTAAAAAAATTAGAAATTATATCTGATAATTTGGTAAGAGACTTGTATTTGCTTCTGCCCTATTTATAATATTGCTATATAGTAGAAGTTCACCAATAGTGCTTAATTTGACTATATTGGTTTGAATCATTGCAGTGGCTCTGGATTATAAATGACTTACAAATTAAGGAGAGGGCTTTCATTCTCCTAACTGCGTTTTACTTTTTTTTCTCTCTTATAAGCAGTCATCTTAGCATACTTCATTACATTATTCTCAGAGTACATTAATCTCACCACTTTTAAAAATAAACACTTGCCAGACTTCTGAAGTACCTGAAGCAACTCTTTTGAAATCATCCCTTGAAACATCTCTTATCACTGGATATGGTTAGAAAAAAAGGGAAAGTGAACATAAAGCTGAATTCAGTTATTATATTTTAATGCAACAATAATAGGCAAGTACTCTAACATGTGTCCTTTAATTCCTTCTTAAATAGCTGATAAAACAATATAGAGCTTGTCATTTTAAAACCAAATCCTTCATCCTTCCCTAAATATGTGCATGGGCGAGAAACAGAATAATTACATTCGAAAGTCATCATCGTCTTATTCCCATAGTGAAAGGAAAGGTGAAGTCTCACTCAGCACAGTTAAACGGAGAAAAAAAAAAATCAGCATGAATGCAATTTCTTCCAAAATCATATAATGTGCTTACATTCTAGGAAATCATTCAGGCTTGACAGAAAGAAAATACTTTTAAATTAGAAAGCCTTTAGTTTTCAAACCTTTCCCCCAGTTCCTATTTCCCTTTTACATTGAGGTCACAAAGGTTCCACTCAAGCACGTTCAGCTTTTCGCCCCATTCCCCACATGCTTATTTCCCACTTGAGTGCTATCAAGAGGAAACGTTAATCTACCTCTACTTTTAAAAAGTAATGAATTCTCCATGATTGATGGCATATTAAGTGGAGCTACATGGAGTTTTCAACATCCCCCATGTTATCTATAAAAACAATATTTTCAAATGATTAAAAATATTATGACATGTTTTGAGATTTTTTCTTACCAGAAAGTGTTGATCACTAACAACAATCAATAACAGAACTTAATTTTCTCCCTGATTTTGTATAGTTATTATTTATTTTTTTTTAAGCTTTATTTATTTATTTATACAAGCACTGAGTACAGTCAGAAGTGCAGGAGGGTGAGAGAATTCACCAGAGCCAGATTGGGGAGCAGAGCAGGCAGAAGGACCGAATTACACTGCTGAGGGGAGCAGCGGGCACGGTAGGAGAGGTCTTTCGTGCCATGTGGGACCCTTGCCTGTGGCCAGGGATCGAACCGGTGCTGCAGAGGCTGTGGGCAGCTTTGCAGCCCATAGCTCAATCGCTGCGCCGCCAGGGGAGGCCCATAGTCATTTGTTAAAAGATTTTATTTATTGATTTTTGCATGGAAGAGCTTGGATGTAGGCCAGAGGTGCAGAAGGTGGGGGCGGGGATTTGAGTGGATTCATCAGAGACAGAATGGGAGCAGAACATGTGGATTTACTGAAACACACTGCTAAGGGGAGCAGCAGTCGAGACAGGAGAGGTCTGCTGCACAATATATTCAGTAGCTCCCTGGCAGGGATCAAACTCAGACCGTAGTAGTGATAGCACTGAGACTTAACCCCTAGGCTACCAAGGACACCTATGCTCATTATTTTTGCCTAATGTTATTCCCCCTCACTTTGCTAATTTCAAGTACTATTTTAATCTGTGTTTGGTTAGGAAAACAGTTTTGCTGGAGAAAGGAATTTTAATATAGGAATATGAGTTTTATTTATTTTTACAGAAGCTAGAGAAGTAAAAAATAGGTAAATCTAGAGCTGGAACACTGGAAAAAGAGCTATTAATGATGTCAGCTGAGTAGGATGAGAGAGAAGCAACAACACACCAGAGGGGCTTTTGACAAGTGACCTTCTCTTTTCCCCAGAATTACAAATAAGAGAGGCTGCCAATACATCAATCTGACCGCATTACCTTAGCAGCTTATAACACTTCACTTCACCTTCATACTTTCACTCAAGTTCTTTTCAATGAGAAACTCTGACTTGTGCTAAGACAGAGAAGGGGGTTCTGTATGTCCCAGCCTTATAAGGAAGTGATGGTGGTTGCAAGTTGACTGTTGATAATTCACCAAAGATATAGAAGCTTGAGATTCACTTAAGTGATCATTTGAAGATTTTCATCTCCAAAGAATCATTGCTTTTTCCAGAAATCCAATAATGTAACCTTATCACTGAGATATATCATACACACACCCTCTCACACACACACCTCAAAAATCCTACCAATAATCTAAGTGGAAATGGTTTTCCTAGATCTTTATATATATATATATATATATATATATATATACACAAGGTAATTGACAGTAGTTAGAGTGTAAGTCAGGTCAAATAACAGAACATATCTCTTTATTTCTGATTGTTGGTCTATCTGATCAGTTTCTATATGAGTAATATAAGTAATAAATCTTTCATCTATTTACTTCTGAGTCCTTTTGTTCCTATTAGAGGATCAGATAACTACTTATGCATGCTTCATATGGTCACTCCCTTTAGATCTCCAAGTCACCTAAAAATCATTAATATAATTAACTACAAATGGCAAAAACATTTTTCCATGGAAAAGTTTTTTCCAAAGAGACAATCTCTTGCTTACCAAATGTCAGGGCATAATTATTGTGTCAATTTAGTCTTGTCATTTGAAGAAAGCTGCCTATTTGAGTAATACAAAAGAAGTATGCAAGAATTAGCTGTTCCTTATCATTATTTTACATATTTTTATTAATTGGTAATTCTAGGGCAGTATATACTGCAATAATATAGGGAGGAGAAAAGTTAAAATTGTCACTCAAAAATTTTTGTAATCTAGAAAAAAATATGTAGTGAAATAAATGGAAAATTAAATATATATATTTACATTTTAATATGACACAAATATCATGTCATATTAAAATACAGATAGAATCCAGAGGGCAGATTTTTAAACTTTTTGAAAACTCAATACATAATAATACATGTACTGTACAGTGTATCTCAGTATACATAGACACATAAAAATACTGAAAAAATATCAGTCTATTTTCTATTTGCAGTTTTAATAGATTGATATAATTCACTGTATATCACAAAATACTCAAGTAGATCCTTTTCTCTCCTTCATACTTTTGAGGATATTCTAGATCAAATATTTGGGAAAATGGGAGAAATTAGCAAAAATATTAGAAAGATGATATAATTTCTAATATGTAAAGTTCCTAAAGAATTTCTTTACATCTGCTCAAAACACAAAAGGCTAAATGAGAAGAAAATAAATACATGTTTTTGTGATTTTCATAATGGCCATTACAGTTAAATTAGGTGAATCACGAATAAAGTTAATTGCATGAATAAAGGTTGTGCAGTAAGTCAGTAGTAAAAGAGGAATAAAAGCCAAGCATCTGTCCCCTGCAGTCACTATCACATATGTCCTACAAATAGTTGATTTAGCAGTAAATTGCATTCTTTTTAATGCTTCTTATTATGTAAGTGTCCTTTTTTACTCTAAGAAAGAAAATGAGTAGAGATTTCAAAGTCATGTACAAATGATTTTGGTTTGCATTTTCATTTCTCTGTCGAATATGAAAAAATTGCAAGAATCATGTAAAAATGTCCTATTTCAAGTGACTTCAAGTCCCCAAGGCACATTCACACACTTGAGCTAAAAGGTAATATTACAGGGATCATTTCCAAATGGAGATGAAAATAAGAGAAGAATTCTTCATCCTGAGTACCATTAGCAAATGTGGCTCAGAAGCATGTTTTCTTATTATTTTGTCTGTTTGCTTAAATAGGTGAACTCACATTTAGGGAGCATTTTCAGAAAGGGCAAATGTGGCAGGGACATGCCAAGTGACTGGAATATGGTCTAGGCATGTAGGAATTCTAATCCAAATTTTGGAGAGTCTTATGAATGCAGGACCTGTTTAGGAGCCAAAACACTAGCTCATTAGTAACAATTTTAATGCCAGAGGAGAGATATGGGTTCAGTTCCCAGTGTCAGAGCTACTTCTTCAGGCTATTTGGCACACATTATGTAGTATAGGCTTCCTGAATAAAAAAAGACCTGGAGGCTAGGAAGTATGATCTATTGCTCATCAACAATTCTGCTAGCCAAGAAATGATCAGCATATTGATGGGTCCTCTGATTAGATATTCATGTTGAGATGTACTGTTCTGGTGCATGAGTCTGCATAAAGCAAGAAGAAATTAGGTTAAATTTAAGAAATTGTTGGGCATAACTGGTCAGTTTTAGGTAGACATGAGGGTGATGTATCTTGTGTAAATGCAGATAAAAAATTATTATAGCCATTTAAAGCCACTCTGTTATTCTTTATTTATACAAATAAAATAAAGTGTTAAGAAGCAACTTGGTTTTGTTGATTTTTGCTTGGCTAATTTTTAATAGGGTCCTTTGTTTTTATCACTATACATTGTTATTTTATATCTATAATGTCAGTAACTTTGTATGTGACTTAGTGCTTCTTATAATGGTAATAGCTTTTCAATTTCTTAAACTATCTCTTGATGAGACCATCTGGTATTTCTATTTTTCTTTCTGGCTTATTTTGCTGAGCATGATCCCTTCCAGCTCCATCAATGTTGCTGCAAATTGCATGAGTTTATCTTTTTTGATTGCTGAGTAATATTCCATTGTGTATATGTACCACATCTTCTTGATCCAGTCATCTATTTAGCAGGAATTTAGAAAACCTAAATAAGGGACCAGGAAAAAGACTAATTATAATAAAGTAAAAATCAAAATCAACAGGCAACTATAAATCAGAGATACACTACTGGGGGGAAGGAGGGAATAGGATCAAAACAAGGGGGGGTGGGAATTGTATGGGGACTATAACCAAGATGAAAATGCATACATTGTGCAAAAATGAAAAATGATGTAAAAATATATAAAATTAAAATAATAAAAAATCCATTAAAAACAAAAATAAAATCTCTTGATGGTACATTTCCCTTTACACAAACTTGCTTGAACAAGGAAATGGAATATTTAAATGAGCCTTTATTATTATATTTACAAACAACATAAGAGCAAGGGAGAAATGGAATAAAAAAATTGAAGGACAGGTTGAAGACCAGGTTGCTTTCTGACCCATGTCTAACACTGTGTTGAAGTCAGTGATTTATAATCTTGATTCAGTTAATCCTTAAGGAGACCTGAATATTGTACAAACTTTGAGTATATATAAATTTGTACATTTTTCCTAAAAACGAATCCAATTTTCATAACATTTTTAAATGTTTTGTGGATACATGACCAAAGATAGTCAAAATTCTACCCTTTCTAAGACATAAGGCTCATCTAAATTTTGCCAAATCTTCAAGAAATTAAATTATTTGTGTATTTTTCCCACAAATTTAATGAAGGAAATATGTCTTGTTTGTTTATTGTGTCAGTTGAAACTTGATATTATAATTAATATTGGTATCAGTATAAAATATAATTATAAACCAACATTTCTTAATATTTAATATATAAAATGAAAGATTTTCATATGGACTACAACAGTTTCGCAACATTATACTTAGAGTTTGCTTTGGGGATTTGATTCCAACATTCCAAGGAAACCAGAGCAAAGCTAAACAAATGGAATTACATCAAACTAACAGCTTTTGCACTGCAAAAGAAACTGTTATTAAAACAAAAATGGGAGAAGATATTTGCATATCATACATTCACTTAAGGGATAAATACCCAAATATATATAAAGAAACTCATTAAACTCAATGCATAAAACAACTTGATACAAGTGTCTGTAAAGACATTTTCTCCAAAGAAGACATATAAATGGCAGACAGACACAGGAAAAGATGTTCATTATCTCTTAGTATTAGGGAAATGCAAATCAGAACAACAATGAGCTATCACCTCACATCTGTGAGAATGACTAGCATGCAAAATACAAGAAACAAACAAGGGCTAAAGAGAATCTGAAGAAAAGGAAAAACTTGTACACTGTTGGTGGGATTGTAAATTGGTGCAACCAGTGTGGAAAGTAGTATAGTATATCCTAAAAAAAATTACAAACAGAAATTCCATATTATCCAGTTACTCTACTTCTGGCTATTTATCCAAAGTATATAGAAATACTAATTTGGAGAGATAGATATACACACCCATATTCATTGCAGCTTTATTTACAATGGCCAAGAGCTTGGAACAACGTAAGTACTCTTCAACTGACAAGTGAATAAAGAAGATGTGGTATACATACACAATGGAATCCTACTCAACCATAAAAAGAAAAGATGAGCTTCTCTCATTTGCAACAACATGGATGAACCTAAAAGATGTTATATTTAATGAAATAGGTCAGATGGGAAGACAAAAACTGGATGATTTCACTCATGTGGTGTATAGACAAAATAAATGAATCAACTAAATAAAACAAAAAAAAATAGCCTATAAGGCTAAATTAGCATAAGGAAAGAAGGCGAAGAAGTATGGTTATATTAGGTAAAAAGAGCCAATTGTATGGTGAAAGATAAAACTGGTCTTTTAGGGGTGAACTCTAAGTAATATTTATAAAAGTTGATTTTTAATGATGCACACCTGAACCACATAAGATGTTATAATGCAATCTTAGTTCAATAAAATTTTATAAAATCTCAATATAACAAGCTGCTGTGATAAATAAAACTCAAAACATCCGTGATTTATTAAACAGGTTTTCTTTTTTGCTCATATAAAGATAGTGGATCACAGAGGCCCAATTTAAAAAAAAAATTTTTTTCTGAGAGGAAAATCAAAGAATTTAGGACCTTGTTTGAAAACTGCTATAAATGGCTGCTGCTTTTCTGCCAAATTCTACTGTTAACAAAGTGGAGCAGTGCATCAAGGAGAGGAGAGAGTAGGAAGCAATGAGAGAATGAAGGCCAAGGTACAGTGAACACAATAAACAAACCTCATATCAAAATCTATTGTCATTTTGTTTCCATATTCCAACTTTGAGAAAGATCTGAAATATTGCTTAGATATTGAGCATAGTCACTGCAATTTGATAGCATTTTTTTAATAATAAATTTTATTTTTATATTCCCCATACAATTGCAACCCCTCCATTCTGACCCCAATCCCTCCCCTCCTGCCCCCCCCAAAAAAAAGTGTCTCTGGTTCATAGTTTTTTGTTGATTTTGATTTTCACTTTCTTATAGTTATTCATTTTCCTGGTCCCTTATTTAAGTTTTCTAGATTCCTGCTATGAGTGAGACCATCCGGTATTTTTCTTTTTCTTTTTGGCTTATTTCACTGAGCATGATCCCTTCCAGTGCCATCCATGTTGCTGCAAATTGCATGTGTTTATCTTTTTTGAATGATAGCATTTTTTTTTTTACTTCTGACTTTAAAGCATTATATTTTAAACAAGTTACTTTTGCAAGAATTCCAGCAGTCTGTATATACTCAGGACAATGTTTTTATTATGAATTAAAGAAACAGGTGCCATAAATAACTCAAATTATTTTATATTTCAATTTAAAGGAATAATGTTGATGTAGTGTTCTCACATTACTATTTTAATACCTAAAGTATATGAGGTGTCCACTTATGGTACTGTTTTTGATATTTTTTTTTAAAAAAA
Source organism: Talpa occidentalis (assembly GCF_014898055.3). NCBI lineage: Eukaryota > Metazoa > Chordata > Mammalia > Eulipotyphla > Talpidae > Talpa > Talpa occidentalis. The sequence continues at coordinate 32,023,604 of NW_023601653.1, forward strand.
ACCTGTATTTAAATATAAATGATAGACCAATAATTAAGGTAAGAGTAGGGAAAAGTTTCTTGAGTTTATATATATGTTTGATGCATAAGCATTTAATAAGACTATTGTAATAATATATAGTATATGCCATAATGAAAATAATGTCAGGAAAATAATGTATTCTAGACTTTAAATTTTATTTTAAATCAGGGTTCTTAGCACATTGAAACAGTACAGAAATTTCTAAGACCCTGGAAATCATGTCAAAGTTCCTCCCAAATAAGTTTATATATATATATATATATATATATATATATATATACCATATAATGTCTAATTTATTTTCTTTCTCACTATTATAACTAAATCTTCTATATAATTCATCTATGAAGATTTTTTTTAAGAAAGACTGTCTTCTGAGAAAAAAAAGAAGGAACTGTAAGCATAAGCCCATCTAGTTGTCAAATAGGGACTCATGATTTCATTTACCTCGCATGCAGTGATTAAGGCTGCAGAATGTATGATTATTTTACAGTATATTTACAAAAGAAATATTCAAGGTTTGAGATGTAGCAAAGCATTTGTAAAGTCTACCTCTTAGTTTGAGTTTTCTGATTTTCATTAGGTTAAATGTATATCAGAAATCCCTAAGTGCCATTTTTATTTTAGTTTTATTTTCTATTTTCATTTGAAAAAAAGGTAAAATCTTATAACACACTGTTTATTAATTAATATTACCATGGACTTACTATCTGCTCTGTGACTTTCCCTGCAACTGCATCTATAGAATGCATTGACATTTACAAATCCTAGTTATTTCCTCATCTTTGTAACAAATTCAGCAGCTTCTCTTCCCTGAGATAGCAACTTTTTCCTAATTAGTTTGTGTGTTGTGGCCACGTGATTTTCATCCATTTTTCTGTTTGGTTTGGTTGAGGTGCTTCCACAAAGGAATATAGAAAGTTTGCAGAGAGAAGAAAAGCTTTACAGAATTCTGGAGGGCCTCTCCCCCAGTGCAATAAAAAAAAAAAAGTTGTAGTGTGAAAGTTTCATATATATGAACATAATATATATTTGATTCAATATCAGATCTCTGAGTCACAAAGAAGACAGACTAGAGATAAGGGCTCTCTTTCAAGACTCAAAGACTCAAACAATATGTTGGGTTTGATGTAGGCTTATCTTAGTCCAATTCCGAATAATGTAGTCAGATAGAATTTCTCCAAGATTTGTTAATTCAGTTGTCTTCCTACCTTCTGCTTTATTTTATTCTATATTGTCTTAGAGAGATTTTCACTGTTAAATTTAATTCCAAAGGGTTAAAGGAGATTGCCTGTCAACTCTGGTCCATATGATACTTAAAGCAAAGTTTAAGCATTTTTTCCCAAAACTGGGAGTAAGAGGCACGATATGGTCTCTAGAGACTATGTGACAACAGACAGGTACGGGCTGGTGGTGGGTGTCAGGAGTCTCCAGGAGAACTATCAGCATATTACTGAGTAAGGCCAGTCGAGCATGGCCATGAACAATTTAGGAGCTGTCACTGTTCAGAGATCCAGATAGATACATTTTTTAAAAAAACTGCCTGAAATAGCAGGGTGACAGACATTAAAGGACTAATTGCAGTCTCTGGAAGGTAAGAGGATAGGGATTGCAGGACAGAAAAGCAGCAGTTCAAGCTTTGAACATAAAGAAGTTCTAAGATTTTAGCAATTTAAGGAGTGAACTTGGCACAGGAGTGTGGACTCCATCTCCTGTTACAGACCCATTCAAAGGAGCAAAGCAGAATCACAATTTCTGATTTGGCCTGTATGGTCAGAGACAGAATGGTAGCAACGACAATGTTTTGTGGATTATCTGGCAGTGAATTAAATCCTTGTTGACCAGGGAGAATTTGGAGTCTAGAAACAAGGACAAGTAGAACTTAATGGCAAAAGGGAAGTAGCCAGGTCCTGATGCTCTGTACACGTGGCACATTTCATATACATTTCTTTAAGTAGTCTGTAATATGTTCTTTATTTAGGGACATAAGGTCTTCCTAGTAACAGGTCCTCCTAATTATATGATTATTAGGGAGAACATATTATATGCAAACTTATCTCTTTCTCAGCTGAATAATTTAGCCAGATATTCTTCGTTCTTTAGTAAATATTAACAATATTTTAAACTTAAGACATTTTCAATATCCCAAAACTTAGAGTGTATACCTCAGAGGGAGTTACCTATTGAAATGTTTACCCCCACCATTTCAAATGATGGGTCACATCTAAATCAAGAAACATAGGATGTCCTTAAACCTGAAATATTGTCCTGTTACTCAAACTTTATGTATGAAACATCCCTTTTAAATAAAAAAAATCTGTCAGAATTTGTTAAATGATATTCTCAATAAATGCCCTATTTTTTCTCTCCTTATACAGAGACCCTATTATTAAATGAATCTGCCACAGAATATATTTGATCTAATTTCTTTGACTATTCTCATATTAGTTCAGATGTTAATGTACTACCTTCTAAAAAATGTTGGTAAATTATTTCATAAATACTAGTTTTAAAATCAAGTGTGCGCTATTTTTTTTGGAATAGAGAATGCAAATAAGAGTGTTATATGATGGGGGGAAACAATGATTAGATTATCACTTTTACTTTTCAAAACTCCTATTCTGAATAAGATGCTTCTAGTCCCGTTGGGTCTTTGTATCAGTCTGTTGACTTTGCAATCTGAAAGCTCTTGATCTTTAATGATCTGTAGCACATCTGTATGCATAATACTGTCTTCCAAATTCCTCAACAATACAAAAACATTAGGCACGTATCACAGAGCTCTTTTAATACATTTTCCATGCAACAGTGCTTTTCCTAAATGTAACCCATTTTTTGCATAAAAAATAAGAGTTTACTATGTGGGGATAATCAGGAAGTTATGCTGAACTAATGAGCTTTTTCTCTTTCTGACAGCCATCAGATACAGTAATTGGGGGATTTAGTCATTCCTTAGATCTAGAAATGATGAGTTGCTTACCTTTGGTCATTATGGAAGATTTCCTTATGTTGGAATACCTTGACCAGGCAAGCTCATTAACAGAGCGACACTCAAGTCCATTGATTACATTCTATGAAATAATAGGCTGTCTATGTCTATTCATTCGCACAAAACCATTCATTAAAACTCAGCTGCTTTGGCAACATGGATGGAGCTAGATGGAATTATGCTCAGTGAAATAAGCCAGAAGGAAAAAAAAAAATATTGGATGGTTTCACTTATAGAAAGACTATAGGGGAACCAAATAAGACATCAGTGTAAAAAGATAATAACAATACAAAACATAACAAAGCAAAAGCAGACAATTATAAATCAGAGATATCCTTCAGGGAAGGAGGAGGGAGAGGACTCATAGGGCGGGAGGGAGGAGCACAGGGGATTGAGGTGATGGTGCATGGGTGCATTGGTGAAGGAAACTCTATGGGGACTACACCTGAGGGGGTGGGAGGAAGCAAATATTGTTTAAAAATGAAAAATGATGTAACAAATAAAAAAAATAAAAAATACACTAGGTACTAATGAAGAAGAGAAAAAAAAACTCAGCTGCTTTGCATATAATATAAATTGATTGCACCCATTTGTCACTGTTATTTTTATTACTTAGATGAATCTGAAAAGATGTATTCTTGTTCTTCTTTACTATATAAAGCAAAATTTAAAAATCAGAAAAATGGTCACAAGGGAAATAATAATGCACTGTCTGGGATAATGCGGTTTTATTTCTTTGGAAATATTTTTCTCTAAAATTATTTTTCTATAACCCATAACCATGTTTTAAGAACTCTATTGTCACAATTTTTAGACATTCCACTTCCCTGTCTGTTTATCTTAGGTCTTGATTGTGTTCCAGAATTTAGTCTTGATGCCCATAATCATACAAATCCCCTTTCTGCATCCTGAAAGGAATTTTCAATTCAAAAGAGAGGAAGGGCCTATGAAATTCATTTAGACTAATAGCGTATTTATTTAGCACCAAAGGGCAACATTCTTATTATGAAAAGATGTTTTATTTTTTTCCTCAATATGACAAACAAGCTAGTAAGAAAGTGGCAAATCTTTTACCTTTGGCTATTTTTCTCTAAAGCTCTGGCCTATTTCTTGTAATGTTATGGAAAAAACCATTGGGTTCTTATTTATTTCCCTTTCTCGATTTTACTTCTGTCCATAGTTCTCTACTGTCATGATAAAAGGAATGAAAGCTTGGAGGTCTCCTGCGTGTGTATCCCAAATCAGTAAGTAAAGGACTACATTTTAGGTCAACATAAGTCCCACCTTCATATTTATGTTTAGAGATTTTAAAAATAGTTTGATGATATTGTAATATTTTTGATTCTAATAGAATCTATTTGAAAAAAAAGTTGTATTTTTTTTTCTTATTTTTTCATTTTATGTCTTTTGGGGGACACAGAAAATAAAAATAAGCTGACAAAAGGCTCAAGTATAGCCATGATTAAAGCCAAAAAATAAATAAATAAAAATTAACAAATGAATCAAGTCAACTGTTTGCTTAGCATCAGCCAACAGAAAAAATTCCACAATGGTCAGGGAAAAAAAAAAAAAAAAGAAAGGAAAAATGTGCACCTAAAATTAAAATGTGCTTTTTACAAGCTGAGTGAGCCTTCATCACAGCTATTGGATTCACTCTTTGCACCAAAGCATTACATCACCTCAGGCTTGTCTGTCCACTTATCAAGGAAGCTTTGCATTTTTGCTGGGTCTTTAGCACAGGGATCTAGTACTCATGGATTACTTTCTTGTAGCATGAAGTTTAATGCACTGTATAGCACATCACTGAAAATTGGCCAAGACTGACATGGACTTGGCAGGCACTTTCTGAAGCTCCTAGTGCCAACAAGATATCTTTGCTAGGTGAAAACAAATAAGAACCAAAATTCCTCCTAGCCTGCAGAGATAAAAGGTTCCTGAGAATTGCTGTGTGTTAGATTGCTGTCCTAAAACTCTTTATTCTGTACTCTTGTTCTGAGTTGTGTTTTTGTTGCAATTGGCCCCCTGCCTAGCAACTTGCTATGCCCTGCTGGGTTAACCATGATGGGCAGGTGGTATGAGAGACCACCAGTGGATCTGACAGTGGCCCAGCGTAGTTTAGGATTTCCTTTACCACAATAGATGGTATAAATCTTTGCAAGGCAAGGTGATATTTTTCTCCCCCCCCCCGCCCCCACTCGTCTTAAATCCGTTTCTGTCTTTTCAGATTTTCACTTCTCACCTCTTGCTGGAAACACACCCAACTTCCATTATGCATGCTTGCGTGGCAGCAGCACTGCTTTATCAGCTTCAAATATGTCAACAAAACAAAACAATCAATGCAACTTTCTTGAGTGAGGGGTGTTCAACAGATTTAAAGTCTATATTGATATTAGGTAAAATGTTCCCTTAAATCCCATAGATAAGACTATAATTATTTTATCAGCCTCCAAATGTCTATTTAATTGAAGGAAAAGGGGTTAGCTGAAGGTTACTTTTTTTTTTTTTTTAAGATTTATTTATTTATTTAGTTAGTTAGTTATATACACAGTCAGAAGTGCAGGAGGGTGAGAGAATTCACCAGAGCCAGAGCGGAGAGTAGAACAGAGAGAGTGACGAAGTACACTGCTGAGGGGAGCAGCGGGCGGCAGGAGAGGTCTGTGCGCCATGTGGGACCCTCGGCCAGTGGCCGGGTAGCAGCCGGGGACCGAACCGGCACAGCAGAGGCTGCGGGCAGCTCCGCAACCCAGCGCTTAACCGCTGGGGAGGCCCCTAGCTGAAGGTTACTCTTAATTCAGAATATGTATGCCAATAAAAATGGCAAGAATGCTATTATTTATACACATTTATACACATTTCTTTGAGAAGATTTTTTTTTGTATCTCTACTGTATTCCAAGGACACAACAGTGGACTTGAGACAAAGTCCTCTTCTCATGGAGCTTATAGTAAGTGAGAAAGACAAACATACAGTGAATTCACAAACAGATTCATATTTCAGGTGCTGGTAAATGTTAAGAAGGAATATATATAAGGTTAAAGAGCCATTCATAAAAAATTTTAGTTGTATTTAGGTAAGATGGTAAAGTAAGGCCTCTGAATGCAGTGTAGCAGTGATTGTGTAAATTGAATGGTAGTTACCCATTCATTGAACATATATTTATTGACTGCGTTTATATAACACAGAGCAGATACTTTATTTAACATTCATTAATGCTATGCTGACATAACACAGTGATTAAGATCTTGGTTTTTATATATACCTGTGTTTGGATCTTACTGTTGCATGATATATAATGTATAAAGTCTCCGTTTTATAGCATATAAAATAATATCTGCCCATAGCTTTGCTATATAATATGTATTAATGAATTAACAAAGGAGAAGCACCTAGCATAATTTTGAAAAAATTCATACTTAGTGTCAGTTATTGAAATTGTTAAAAATCAATTCATGGCCTGGTTTTTCAAATAAAAATAAAACAGTTGCACAATTGCAGGAATACTTTTAGTTCACTTTTTAATTTTAAATTAAAGTCTTCTGGTTATTTTAGTGTTTGCATTTTAAAAATAAATTGCTCTAGACTATGATATTAGTATATTTTTATATATTTATATGTGTATATATAGATATATGATATTACTTTCTGATGAAAAAAATTAACTATAAGGTCCCATATTCCTGATATTATTAGTTTAAGGTAACTCAATGACTTTGAGAATTAGTTTGCTTTACCTTGTTCTCCGGGTGACCTATATTTAGGAGTAGGGGCTGAATGCTATGGCTTATCCTGCCCTAAGGAAAGAGAGGAATATCTATATTTGTTGCTAAAAGATCTGACTATAGTTGTTGGTCACCAAGATCCTCAGACTCTGAATCCTCTTGTCTCAACTTTGGATCCTCTCAAAATTTCAGACTCCATTTGAGGGTAGACAGGAGCCCCCATCTGCTTTTCTTATTCTACACAGAACTCTGAAGGTACTGTTAGGATCCACTTCATGTTGGACAGGACATGGGTGAAAGGTTTACATTCTTCCTGGAGTCTTCTATGATCAAAAGGAAGGCTGAAGAGAATCCCTTTGGCATTCTCAGTGCATTTAGATTGAGTAACCTGAACCATCCAGGGCTTTGGTCTCTATATAGACAGGAATGATGACTCCTTTTCAAACAATTATCTCTAAATCATTCCTATAAAATCTCTTTTAACTTAGACCAATGGTTCTCAAATGTGCGTTAGAATCACCTAAATGTGATTATTATGGTCACCTTATGATTCTTTTTTTTTTTTTAAGATTTATTTATGCATACAAGAACTGGGGTACAAGCCAGAGGTGTGGAGGGTGAGAGGATTCACCAGAGACAGAGTGGGAAGCAGAACAGGCAGATTGACTAAAAGACACTGCTGAGGGGAACATGGGCGAGTCAGGAGAGGTCTGCTGCACCATGTGGATAGCTCCCTGGTCGGGAATTGAACTTGTGCTGCAGTGACTGGGGAGAGCTTCGTAGGTTGTGTCTTAACCCCTTGTGCCACCAGGGAGGCTCCACCTTATCATTCTTAAATCATAGATGGCAAGCTCCACCCTGTGTTTCTGATTCAGTAGATGGAACCTGATAACTCGCATTTCCAGGTGTTGCTGATTCAGGTGATGCTGTTGCTTCTGGTCCGGGGGCAATACTTGGGGAACCACTGACTTAGATGAATCCTTATTTCCTTATTAACAGGAAGGTCATCTTGCTGGATATTTCTTCTGTTTCTATGCTACAATATAAACAGTATTTCTGAATCTTCAAAATTGGCTGTTAATTTAAAGTCAAATTTTTGGAATTCTAGAAAAGACCTCTCTCAAGAAAGCCTGGTTCCTACAAATCAAAAATGCTTTGTCTTTTGTACCAGTAGTTGTTCCTTTTCTCCTTATAAATATTGTATCTGTTTCAAACTAAGATTACCAAAATGAAATACCAGGAAAAACTAGATTTTTTTCATATGGACTTCTCAATTTGGGAAAGCAATACACCTGCATCTATTTGAAGAGTATCTCCTGTTCAAGTATTCTCTATTTTAGCTTTCTGATTGCTAAATATGATTGAGGCACATAATAGTCTTCCAAATTCTGGAGGTATCATACTGTTTTGCAATTATGTTCTGTTAAATAACGCTTAGCCAGATTACAAGTACTTAGCTAAGTTAATATGAGCAACCATTTACAATCTGTTATATTTTGCTTACGGTAATTTTTAAGAGATTATGTTGGATGCACAAATAAGCTAGCTGAACCTGCTAAATGAAAGTACAGGGTCTTAATCTTTCTTCTCTTAGTGCATTTAAATTGGACAATAATAGTTGCTCTTTTCATAGAATGCCCCTAAGGAACATCTTGATCCCTGAGAAGAGTTATCATAAATGAATACAGACATAGAAAGAAACACACAGTGATGTACATACACCCACACTTTTTCACCAACTGTCATGAGACAAAACCAGATACAACGTGCATAAATAAGTACTTGCTAATATATGTGGATAAACCAATATATCATTCAAACCTTCAAATTTCCTGGTTTCAATGTCTAGACAATGTGCTTGTTCTAAATTTTTAATTATTCTTTTTTCAGGTAGCCTCAAAATTAACTGGAGTTTGATTATAAGTTTTCTATATTGATAACTAGGATTTAGGAGTAAAATTTTATTTGGCAGCTTTTTGTTTTTCTGATTGGTTATTTTTCAATAGGCTACTATATTGCATAAATCTGTAGTGACCTTGACTGGCAGTAGCCTTGGGTTTTTGTAAGGCATTTATATGTATATATTATTAAACATAGTTAGCATACTTTAATATTTGAAACTAACTTGTATAGTGAAAGAGGAGGCTGCAAAGGCCAGAATGTATTTTTAGGCAGATAATTATGAGCGGTCCTTTGCTTTGTATTTGAAGGTCTGCTACTTGTCTATCAGTCTCTGTAAGCTAGATCTTGGGAACATTTATGGTTTTTTCAAAATGATTCAACCCCATCTCTGATTTCTCCCACTAGCTACCTGTTCCTCTTTTTGTTTAGTTCAAGTAATCAACAACTTTTTTATATTTCTAGGGGCTGAATTTCTGTGGTCCAGTCTTTCATTTGAGAAAATGAAAATATATTGACTTAATTTAAAACCAGGTCTAGTAAGGCATGGTACAATATGAACTGATGCATTTGGTCCAAGATCTTGATAATTTCAATTCGGTTTTGCTAATTAGAGACAGCATTAACTGAGTGCTTGCCAATAAATCCCATCCAAATGCTGAATGAAGGAGTGATGTTATTCAGATTCTAAGTTCTGAGCATGCATTATTATTCTTAGACTGTCCATTGCCTCCCAAGGGTGCCATTTTATTTAGAGAACTACTGTTTTGCCTCCCTATATTGTTTAACAGACAAAATTATAAATCTTCAGTGTAAATATGAACCACATATAACCCAGATATGGTCATTTAGGGCATTTCAGTGTCCTCCCTAAACTCATGAATTCAGTTGGAATAATGATATCCTTACATTTGGATTTTAATATCAATAGAAAAAAGGAAATTATGACACTTTGATTTACACAAAATAAATGTTTGGTCATTCAATCGACAATATATATTTCTCCTATAAAATTGTATAAAATTGGTCTTCATCCAATTACATTCTGGCCAACAGCTCCCAAAATCTTAAGTGTTGAGAATGTTAAAAGTGTTTTTGTTATGTGACTGAGTTTTCTTTTGAAGACACCAAGAGATAGGGGGTGGTTGCTTGGTGAACCAACTATATGATAAGAGGGTTAGAATATACAGTTCTTCCTCCAGACCTTCAGGGAGGAAAGATGGGCTGGAGGTTGAGTACAATCACAATGCCTGAGGGGTTATAAATCAAGCCTATGTAATGGATTCTCCATTAAAACCCAAAAGGAGATGCTTTCAAGAACTTCTGAGTTGGTGACCATGTGGATGTTTGGGGAGAACGGGGGCACCTGGAGAAGGCTTGGAATCTCTGCACTCTTTCTCCTGACCTTTCCCTTCATATCTCTTTCATCTGGCTGTTCCTCAATATCCTTTGTAATAAGTCAGTGACCTAATGAGTAAATAGGCTTCCTGAGTTCTGTGAACCACTATGGCAAATTAAGCAAATCTGAGCCAGGAGTTGTGGGACCATCAAAGCTACAGTGGGTTAGTCAGTAGCACATGTATCAGCATAGACTTGTGACTGGTATCTGAAATAGAGGGACATGGAACGCTTACCCTGTGGGATATAATACTATCTCAGATAGTGTCAGAATTGAATTATTGGATACCTGCTGCTTCGTAACCGTGTTCTTGTAGGGCAGCCTCCACACATACCCATGTTGCAATTCCATCTGGGAACCCTTTTCAAATGTGTTCTGTTTGTTTGTTTGCTTATTTATTATTCCTAAAGGATATCTAAACTTACACAAAATCATCTTGTTGTCACTGATTATCATTTGACACTACTTGTGATTGACGTAAAAATAAAGCCATCAAAAATAAGAAAGCAAAGCAGTGGTGAAAAAGTGGTTACCTTTAGAGAGTTGTTCTTGAATTTGAACACCTATACAAACTCATACATAAAACACGTCTTAGATTTCTCTGTTATATCAGCCGAACAATCCATTTTTGCTCGCCTCAATTAAGTTGGGTTTCTTCTACTCAACCTGTAAAGTACAGTGAATTAATTGATTAAAAGAGTGCCCCTAGTTCTAAGAACTGGTACTGATAACAATTAAAACAACAAAAGCATGATGGTACTATAAACTTTGGGATAATGTCAGTGATTTATTCTATGCTAACCTAGTAGACACTGTTTTACTGGCATTAAAACACAACATTTCACCTGCAAGATCACTAGAAACCATTTGATGTGTGTGATAATACATGTACACTTAAATTTAAAAGTTGCTTCCTTTCCTTTCTTTTCATATTTGGTCTTCTCCTCAGTTTACCCAAGTATCATGCAGCTACTTTGGTTTCATAATATTTAGTGATATTTCCTCTCTTATTAAGCCAGCCTTCCTTAACAGAAAGCTGTGTATAAATATAACAGTGTCATGGAGAGTGATGATGAGCAATGGAGGGAACACAATATAATGACAGCTCTGTGCCCTTTCAGGTCAGGAGAGAGTTTCTGCCAAGTGTAGGATTTGTCCAACAAGACCTTGGTTTTCAGAATGATTGTCATTTCATTGTATTGCACTGAGCCTTAAACAATCCATAATTTATTGCATGTCTTCTTGAATGAGTATTTCAGGGCAAAGTGAGCAATACAGAGACTTACCCAGATAACTTTATCAAGGTCTTCGATGTATGCCTCTGGACTGCAAAAGTGTTTCCCATATTGCCCAAACTTAGATCCCAGACTTTTTGTTTGATAACTGATCAGTGTGGAATATGAGGGCTGGAGTCATTTCTACCCCTATGCTTTTGGCTTTATTAATTCTCTCAGGGAGTGATACTTTCCCTGGCTGGAATATATTCCCACTAAGGAAGCACAGTTTTTAAGATCTCAGGGTTCTCTGAATTATAATAACCACATATCTTATAACCTTGGCTGTCCTGCTTCCTTTATATGTTCTTAGAACTTAGTTTCTTCCCTTCTAGGCGCAGATAATCTTAATAGACTATTTTATTGGTTGGTAGTTATTATTAAATGAGATAATTTGAATTCATCCACAAAATGTAATTTATTAATGTTAGTTTGAGTATTATAGTCCAATGTAAAAGTAATCATCAAAAATGAGTCCAGTTTTCAAGCAAAGAATTTTTTTTGGTAATAATTTCTGTAATGAGTGATTTATTCAAAAAGCATTCTTTGACTTATACAGGCAATATCATGACATTATTTGCCTGGTTTACTACTTGATTTATATGATCTACCTGACCTCTCCCACTCTTTTTTTCTATGTGAATATATCATATGCATATTATTGGCCATATGTTTCTACTTGTATTCAGTGCCCAGGGTGTGCATATACATAAAATGTGTCCCATGAGGTAAGAGAAACACAGACCCTTGAGATGAATGAATCTCCCAGAGCAAAGGAAAGATGCTCTTCTCTGGAATTCAACATAGTCATGGAATCAGAGCACAAAAGAAGTGATCTATCAGCACAGCCTCAAGGTCACAATTTTCAATTCAGAGAATCACCCAAGAGAGGGTTTCAGAATTAGTAAGTGCTTCTGGGACTGCAGCAGAATGCAGTGCAGGAGGAAATACCATTTATAAAAGTGAAGAAACTACAGTGAATACTAAATTTTTTTCTCCTTTCTGCATAAATGAAAGAATAGGCTATCATATAAAATGAGAAGTGATTACAATTATGACTTATTGGAGGTGTTTAAAATCATTACCATTGGTGGTGATGATAAACAGATTTATTCAGGACAGGAGGAATAGTTAAAAAAAGCAAAAACTTTAAAAGAAAGAAATCTAAGACAAAGGAATTCCTTTCTTAAAACAAAGAAAAATAGGAAAGTGGAGAAAATGTAATCAGGCCTGAGTAAGATAAAATCCTTAAATTTTAGTATTCTTGAATTTGGAGGATCAAACTAGTTAAGTATAATGAAAACATATATTCTCACTAAGGCAAATATTTCTATTTTATTTATACAGAATTTTTAAAATAAATACTATTGAAACTAATATTAATAATGTTGATAATGATATATTATCTTTATATAGGGCTTCATTTTTTATAAGCTCTTAATACCATGATTTTAATCAGGCCCAGAGAGAACAAAAGGTTTGTCAAGATCAAACAAATGAGTCAAAATCAGGATAAGAACTGATTATTTTAGTGAAAATCAAAATCAACAAAAAACTATGAACCAGAGACACTTTTAGGGGGGCGGGGGTGGGAGGGGAGGGATTGGGGTCAGAATGGGGGGCTGCAATTGTATGGGGAATATAACAATAAAATTTATTAAAAAAAAAAAAAAAAGAACTGATTATTTTCTTAATACTCAACCAAAATTTCTTGTATCAGATTGTGCCTTTCAAATATTGCTTTCCCAATGTCATCACCATTTAACATGAAAGCTACCATTTCAGAAGGCCTTATTATTATATATAGTTCAATCAATTTCCTAAAATTAAGGGTGTTTTTCCAGTGGTTATAAAATGGATCAGTATTTGCCTCCTTTGGGACAAACTGATACTGAGTTTGCTGAATGTAATCTAATAATTATTTCTTACTCTGGTAATGCAAAAATTTATAAAATGGGAAATGGCATGACTTAATATATATTATAAGTGTGTGGTATATCTGAGGGATTAGAATTCTGCTTCATTAGTCAAAACAGTTGTGAGTCTTTAGTCTTGTAAGTTTTACAAATCATAAACATAAAGCAAGAGTTTCTATGCAACTTTGAGGTTAAGAGACTTAAAAGAAATGTCACAAGAATGTGGTCAGGTAAGAAACTTTGAAAGACAAAGTTGAGATGAAATCTATATGATGTCAGGGAATTAAATGTTTTCAACACAAAACTACCCCAACAGCTATATTTCCATGCTACTTATAAAATTGCCAGTTTTTATTACAATCGCTATTTTTCCCTGAAAGTGGTTAACATTATAAAATCTCCTTTAAGCTTATAGACAGAATTTTGTGTCTAGCTAAGTGGTATTATAATTTTCTCTTCTTTTCCAGTTGTTCAACTTAGAAAATTTAAAATAGAATTCTCTTTCATTGTCATGACATTGCATTTTGTAGTTTATCAACAAATACACTAAAAGAGTGATCTCCGTAATTACTTCATATATATCTTAACTTCTTAGTTTAATTTTTTTATTTTTAGTTTAATTTTTTAAGTTATCTTAACTTCTTAGTTTTAAATTTTTCTGCTGTGTATTATTCTTCAAATGTGTTATAGTACTATTCTTTCCATTAAAACTCATCTCATTCTTATCTGAATAATATCCTTAGATGTCCAGATCCATCTGTATTTTTGATCAAGCTGATTTACTAACTCTAGATTCTAGCATTTTATTACAAACTTGAATGTGCGCTCATTTATATTCTCCACTGACTGTTGAATGAATTATGTTGAATAATACCAGTGCACATCCTGATCCCCTGAGACCTTCCTTGATACTTCTATCTTCCAAGGAGGCATGAAATAATTGAAGTTTTCTATTTGCTATGTTAATTTGTATTTTCTTATTGTCTCTTTATTAGTATGCAAGAGAGCCTTAAGTATTGAAACCCTCAATTAGCTAGTTACTTTTTAGCTATCAATTTCAAGAAAAAGAAGAAATTAATGGCATAAAAGTATCTAGCTGATAGTGTGTTTAAAAACTACTACCTTGCAGAGTCCAGGCTCAATTTTGCTTTAGCTGAGTCTCCTCTATCTTCCATAGTGACAATGCCAAAGTTTTAAATGGCAAGACATGGTAAAACAATATCCCCAGGCACTCTGTTAGGAAAATATGTCACACACCAAACAGTAAACTGAAGAGAACTGGGTCTGCTGACTTCATGTGAAGGACATTATCTCAGGAAATATTCCATCCTCTGCCTCTAGACGTGCACAAACATACCATATACCCCAGGAGAATAATCAGAATAATCAGTAAATCCTTTAGACAAACAAAGAATTGTGGAGATCTTGATCCTTACTCTTCATTAGCAGTTAAGATGAACTTGCTTGCTTCATTTAAAATAAGCTGACTAATCTCTGGTTCATTAGTTGCAGGTTTGGAATACAAAAATTTTCGACACATTTCTGCTGCTATTTGAGCACATAATTCCTCCAATCTTCTATTTTAATAGTTCTACCTAAATCAACTCCATTGCAGTGTGGATGTGTATACTATAAAGCTACTTTTTCTCAAAACAGAGAACAGTTCATACTGAGTCTTTGACTTTATCATGGTGAAGCTCTATATTAATCTAGGTCTGTTATTTAATGCAAACATTCTTTTCTACATTTCCATTGCTGATGGCTGCTTCCTATGCACTACTTCACTTCTCTAAAAAAGCATTAATACCATATGCCAAATTTGCAGTCTTTAACTGTGGTCCTTCATTTTTATTGCCTATTCCCATATAGTCTTTAAATACTAGTTATGATCAAGAAACTTGATCTATCCAATTCTTTATCTAACAGAACTTGTTTGGAAAGAACATATAACCAGTAAGGCAGGTATATATTTAAAACCTGAAATAAAACATCAAATGTGTTTTGCATTTCAGTAAGCATAAACCTGATGGGGAAATGATAAAAGAAATTTTTCTAAATGAAGAAAATAGCCTAAAAAAAATAGGAAGATGAATACTCTTTGATCAACTCGTAGAATAAGAAGGGGCGATGTTAAATTTTCAATTATAACAAAAACACAGAACTATAAATATCTTGGATAAATCATACAATCAATTCAATTCCCTGTTACATTGTTTTAGAAATGGTAATTGCAAATCTTGAATTGATCCTGAGTTTAAACTCAAAAGTTAATACAAAGCCCCAATGAGAATGGCTTCTTGGTAGTAGCTAAGCACCTGTAAATATTAACTACATACTCCCTTCAATTTCAGGGCAGTTTTGGCGGATATTTCTCCAACTATTTAAATAAATTAAAATGTAGTATGCTAAAGGCATGATGAGGAGAACAAATTATTGCAGATTAAATTCCAAAGAACTAGGAACGCATGGTTATGTCTAAAATTTCCAGAGAGGAGAATCTATAACATTAATTCATTGAATCAGTGAGACTTACATTAGTGTATTAAACCATGGCAACAGAGTATCAATAAAATTATTGTGCTCTGCATGACACACTGTTTTTATAGCAACAGGGTTTTGTAGGATGACTTGAGAAAAAATTATGTTTTTTTGTTGTTACCTAAAGATATGATGTCCATGATCCCATGATTCTGAATCCTCTGGAAAGCTCAAGAGAGTAACAAAATTAAGACTAAATGGACTTGTGACTTGGAAAAATACCTTTGAGACAAAAGTAGAGAATTCATTAAAGAAATTGTGCATCATTTTGTCACTAGTATGTTTGATATCACAGGGGATGTTATTATGAGGTAAAATACAGAAACTGACCATTCTGTGATTCAAAAGATCTAGATTCTAATTGTAAAAATATGAATAAATTGATCAGATTTTTTTTTCTCTTAGCTTGTCTTTTTAATGTATGTATGAGTCTGAACAAAAGTCAAAATTGAATCTAAAAGATATCTTTCCATCAGGATAAAATAAAAAAAAGTACTGAGATAAGATTAACTGACATTATTCCCTGGGTATTCTTTCTGAATGGTAATTCACATTATAGTATACCCATTTCTTTAATGAAATACAGTGACATTCAGATGCCATACAATAGTGACCTAGAATAGGCATTTTATGGATATTTTAGAGATTGTATGGTCTTTTCTCACTAGTAAGGTATGTCAGTCAATAGAAATGCCACTATATATAGATGCTGCACAAAGTTGCAAGTTTTACATATTGAACATTACAGTACAGGAGAGTGAACAGAGGACACATCTATTTAAGAATTAAGAGGAAGAAACTGTAAAGGGATCTGTTGCTTAAAACCAATCAAGAGCAACTGTGGAATTTTATAAGATACACTTGCTCATAGATTTTGGATATTTTCTGGCCACATCCCATAAAGTAGTGTGTTCACTGTAAATTATGACTTATTCTTATTTGTGAAAATAAAAAAAAAGTGCAAGCATTATTTCTTTGTAGTGTTGGAAATGTACAATAACATAGGAACTGAGGATTATTTTATTCTAAAAAAATATAACAGCAATTTCACTGTTCAAAACTTTTAAAGTAATACAAAATAACTCTGCTTGGAAAAGGAAAAAAAATGTAGAAAAAATCAGAAGCAAATGATTTACATGGCCAAGCATATAGATTAAATGAAAGCACAGAGATACTTAAGTCCAAATTTGCTCAATTGTGGTTTCCATTTTGCACCTGCAGTGTGTGGGCACAATTCAAATGAGATAACATCTGGCATATTGTAAGTGTGGTAATCAACAATTGAAGAAGCATTTAAATTGTAGCTGCACTTATGGGGAAAGAGAGAAAAAGCAATTAACAAGATTGAGTCTAAGATAGGTTTAAACTCACAATTCCATATAACTCATTCTTCAGACTTGAGAGACCAGAGCCAACGCTGACAGAACTAAGTAGGATCCCAACATTTTGAGCTACAAGTAGTTCCATCATGAGTGGTGAAAGGAGGGTGAGCTTTGGAGATGGTAAGATCTGTTATACAGCCTATTTTGCCCTACCACTTCCTAGATATAAGGAGTTGAAACACTTTCTTAAACTCTTTATATCACAAGTTTCTCAATTTTGAAAGGAGAACCTAATCAAAAAAGATATGCCTTTGTTCTAATAATTAATTCTAGATTGCTCTAAGGTAGGAGGCACTAGGAATGATAGTTTCCTTTCCTAACCTTTTTTTTCTTCTATTTCTCTTCCTACATGTATGTATATTTGTGTAATTTTTATTTATTTAATATGACTATGTTTCAATTTAACATATTAAATTTACCTTCTTTATGCCCTGGGGACTTGAGAATAATCTATTCATTCTAAAGCATGTAAAAAGTCTTTAATGTGCAAATTAATATGTTAGAGGCTAAAAGTGCAACTGCATAAGTACACAGAGACAAGGACCCTTCTTCATAGAATATCCTGTGTCCCACTGACATTAATTGACTGTATGTAAAAAATAAAGTGACATTGCAAATTGGGTAAGCACCATGGATCAGGAATATACATTGTAACATGAAAAGACACAGAAGTCAAGGAAGTCAGGAAACAGTTAGTGAACTGAGGAGGAAGACAAAATATCTAGAAAAAAGGCAAGGGAAGAAATAAAAGGCAAATACAAAATTAACAAGTCTTTTTTAGACAGACAGGAGCACTATACATGAAATCAAATGAACATGTTTGGTATTATTAACATGTTAGGTTTTTATGAAGTTATGATCAGGAAAATATAGAATTATATTTATGGGATTAAGGCATGAGTTAGTATGTTCAAAATGTACAAATAACGGACAGTTTAAGGGCAAACAGGTTAATTTAATTCACAGTGACATCTCTTTGAAGTCTAAGGTCCCCAGAGCTTTACATATTAAGAAGCTGGGTGTATCTTTAAAGCAATAATTGGCATTGTAATCAAGGAAGTGGCCAAGCAAAGGTACATCATGAACAGACTTGCATTTTTAATTGTTTTAAAGATCCTTTTACAGAAATTTTATATAGACTAAATTGGGGGGAGGTTGGAGGAATACAATTGAGGTAGTGATATCAGTTGGTTTAGTGGTATTGGAGACACTAAAACTAGGAGATACATTTAAGACATTTTCTGCAAAGCATTGTAATTGATTTACTATAGGGTTGGAAAAGATTACTTTAGGGTTTTTGACTGCAATAACCGAGGATGTTGTAATTCCAGTTTCAGAGAATTTGGATGACTATGGAAAAGAGATTTAGGAGAAAGCATAAGCTTTGCTTATGTTGAATTTGAGGTATATATATCAGGTATCAAGTGGAAATTTCTAGTGAATATTTAAATATAAAGCTCTAGGATTGAGGGAAAAAACTGGTATGGAGATGAAGTATTTGAGAAAAAAATTAATATTCCAAATATTCACAGCTTTTTATGATGAGGCTATGAGGTGGCTTCCAAATTCTGAATCCCAAAATTATTTTAGTCCTCTTTATGGCAAATATCGGAGGTTAGATTTATCAGTCTTTCTTCATGTAAACTAGAGGATGGAAAGGTAAAATCTCACTTCTCGATTGCTTAAATCTAAGTTTCCAAAAGTGACAATCATCTATCTAACAAGCATGTTCTCATGTAAGACATGCAGGACAGAACTAGAATTAGAGGACAGAGTCAATGATGCTTCTTGTCACGTGAAGACAGAAAACAGTTCCTTTTATTTATTATTATTTTTTAATAGCAACAACATAATGATCTCTGTTTTCCAGTCTTTGGTATTTTGCAACATTTGAAGTGGAATATTTCTGTGTCTATGGTTTGATTGGATA
Source organism: Talpa occidentalis (assembly GCF_014898055.3). Taxonomy (NCBI): domain Eukaryota; kingdom Metazoa; phylum Chordata; class Mammalia; order Eulipotyphla; family Talpidae; genus Talpa; species Talpa occidentalis. The sequence continues at coordinate 32,042,671 of NW_023601653.1, forward strand.
GTTCTCATAAGTATGTTACTTCTAGAAGTTCAGTATGTAAGTTTAGTATATAAATAATAGTGTCTCTAAGTAACTTATTATTTTTCTTTTATCTCAGGTAGAGTAGAATTCAGTGTCAGCTGTTGAAAATCTTCTACAAGTTAGAACTTATTAGATTTGGCTGGAGTCATTACCAGTCATTACTGGAGTAATTTACAGACCCAGTGCAAAATAAAAATGTGAAACCCCATTGTTCATAAAATATTCAGCATTCCAAGATGGGAACCACGGAACATTGAATCAAACACTGGAGAATTCTAAGCCCAGGACCCTAAACACCTGCACAGATCACACTTAAAAGTCAATCCCAACTGGAGTATAAAACAACCAGATGGGCTAGTGTGGGCAGAGAGTTGGTTCTGAAAGCAGGCATTTTTAAATTTTACCATCTTGTACCCATACCCTTCCCTTCTGCAATAGCTCCTGGTTGCTGGATCAACAAAAGAGAGATACCTTGATCATTCATGAGTTTATCATTGTCACATCTAGAAGGATCATATGCTGTTTCACTTACAGGGCTTTGTTCCAAATTAGCCACAGTACCCTGCTAACTGAAAAAGTATTGGAAAAGATTTGGAAATAACTGTGGTGAACTTAGAACATTAGCTACAATCCAATGCACACCTGCATAAGTCCCAGGAAGTCCAGGAAATTCACAGACCTTCTAATACCAGACTACAGAATTTATTACAAAACTTATCACAAGGACTCACAATGATGTGAACTCTATCTCTGTCAACAGCAAGCCCAACTACAAGGTTCACCTAGTGCTGTGGGAAAAAGCATTGCTGACACAAGCCACCACTGCTGTCTGACTTTGGGTACTAGGTTTACCACTCAGTAGGGTGTCTTTTTACTTTAATGTATTTTCTTTCATTGTGCAGAAGACTTTAAATTGATGTTGTTTAATCTACTTAATTTTTTATCCTGAGATTCTTTCATGCAATAACCAAAGATACAGAAAAAATGGTCTCACCAACCCCTCCACCCCCCCTAAAAAAAAGAGGGAGAGAGAAGGTAGTCAGTACTTTGTTACAGGTAGCAATGTTACAGGGATAGTGTAGAAATATATGAAAATCCCCAAAGAAAATTTCCTATGTCATATCAATTTATGCACAGATAATTAGCTGTGCAATAATTGCCAATATATCATTAAAACTTTAATTATTGGGATACCCAAGAGTATGCAGAAAATGCCATTCTATTCTTCCCATCCTGTAGTAGTGACAATGGGCTCTTTCTTTATCACTTTTTTTGGGAGAAGTTGTACTAAAAATCAGTAGTATATTTTATTTTAATCCTATAATTTAATTTATAAGATCAAGCATATTTTAAGACAAACTATCATTGAGTTACAAATATTTTATAATGTGACAACTTTTTGGATGTATATTCTTACAAACTATCATTAAAAGCTGGCTGATAGTTTGCATTTATAAAATAGTATTTTTTTTAATCTGCTATCACTGCAGTGTCAATGAACTGTCATGCCTCTTCAACTTAAGAACAAATATTTTGATGTTTTGTCAATTGTTGTCACCTAGAAAGAATTTATGTTGACTGAATTTTTGAGATAATTTGTACTTATAATGACACCCCTAAATAGTGTTTGTGATATGTATAAATATCAAGAAAATTAAAAACACAAGTAAGTTACAAAATACATTTTGTGTATGAGCAGGAACATATAGTTGGACTGGTTAAAATCATTTATATCAGAAAAGACAAGATGATAGAATCTTTAAACTGGCGTCATTTATAACCATAATGAACATCTACTAAATGCCCAAATTAGTGTTTTTATTTTTGGTTTTATGTTTCTATTTTATTTGTTTTACTGATTATGAAAGGAGTGTAGAATTAGGAGTGGAGAAAATAATAAAATACTAGGGGAGAAATTTCATAATAATATGCAACTACCACTAAAGTTTCTTTAATTTTTTTCCCTAAGCATTGATAAAACATCTAGTTTTATAAAATATGTGTCTATCTTCTGTGCTTAGGAGAACATTTTTAATGGGAATCCATTTTCAAGAGATAATATAAATCTTTAAATTTGATGCATTTATAGTATGATTTGTATTGACATCCTTATAACAAAATTTAAAGTCCAGAAATTGTCAGACAAAGTCAAATATTTAAACATTTATTTCTTAAACTTCTTCTTACATAGAGATTTTTTTTCAGTCATCCTCAAAGCTTTAGATGTCTACCAGTTGATTAAAGACCAAATTGTGATGTATCTTAGAGCCACGGTTTCCAATCACATACCCTTCCCTTTTGTTTAAGAGTATTTGCAAAGCTCACTAACTTCTCAGAGAAAGGCAAGTGCCACTGATCCTCAGCACCACTCACAGTGAGAGTTCCTGACAAGTCTTAAAAAAGGATTTACTGACAGTTTACTCCTCCTCATCCCAGTTGTATAATTCAGGTCAATTGCACAGCTTCTGAAGAGGAGTCTTTCTTTCTAGAAACAGATAATGATAACATCATTAGAGCAGAAAATTACATGTGCATATGTGTATTTAAAATAATATTTTGTCTTTACATATTTTAAAACAAAAAGTAAGCAATAAGAAAGTTAATTAAATCATATATTCTCAAATAACATTTTCTGCTGCCTTTATGCATGATCAGTTTGGGGCTTATACTTTCATTTGAGAAATACTGATTTATTTGATACGCTTATTTTTAGAACCAACTTAGAAAAATGTATAGCAACATTAGTGAAGTCACTCTTCAAAAAGCTGCTTTCCTTATCTAGGTAATGTGTTATGACATTTCCTTCTGGCCAGTAAACTTATCTACAACTGGAATAGATGTTTACTCAGTGACAGCTTCCTTTCAAGTAGGGTCAATTATTTTTTTAAAGATTTATTTATGCATACAAGAACTGGAGTACAAGCCAGAGGTGCAGGGGGTGAGAGTATTCACCAGAGACAGAGTGGGGAGCAGAACAGGCAGATTGACTGAAACACACTGCTGAGGGGAGCAGCAGGCGAGTCAGGTGAGGTCTGCTGCACCATTTGGGTAGCTCCCTGGCCGCCGGGGATCGAACTCCTGCTATAGAGGCTGCATATAGCTTCATAGTGCTGTGCTTAACCCCTTGCATCACCAGGGAGGCCAATCATACCCTTAATAGTTCTGAAATATATGAACTTAGTAAGATGATAGATCTCTAGTCTAAGTAGATTGCTGTTTAATAAGGAATAGTCATGTTCTTTAACATAAGCACAGAAAATATTTGCATTTATTAGACAAAAATACCTACTGTGTGTTTTCTGAGATACTCATTTAAAACACTTAGCAGCTGTTTGAGACGCATTATCAGTTTCATTTCACAGATGTGAACACTGAAGGGGGAGGTTGAGAAATTCATTGACTGTCAAAGAACAGCCAGTAATTAAGTTCCCATCTGTCTGATTCTAGGTCAAACCCAAGGGCGATGGGATGACAAAGTCTCTTAAATAAGCAGTGGGAGGAGAGAGAGAAAAATAGCGTGTCTTCACATCTTCAGGCAATAAACTCAATTCTTTCTCAACTAGTTCTCAGTATTTTAGTGAAAAGATTTACTCATGATTTCCAAGCAATTTCATGAATTCCCAACTGGTTCGAAAATTTTTATCTCAGTACTAAATAATAAAAGTGCTAAAAAGCAATTTCAGAGTCACATTGATATAGTAATGGCATCGTTATATTTACGGGCTCATAGGGTCAGAAGCTAGGTATGTTTTATGACTAGTAATACTTTTCATTAATCGCATGGAACTAATCATCAGGTGTTAAGTTAAGCTGACTTATGGCGAAACTCATCCAGACTTCTGCTATGTAAAAAGGAAAAAAGGCACAAATCAACTGAAAATTGGGAATGAGTTAGAAACAGCCTTATCTTTGAATTGTCTAATTTGGGTGAGTTATTCCATTACCATACTTTTTGGCAATATAGCTTTTTGAAATAAATTTCCTTTTTGGTCAAGAAGAAATAAAAGAGTAGTTGAATAAAGGAAAAAATGAGTTACTGGAGAAAGGTGAAGACTTTCTAATATATCTTCCACCTATCAGGTACATGCTACTTATGTAGTTAGCTGTATTAATCCTTGCCGCCATAGAAAGATTAATTGTTGAATACTGAAGATGAAATAAAACTTGAAGTTACATAAAATATCATATATTGCTGGTATCAAATTACTGTCATTTAAATAAATTGTAAATCAACTTTCTTGTTCCTGAGACAGATATTTAGCTGCAGTATATCACTAGTATCTTCCTGCTTTTCCATTGAACTGTTACTCACTTTTATATTCTAACAACTATCAGGTGACTCCAAAATAATAAAGAACACAAAATCAAATCACTGCTGCTGAAAAAATTCTTTGGGGATTTCTCACAAGCAAGTTCTTTCTTTCTTTTTTTCTTTCTCAGACCATATCATGATTTCTTCTATCAGGAGTCAGCAAACTTTCCTTGAAGGGAATAGTGAATGTTTAGTATTTTTCAATCACAGGACCTCTGTTACAAATATGAAATTCTACTGTTGTAGCAGGAGAGCAGATGTAAACAATAAATTAACAAATGATGTGACTGAGATCCAGTAAAATTTATTTACGAAAACAGAACAAAATTGTTCCATTGATTCTCACTTTTTGATTTTTGCCATATGGGGTAGCTTTAACATACTTTCCATTTGGTTAGAATTATCCTATTAGGGTTTTTTTTTTTTAATTTCTTTTCAATATGAAATTCCATTCATGTTTAAATCCTAGCCATCCTTAAATCCCCCTTACCAGGGAATTCTAGTGAGCATATTTTGTGCATATTAGACTATCCTAAACTATTTCATCCACTAAGCAGTGTTTTCTCTTCTTGACTTATAACAGTTTTTATTGTATTTCTTGCACATGGAGCCCTTTTTTAAAATTAAAGAAAAAACAACCAACCCTATTTAAAAATGGGCAGAGGACTTGATGAGATTGTTCCAAGAATACATACATATAGGGCCTCCCTGGTGGCGCAAGGGGATAAGACGCAACCTATGAAGATATCCGCAGCCACTGCAGCACAAGTTCGATCCCTTGTGGCCAGGGAGCTACACACATGATGCAGCAGACCTCTCCTGACTTGCCCGCTGCTTCCCTCAGCAGTGTATTTCGGTCAGTCTGCCTGTTGTGGTCCCCACTCTGTCTCTGGTAAATCCTCTCACCCACCGCACTTCTGGCCTGTATCCCAGTTCTTGTATACATAAATAAATAAATCTTAAAAAAATGCATACATACAAATGGACAGCAGGTACATGAAGAGATGCTCAAACAGCACTAATCATTCGGGAAATGTAAATCAAAACTACCATAAACTAGCACTTCATAATTTTTTGCATGGTTATTATCAAAGAGACAAGGAAAAAAAGTGTTGTCAAGACTGGAGCAAAGGGAATCCTTGAGCACTGTTAGTGGAAATGTAAATTGGTATAGCCACTATAGAAAATGATATTAAAATACCTCAAAAAATTAAAAATAGAGCTACCAGATAATCTAGTGATCAAAAAGGAAGGTATAAATCAAAAGGGAAGGAAATCACTGTTTCAAAATGATATGCATTCCTATATATTCATTGTAGCATCAATCACAATAATTAGGAGGTACACACACACACACACACACACACACAGGATCAGCCTTTAAAAAAAACAAGGAACTTCTGATCTTTTATGACAACATGGATAGACCTTGAGGGAATTATATTCAGTGAAATAAGCCAGACAGAAAAAGACCAATACCATAAGCCAGACAGAAAAAGACCAATACCATATGTTCTCACTTATATATGAAATTTAAAAAAAAAAAGGTTGAACTCATATAAATAAAGAGTATAATGGTTATTACTAGAGGGTGATAGTAAAAGAATACAAACTTCCAGTTATAAAGCAAATAATTTCTGGCCATTTAATATACAAAATTGAGACTAATTAATTGAGCTGTATTATATACTTAAAAATTGTTAATGAAGTAGATCTTAAATATTATTGCCACAGCACACACACAACCGATAATTATGTTAGGAAATAGAAGTGTTACATATATTGTGTATTTGTTTTGCAGTATATATATCTGTCATCACATTGTACACCTTAAAGTCATATATATTATATAGCAGTAATAGCTCAATAAAGCTGAGCGGGGCAGAATTAATGGAATTTTAACTATCATATGGTATAATCCTTTCATTTGGGGAATAAGAAAACCAGTAAGTTTAAATAGTTTTCCATGATCACTGGGGAAAAGGCAATAGTAAAGCACAATTCTTTTAAATCCTATTTTAGTGATCTTTATTAAGATTGTAAAAATCTTAACATTACATAAGAATCCCTAAGAAGATATAACTCAACATTCCATCAAATACCAACCAAAAGCTCCTCTCTCAGTTCACTAGCAATTGATATCCAGCTTCAGTATTTTTAATGATAGAGCAATAGCTACTTAACATATTTCTACTTACAAACTTATTTTCTAAAAGGCCCTTTATGAGTCCATTCCATATTAACCCAAAACTACACTATTAAATTCTTTGCTAATATATGCAGAATTGATGAAATGGTGATCTGGTGTGAATCTTTGTTCTTATTAATAAAAATTGTGAGTAGAAAGTAAAATGAGAAGCATCATTACCTCCTATAGAGATATAACCATGGTTCGATAGGTCTAATTGCTATTTCTTATATGGAGCAAAACCACCCTTGCTGTAATATTTACTCTATAGAATTACTTCCACGGTGTCTTGTCTTTCTTCCCTGTGACAAATCATATATTTGAGAAATGTTGTCATCCATCCTCTAAGAAATGATTTTCAGATGAAACAGCACCAACATCACCATTATTTATAAATAGTAGTTGATACCAAGGTCACTTCCCATAAGTCACATGGGTTTATGTCACTTTTAAATATGGCAGTTTCCACACTGCCAAGTGTTGTGACCAGCACAAAACACAAAGTGCCTCCTGCCTTCATGTCTTGTAAGCTGGTATTCTTTTAATGCAGAATGATTTCACTTGATTTAGCTCTCCTGGCTAAACCTGTGAGTAGTTTGCATATATTTCTTGCCCTTCCAGTAGTTCGTTGAAATCAGAAATAGCTCAGTTATGTTTCACTAAATTTCCACGAAAACTATTTCCTCTTCTTTCCTGGTTAGTTGAACATTCAATAGATGCTTGAAATTCATAGTGCAATGTGAAAGTCTAAGTTATGTGATTTAACCTCCCATGTTGTCAGGGGTAATGCTACATGGTTGGAGGTCTAGGCTTAATTTCCTAAATCAGTAGACCACTCTGAACCAAAGAGAAGATTATTCTATGAGTATTAAAGTCCTTGGAAAAGAAAGTTGAAAACAAATGTTTTATTTTGAAGGCTTACCAGTATCATCAAAGCCATGACAGGACACTGTGCATTTAGATCTATATTTCATGTGTTTTTGCTAGAATAAGCACTCTGTTGGAAGACTGTCTCAGAATGCTGAAGATTGCAACTGTTCTGAATTTGTTTTTCACTTGTAGTAATTGGCTGGATCTCACCATTTGTGATCTAAGATTCTCAGAACACACTCTCCAAATGTGGTGATCAGTAGGGAGGGAGCGACAGTGTATCAATGTCTCTACCTGATACTCAGTTTAATTTCTTCCACAATGAAGTCAGCAATTTGCTGAGTTAATTTCCTCGAATCTTTTTCATCTATTTTCATTAGATTCCCCTTTAGAATTATTAAAGATATAATTTTGAGAGAACCAAAGAGGAAAATTAATTCCGACAGATACTTTAGGCAAAACAAAACTAACAATGCAAAAGTAAATACAGTAAATCATGGGGAAAGTATCAGATTCTATAGATGCCACAAGATTTTCTAATCAAGCTATTTAGCTGGTGATCTGAAAATGAGCATGGGGGTTTGAAGCCTTCTAAATTAGTGTGAGGCAGCCTGGGGCTGCCACATCAAAGTCCTCATCTATAGGACAAGCTGATTAAACTCATTTGCAAGTGTCAAGTCTCCCTTTCTAGTCTCATCTTGAGTGGCTTCTTAACTTGTTAGAGAAGTAGAACTCATGTATCAACCAGCCGGTTAAATATCTCAGCATGAACTGAGATCTCACAATGGATGTGACTGAAGCAGTGACTGTCGTTTTCACACAGCAACCATTCTGTGGAGTTTGATTACCTCCAGATTCATCTGTCTCTTTAAAATAGAGATTGTATGGTGACCTGTCTGTTCACATTGTAATGCTTGTGAAAGGGGGAGAAGAATAAGAATTTATGAGAAAGGACAGGTGTAGATATGTCAGGGCACTCTTTCTCTATTGTGGCTTACTATTTGAAAGTATTTTATTTCTATGGACAACTATTTGGAATACAAAAAGATGTTAATATTCTTTTAAACTTAAAGATATAATTTATCATCTATATCATTATGAGTGTGTATATCTATATCTATATATAATCATTCTAAAATTATAGAAACTATAGAAGTTATACAATTATACCCTATATAAGATATATGTATGTATGTGTGTGTGTGGGGGTGTGTGTGTGTGTATATATAGATATATATATGCACCTTAATGTAACTGAATTTTTCTATTGTCTTTTCAGATTAAAAAATTGTATTGAAACCCAGCTTGTTGCTTAACTAACTCCCACATTTATGTAAAGCTGAATCCCCACAACAAATTTATTTCATCTCTCATAACTGTTTGGCTTTTCTGATCAGATAACAACTGAAACAAGGATCCATATCTGAAATGTATGTCCTGTCTCAGGTTGTCTGTTTTCAATGATTCCCACTCTCACTCTTGACTCTGTTTTCTAAATTCATTCTTTTCTTGATTAAACTGGCTTGTGAAGGTGCTCTAAACAGACCACCCCAAAATTCTTAGCACTGATGTCCCTTGCTGGCATGCGGGTTATCTTGAGTTAAGAACAGTGAAAGCGGAGAGACTGAAGAGCTATGGTCCTTGCCTGAGTCTTTTTTTTTTTTTTAAAGATTTATTTATTTATATATACAAGAACCGGGGTACAGGACAGATGTGCAGGAGGGTGAGAGGGACAGAGCAGGGAACAAAACAGGCAGACTGATGAAATACACTGCTGAGGGGAGCAGCGGGTGAGACAGGAGAGGTCTGCTGCTCCATGTGGGACCCTTGCTGGCTGGCCGGGCGGGATGGAACCAGTGCTACAGAGGCTGTGGACAGCTTCACAGCGCTGCATTCAACTGCCTAAGCCACCAGGGGAGGCCCCTTGCCTGAGTCTTTTGCCTTTTTCTACTCTAAGAAGAGATCATCACTCCCTAAGCTTATACCTTTTCTGTAGTCAAAGAAGCACTGCTCTACTTTTAATGAACTAGAAGATCACAGTGGGAATAGGGAGGAATATCATCCAAACCTAGATTCATATCTGATAATATGTCCTCTCTATCTGAGGATCTCATCTTTATTCTCAGAGGAAGGATGAAGACATCCCCTTCTTATCACCTGAAATTTCCCCTTCCCCTCTCTTTGGCACCTCAGATGCCCTAACTCCACATCTGCATACTTATTATAGGACTCCCTCAAACATTACTATTTTTTCCTTTATTCACCCATCTGATATTTTGATTCTTCCACTGAATCTGAGAAGAACACAGAGAGGTACATTATTTTGCACTGTGCCTGACACTAGAGGCTTACCTATTTTATTCTTTCGAAGAACCATCTATTTTGTTGATTATTTTGCCTATTGATTTTCTATACTTTAATTTTTTTGATTTCTGCATTTTTATTTCTTCAGCCTCTTTTAGGTTTAAAATACTCTTTCTCTGGCTTTGTAAGATAGAAGCTTAGGTTACTAAGTTAGAAAGATTTTAGACTTTCCTTCTTTATATACATATATATGTTATAACGTTGCCTCTAAGCACTGTGATCACTGCACCTTACAAATTTTAAGTTTTATTTTCATTTTCATGTACTTTGATGTATTTAAAAATATCTCGAGGTATTTTTTTTAACCACATGTCCTTAAAAGTGTTCCCTAATCCTCACATAGTTCTGAAATTTCCAGTTATTTCTAACCTGTTGTTTCTAGTTTAATTCTGTTGTAGCCTGAGACCATACTTTGTATAATTTCTGTTTGTTAACATTTACTTAAGTGTTTTTATCTTGTTGAATAGTTTGTAAATGCTCAAGAATAAAGCGTATTTTGCTATGCTAAGATGAAGTATTCTGTTAATGTCAATGAGAAAATAAATGATTAATAATTGTGTTCAGTTCAACTCTATCCTTTTTAATTTTCTACATGCTGAACCTATCTATGACCAAAAGAGGTTTGTTGAAGTCTCCAAATGTAACAGTCACATAATGTGACTTTGCTAGGAGTTGGCTATGCTTAATGTTTACTACAAATGTAGTTGCAAGGCTTAAAATTGAACAATTATCTTTTAATCTCCATTTTCCTCCTTAAATGGCATCCTTTTCTTTCAGCAGGTCCAGCTATAATCACTATTGATGAAGTGCTAAGGTGTCAATAATACTGTTACTATTTATCAGTCTTTTAGAGGACCCGTGTCCTTGGATTTTGACCCCCATAAATGTTTCCTACCTCCTTTTCCCCTCTACTTGGTTATGACAACAAAGGCTATAGGGGTCAGAGAAGCTGGAGATAGCTAAATACCTTTCTCCATGTCATAATGACCTGGTGAATCCTTTCCCCTAAGAGTATGCCTTTATTATGGAAAAAAAAACATCAGAGGATTTCATGGTTACTTTTTCTCCCTTCTGCCAAGGACACAGAAGATCTTTATTATCTTCTCACTGTTAGAAACTGGTGGGGTTCCTGGAGGTAAAATCCACAAAAATGTACCATCCTGATGCTGCAGCTCTCAAGAGTCTTGCCTCATGCTAGACTGTGAAAATCTATGACTTTCTGTTTGTTCAACCTTTTTTATTTATTTTTTCTTTTTTTAAAGGTTTATTTATTTATGCATGTAAGAACTGGGGTATAGCCCAGAGGTGTGGTGGGTGAGAGGGTTTACCAGAGCCAGAATGGGAAACAGAACAGGCAAATTGATGGAAATACACTGCTGAGAAGAGCAGCGGGTGAGTCAGGAGAGATCTGCTGCACCATGTGGATTAGCTCCCTGGCCAGGGATCCAACTTGTGCAGCAGTAGCTGTGGGATAGCTTCATAGTGCTGCGACTTAATGTCTTGTGCCACCAGGGAGGCCCCCTTATTTATTGTTGTTAAGGGTGAATATGACAATGATCATGTTCTTTACATGTTGGAGGAAAACTGGAGGTTTCCAATCATGTGCTACAATCATGTGACTATCACTGGAGGATGGTGGCACAGTATTCTGGAAAACATGACCATGAAAGTAGTAAGCATACATTTATTGTATTACTCGCTATTAGACATAAGAATTACGGTGAAAATATAATAAGTAAGATGTGTATAAATGTCTTGATTAGTTTTCTACTATTTTTAGAGCATTTTTAGAGCTTATAGATTATATATGTTTGCTTATACAGAAACAGAAATGGGTGTTTCTTGCTACTTCTCCCTAGACTTTGTACTATCACTAGGAGATGCAAAGGCACTGTGAGACTTAATCAGAATTTTTGCAAGGTGCTTCATGTATTCTTAGAGTCAGATAACAGGATGAATGCCTGACATGAACACCACAGTGAGTGACTGAGAATCCCATTCTGTGTCTGTGCTTCTGTTCTTACCAATGTAGAAAAAGGATTATAAGCCAATAAATGACAAAGAGCCAGTGTAATTGCAGCTAACTTTCATTATGTATCATATGGATATATATATTTTTTTTCCTGAAAGACCTTTCCTTCCTTCTTACACTCATTGCTGTGCAGTCTCAAAAAATATATATAGTTGAATTGCTTCAGACATCTGTTTGAAAGTCAGGGCTAAAAGTAGAGTGTGTCTTTTCTTGACAATAACAATTAGAGTTTTCTTTGTCAGATAACCTCACAAACAGGATGGTTCACAACTGGCATGCTGTGACCTAGTTTTGGTTGATTTTATGAGGTTATTCACTATAATAATGTAGTCACCAGAACTCAGCATGATGAACAGCTAGATATCAGTCCCTGGGTCTTCTGCAAACCCATCTATTCATTTTAGAGGATTGTTGATCTCCAGGTACTCAACTACATTTAGATATTCTTAAACTCTATTCTAATTTTTTGTTTTCATTGCTCCCTGTTCCTTATAAAAAGGGATTTCCAAGGTTAAATTTGCTGTAAAATTCAAGTACTTATTAGCAGAGAATATACCTCCTAACTCATTTCTTCTAAAGACATGAACAAAATGTCCTAAAGAAATGACAATTTATTTTTCATGTACTTTCAACTCATTAATAAGTAAAATTCTTTGGTTCTCTAAAGGATGGATAAGTACAAAGGCCACTTCTCAAGAAAATTAGAGACTGTGTATCATAAAATCACTACAGTCCTAGCTTTGTACTAAAAATGTTTTCCCAGTTTATGCTTTTATAATTTGTTTTAAAAATAAATGATGTAAATATTTTTGGATTAGACAATTAAATATAGGAATTAGACACAACATTTCAATATTCTTGTTCCATTGTTTCCCTGTTCTAAAATTACATTAAATTACACATGTATGTCCCCCTCACAGGTGCCTATATGCTCAAACCCTGTTTGATTTGGCTTTGTTTTTTCCACTTCTATAATTACAAAATGAGTTACTCTTTACCTAACTGAATGCCAAAATGTCTAAATTTCTGCTGATGTTTTAGTAATACAGAACTTTAAGTTAGAAGTCATGACCTTTTCAACTATCACCCTAAAAAATGAAAATGCTTTTTTCTCTAAACTGAGATATTCCTCAGAACTAATATAGACAACATGCAACCAAGAATTACTTTTGAACAGAAGAAAAAATATTGATGCCTACTGTTCCACAGGAATTATGAGCATCAAGAAATAATGAGGGTTGTTATTTTAACAAATGTTCTGGAATATTTTATTACATAGATCTTTTTATTTCAGGATATTACAGAAATATTTATTCTGAAAGTGCTTTTCTCAATGAAAAAGTGTTGGAATACTTACCTTGATGTTTTCTTTACAATGTTCTTATCATCAATGCTATGGATTTGTTCAGTGCTAAGCACCAGAGTAACTCTAAAAATATATGCAACTTAAATTTTCATCTTCTTTGCCTTTGAATATGTGTGAGTTGTGACCTAAATGACATGTCTTCTTTTAGTGTCTCATATGAAAATTGTCCTAAGAACCCATAACATAAAACTATGGAGAGAATTAAAGTTATGAGAGTCTTCTGCTGAAGCAGTTGAACTTTTCTGATGTCAAAACAGGTATGTATTTATTCCTCTCACTTTTTTAAAAACTCCTTTATTAATGATCTGATTCCACTCTAGACCAGCTGAATACATGCTAGAAATTTCTAAAAAAAACAAAAGACAACATATATTTCAATGCAGATGTTAAGACTTTGTTAGTTTTAGCTAATATGCAATAAATGGAAAATTTGTTTTACAGTTGTTTGCTTGTTTAAAAATAATCAATGAGAGCCTACAATGTATTAGATACTGAACCTTAGGTTAGATTATCCAGAGTAAGTAGACATATCAGGTGTTTCTATAAGGGTACCTTTCTTCTTTTGTGGTCTATATTGTATTTATAGAAACTATAACATTTCTTTCTCTGTTTCCAGTAAAAAAGGGTCAAAATAGATAGTTGCAGAAAATAAAGTCATTTTCATAAGAATAGAAATATAATATAATATAATATGGGTAAATATATTATATAATATAAGTTATATATATAATTAAATTATATATAATTAAATTATATAATTTAATATATACATAAAATATGGGTAGGATCAGGTGGGAAGAATGTCTAACTGCATTTCCAGATCATGTAGTGATCATAATCCTATAATTGAATTAACATCCTAGACTTGTCTTGGGAATGATCAGTGTGAAATTAAAATAAGTTTAATATGATGCAGTAAATATTATCAGGTGAAATTAATTATAAAAATTGAGATTATGACCTGGACTTTATACACATGCAAAAGATAAGATAGGTAATTGGGAGGAATTAGTAATAAAGAAGATAAAAGATAGAGTCATTTATGCCAAATATGCCCTGGAATCTTTCTTTCATTGCCAACCAGAATAAGAATAACCTTGAAAGATAAGGATAGAATGTTTTCTGAATTGCTAGTGAAGACTGTTTCATATCCCTTCCTCACTTCATTTCTTCCTTTACATATATTGAGTACCTGCAATATGGCAAGATCATTATGTGTTCTGGGGTACAGTAGACAAAACTAACATCCTCAAGGAGCTTATAATCTAATGGCTGAATTTATTAAACACTAGTGATTTTGAAAGTTACTGCTATATACTATTTGCTTTGTTCTTATGGGCTCAAGATTAAGGTCTATTAATTAACTATTCTAAAACTGAAATAATTTATTTTTAAAACTTTGGTGTACAGTACCAGCAACATATCAAAACAAGTTAAATAATTTAATGATCATGTACAATTAGAACATGATTTTAACAGGTTTACCAGCAAGTTTTTTACTCAAAAATGATCATTTTCTCTTTTTGCATGAGTCAATATATAATTATACTGAAAATTATTCCTTGACATATACAATTATTTTTATCTATATAGGATAGCGCTTTGTTGCCTTAATTTTATGTATATTTAAAATTATATAATATACATATTACTTTAGTACAGTCACATATATATGAATGTAATAAAATGTGGTATAACTTAATATATTATAAAATGCCAGTATATCTTCATATCATAATATCAAGTTCATAAAATTGTAGAAAAATATGTACATAAAATAGATAAAAGATTTAGGATACCTAGATCAAATATTTTTTAAAAAACTATTTTAGGGCCTCCCTGGTGGCGCAGCGGTTGAGCGTTGGGTTGCGAAGCTGCCCGCAGCTTTTGCAACGACGGTTCAATCCCCGGCCACCGGGCGAGGGTCCCACATGACGCAGAATTCTCCCGCAGCCCGCTGCTCCCTGCAGCAGTGTACTTTGGTCCTTCTGCCTGCTCTGCTCCCCGCTCTGACTCTGGTGAATTTTCTCACTCTCCCGCTCTTCTGGCTGTACCCAGTGCTTGTATAAATAAGTAAAATAAATTAAAAAAAAACCCTATTTAAAAAAATCATTGTTCTGTGAATCCAGCTGAAGTATTGACATGATCTTTCCCTCCCACTATTTGTGTACAAAATTTAGACTAACATGTGATATAAATATGAGTTTTGTTTTTTTCTAAGATTTATTTATTTATGATTACAAGAACTGAGGTACAGCCCAGAGGTGCGAGAGGTAACAGGATTCACCAGAGACAGAGTAGGGAACAGAACAGGCAGATCCACTGAAATACACTGCTGAGGGGAGCAGCGGGCGAGACAGGAGAGGTCTGCTGCGCCCTGTGGGTTTCTCCCTGGCCGGGGATTGAACTCACGCTGCAGAGGCTGCGGACAGCTTTTCAGCGCTGAGCTCAACCCCTTGTGCCACCAGGGAGGCCCTATGAGTGGGTTTAAAATTAGCTAAGTAGATCTGACACTAACAGTGTATTTAATATTGATGAGAAAATGCCGCTGGTGAACTTGACATCGCATGTAAGGTGATGTCTTTTGCTCAGCTGGAAAAAAAAACATGAAAATTTAAAATAAGGTGATGCAATGGTCTAATTTTCCACTCTGTGCTACACATTGATAAACCCTCATAATTCATACCTTGGGGGAGTACAAGCAAGACAGGAGAAGTCTGAAATCAGATAAGCCTTACTGTATTAGGGAAAGTGTCAATTAAAGAACATGTTGTATAATCAACAAGAAATCAAGAGTGCATTAGTGCATAGTTGAGAAGAAAATAATTTGGCTTAAGAGGATTAGAACTCCCTAGTTCCTAGTTAAAAATAATTCAACCACATAGAAAAATAAACAAATTCAATAATATTTGAAGTTTATGAACAAAGATAATCAAGAAGGGATAATGTGATGACACATGCAAAGCTTTTTGTACTTACAGCTTCTGAAAAATCTGTTTCAGAAAAGTCTCACAGAGAGGAGAAAAACAAAGCTTTCTATCGAACTCTTGTGGCTAAGCCATTGTTCTGTATTGATTTCTGCATCTCTTTTCTCTAAGAATGTCACATTATTTATTAAAATTGTGACATCACAATAATTGATACACAGTTAAAATGTTCTAAAAAATAAACTTTGCAAGAATTGTGATTCATTTGTCTTTGATTCCACTGGTTTTGTGCAGGTTATTTATGCACCAATGTTCAATACAGTTTCATTTACTTTATGACCATGTGTTATTTGTAAAGTCTGTTGATGTTTCACCAATAGAAACAAATCAATACAGACAAAAATAAGGAAGAAAGAAATTATACTTCATTCCCTTTGGTGATACGGCCTTTCCCTAATTTTCCCTGTGTAAACATAAAGATCACCATTTATCTATATCTCAAAGAATTGTTCTGAAAATTGCCTAATGTGAAAATAATTTAAAGTCTTATGTTAATGGAAACATCAATTACTTTTTTATTGAAATAATAATTATCATTAATAAACATGCCTTTTTGGTTATGTAAAAATGAAAGAACAGGACAATTACAAAATTACCTGAGAAATAATGGAAAAAACACTGAAGCACTCCTGCAATTGTAGATAACGTCACTAATTTTCAGTCTCAAAAAAAAATACAAAGAAACTATCAGATTTAGCCCCAGATAATTACTAGGGTTCAACACACACCAAATGGTAAAAACATGAAGATATTCTCAAAGTCAGCCTGTTTCCCTCCTCCTCACAGCTCCTTTCCTTTCCCAGGGCTATGAAATGTGAATTTGTCTCAGATACTGTAATTGATGTTGCTGCAGTAATGTTCAGAATAAAGAATTAGTTGAACTTCATAGTAATAAAGGGTGTTCTTATGTTCGTTCTAAGTATAGCCCACAGAAACTGAATACTGTTTGGATGGGACAAACAGACCAAAATTTCATCATTTGGAAAGGGTGTGATATGACAAGTTTCTCAGACTTTCTCAAAAGGTGCAAATAGGCCAGGGCCTTTGAATGTTGTAGATAGATATAAAGCTGATATCTGGTAATGGTAGTAGGAGTTATGATGATGAAGATAAATGATGATGATGATGGTGGTGGTGATGATGTTGTCAAATCCATCCCTTCAAATCACAGGATATTTATAACATTGTCTTCCCCCAATGGAATTGTTATTTGATAGGCTATACTTTTTTCCATTCTGAAAAGCTTGGAGTTTATTGGAGTGAAAGTCTTATGGTAGACTTGTTGAGAATAAACAAAATGAACTAAGTGTCATATTCAAACCAAGATTTAATAGATCGAACTATTTTCTTTCTTTTATGAATTATTCAATATTTGTAATACTGCATGTTTGTCAGTCTGAATATCAGCTATTCACATGAAATACATTAGAGATAATGAACATAATTAAATTATGTCAGTTAAATTTGTGTGAAACCCAAGTTAGTCTTGGTAGTTTAAAAACAAGTTACCAATATTAGTTTAATTTTACTATTCATAAATGAACCATAAAGTAAAAATGTAGGAAAATTGTGAATATAATTGATTATTCTGACCATTACCTGCTCATCACTTCATTAATGTGATAATAATTATCATCAATAATGCTTTTGTCTCAGCATTTTGCTTTTCTATAGTTATTTATTAAATCTTAATAAATGGTGACATGTAGGTATTTTTCTGTTAGTTTTTGAAAAGTAAAAGAAACATCATTAAAAATAATTGTGTATTTTTAAATCTTTTTATATTTGTGTATTCTTTTGGTCTATTAAAGTATATACATTTAATGGTTTTCAATAGATGTGGCTGAGCTGGATTAAGAAAAAAAATAGTTTTTAATAAGTCACAAAGGAAACCTCTATTTCTGAGTATTATCTCTGATGGTATTATAGCTAATAAAATACTAATCTTTTAATAGATGTATATAGTCATATATCTTTCTAGTTAATAAAGAATGTGATGAATTTTATGACTAACACTACAAAGCAATGACTTTGTGAAAGTCAGAAATGTGAATATATCATAATGTTTTTGTATGTTGTAATAAGACTGGCAAGACATAAATCTTGGGGTGTCTCTGGAATGTAGGTCAATTTGTTTAATTCAATCAGGCATATAAATCATTGAGCAGAGTTCCTGACAACATTTGTAATGCTCAACAAATATGATTACCCATTCTATCTCTGTCCTAGGCTGCCTTGCTTGGAATTTCACTTTTTAAAATTTTTTAAAGATTTATTTATTTGTGCATACAAGATCTGGGATGCAGGGCCTCCCCGGTGGCGCAGCAGTTGAGCACTGGGTTGCAAAGCTGCCCGCAGCCTCTGCAGCACCAGTTCGATCCCCGGCTGCTCCCCAGGCACTGGAGGAGGGTCCCGCATGGCACACAGACCTCTCCTGCCGCTGTGTACTTTGGTCCTTCTGCCTATTCTGCTCCCCGTTCTGGCTCTGGTGAATTCCCTCACACTCCTGTGCTTTTGACTGTACCCAGTGCTTGTATAAATAAATAATCTTTAAAAAAAAAAGGAAGAATCTTTAAAAAAAAAGATCTGGGGTGCAGGCCAGAGGTGCCAGGTGGGGGTAAGAGGATTCACAAGAGACAGAGTGGGGAGCAGAACAGGCAGATTGACCAAAGTACATGGCTGAGGGGAGCAGCAGGCTAGACAGGAGAGGTCTGCTGTGCCATGTGGGTTGTCCCTGGCCAGGGATGGAACTTGTGCTGCAGTGGCTACGACTTAGGCTGCAACTTAACCCCTTGCACCACCAGGGAGGTCCTTGCTCTGACTTTTAGACCCTTTCCTCCAATTAGACATGCTCTTTGTCTCACGTTGAAAACCATGCTCACACTAGTCTTGAACATACTCCTCTAATTCAGTCCTTGTCTAATCCTAATTCAACTAATCTTGTTTGAATTTTTACTTTTTTTTGTGATTCACCCAGGTCTATGTGTTTAATGTATAGTTAAAATTGCTTCAAAAATTGTACTTTTAGTGGTGAACTTAATGTAGTATATACACGTATGGATTCTCAATGATGCACACCTGAAAGTTATACAATGTTATAGTGCAATAGCACCTCAATAAAAAAATGGTTTCACTAGTTCATATATTCTTCTATAGCTTGATACACTTCATTTTGCTTTATTTGTTCCACTTGTGATATTCTATTATTCAAATACCCTAAAGGTAAAAATGCAGTGCAATACTATAAATACTGCTCATATATTAGTTTAATAGCTGAAATGCATCTTTAATGTATATTTATATTGTAAGCAATAAACTTGACTTGTCATTATGTCATTTGTAGTAATATGTTAACCAGTCATTTAAGCTAAAATTAAGTCTTCAGATTAACGAAAGGTAATGATATGCTACTTTAGATTGTTTGCAATTATAAATCTGATACTTTGACATAATTATTCCATTCTGATGATGAATAAAATCAGATAAGCACTTAAGCTCTATGAGTTAATTCATCTATGCAAATTTATATAAACCAAAGGACTCAGAATTGAAACTACTTAAAGAGCTAAAACTTCTGATAAAGAAAAGGGAAAAAAAGTTATTTTCCATGCTGCCAATATGGTCATTACCAATTTGTACTCACTCTCTCCATGTATCTATGATCTGCAAAAGGCCATTCCTTTGCTGTGCCCCTCACGAGTAATCTGAGATGTACTTCGGTCTTTCTCATTTTATAAGTGGACAAATGGGATGAGAAGAAGGAAAAGTGTAATTACTAAGGGCCTGATTTACAGAAAAGATGTTAAAGTCATTGATGGCTCTCAAAAACCAGCTTCTTTGAGTAATAAAGAATAAAATAAACAACCAAGGAGAGGATCTTAAGAATAATGGATTTTTAATGTATCAATTAACTACATAAAATAGTCTTGTTAATATCAGATCACTGTTTCATTTCATATTAGTTAATTATTGCCCAGCAAATCACATACATTTTATGTCACCTTGAAAATGATGTGAGAGTACAGATTGCTTTTTGTCTGACTTCAAATTTTCTTTGGTGATGTCTCTCACCCAGAATATAGGGATCATCGACTCACATGTCTTTATTCTTCAAGAATTAGTTGAGACACATTTAAAATGGTGTTATAACTCCTTCTGTTTTCCACATCTCCTAAAACCTTAACTGACATTCAAGGTCCAGTGTGAGTTCCATTTTCATCATTAATATATATCTGAGCATTTCAACTATATAACCTAGTTCTTCCAATTTATATGACATTTATTTTTTGTACTAAAAACTTTGGTATTATTCACTACTTCATGATGTTTAAACAATGTGTTTAGACAAGGTTTTAGACATTATTTATATTTCCTCCTCACAATCCCTCAAAATAGTATACTTTCTTACAGTTCAAAGATAGTTATTCACACTTCACTTAGGTGCCTGGGTGCGCATATAACTGTGAACACTTTTTGAGCTGTGACTTTGGTGTCAGAAACTTGACTTTTTCACTTACTAGCTTCATGAGTTGGGGCAAATAAATTGATATTTCTATATATTTTATCATATGAAAGATATTACAGTATTGAATTAATTAGGGTTTAATAATAAAATGAAATATTCAATGAAAAATAGTGTTGAAACATAAAGTACTAGAAAAGTAGGTTATAACAAAAATTATGCCTCTTTTTGATGAGTGCTCAGCTTTGAGGTGACTAACTTAGAAATTAATATGAGAAATTCTGAAAAGCAGATATAGTGTATTTTAATCAATATCCATCTCATTTTTTTTAAAACATCAATTCTGCAGCAGTCAATACTTTTCTTGTTGGAAGATGTTTTGGTTCTTTTTCCCAGAGAGACATGACAGTTTACTAATTTCTCTAATTCTTTAGAACAGGTATAAAATCAGGATGCCACATTTAACCTGGCATGAGTATGACCCAAGTTCTTACAATTATAGGCATTAGTCTTCATGTCCCACAATACAGATTCCAAGTTTTTTAGTATTATTTAATTAAGGAATCTAGTGAACTGCAATTTTTATATTATATTAATTAACTTGTATTATTTTAGATATAATATATGCAATATTTAAGTAATAATTAGCTTCACTGATATGTATGTTGATGTGTTATAAACTTAACATCACTGGAGAAAGACACATCTGCATCTCAGGTTCATGGCAATCTGTTAGGGAAGGGAAGGAATTGTTAGAGAAAATCACAAAATATTCTTTAATTAAGAGGCTTCTGCTCCTCTCTTTCTTCCCCTCTCCAGTCAACACTAGATTCAACATTTTGATTAACAGTGCACCACTGAGGGCTTTTTGACCCTTGTACTATAAAAATATTTCTTCAAATTTCAGCTACTAGTTTTTCACAAGGGGTTTAGAAGACTGAGATAAGATGCAACTCTTTGTTTCTCTGGAGGTAACTTTCAATTTCATTGTTGTAAAAATTTAGGTGAATTTTTGTCCACATTTTGCCATATCTCATGGACCTTTCCTTGCATGTAATATGATAGGCATGTTCAATAATTATCTCCTTCTTTATTGATACAAAATGTTTGATATTTTGAGGGACATGATTTTCTATTTCCTCAACTGAACTATATCTCATTCACTTCTACTATAGTTTCAAAGTTTTTGTCATAATCAAAAAGCTTCTAAACAAGG
This sequence comes from Talpa occidentalis, assembly GCF_014898055.3. Taxonomy (NCBI): domain Eukaryota; kingdom Metazoa; phylum Chordata; class Mammalia; order Eulipotyphla; family Talpidae; genus Talpa; species Talpa occidentalis. Next base: position 32,064,489 of record NW_023601653.1, read on the forward strand.
TGAAGCGGGAAAGAAGAACAAGGGCAACCTGTAAGTAGAAAGAAATAGGTAGAAATCAGTCAGTTCTGCCTTCTATTTTTGGGTCTTTGGTTATTGCATTGAAAAATTCTAGCTAAGAAAGCTGATTGTGGAGTTGAGCCTACAAGTTGGGGAGGTGGAGGGTGAAGACAAGCAGGGGAGGGACACAATGGACTGTGGTGGAGGATGTTGGTATTTAATATTGATATTAAAGTTCAATTTCTTCCAATATTGCTTTAGTCTAGAATTAACTGCCTGATGGGGTCTTCATTGTTGTTGACATCTTGACATACCATTCATCAAAGTCTAGGGGAAACAGACATCCTGCTTTCGAGTAGGAGCCTTATGCCTTACTTAGCAGCCTGATCCCCAGTTCCACTGCCTGCTCTGTATTCTGGGGAGCAGAATCCTGTATATTAGCTATCCCTGCCTTTGGTGGCATTGTAAGGATTATTTATTTATTTATTTATTTTTTAAATAATAAATTTTATTTTTATATTCCCCATACAATTGCAACCCCCTCATTCTGACCACAATCCCTCCCCTCCCCCCCCCAAAAGTGTCTCTGGTTCATAGTTTTTTGTTGATTTTGATTTTCACTTTCTTATAGTTATTCATTTTCCTGGTCCCTTATTTAAGTTTTCTAGATTCCTGCTATGAGTAAGACCATCCGGTATTTTTCTTTTTCTTTCTGGCTTATTTCGCTGAGCATGATCCCTTCCAGCGCCATCCATGTTGCTGCAAATTGCATGTGTTTATCTTTTTTGAATGCTGAGTAATATTCCATGGTGTATATGTACCACATCTTCTTGATCCAGTCATCTATTTTTGGGCATTTGGGCTGTTTCCAAAGCTTAGCTATTGTAAATAGTGCTGCTATAAACATAGGGGTGCAGGTGTTCTTTGGAATTGATATTTCTGCGTCCTTTGGGTAAATACCTAGGAGTGGAATTGCTGGATCATATGGAAGCTCTATGTTTAGTAGGTCCAGAAATCTCCATACAGCTCTCCATAGTGGTTGGACCAGTTTGCACTCCCACCAACAGTGCAGAAGAGTTCCTTTTTCTCCACACCCTCGCCAACATTTGTTGTTGCTAGTTTTTTTAATATGTGCCATTCTCACTGGTGTAAGATGGTATCTCATGGTAGTTTTGATGTGCATTTCCCTGATTACAAGTGATATTGAACATTTTTTCATATGCCTGTTGGCCATTTGCATTTCCTCTTCAGAGAAGTTTCTTTTTAGCTCTTCTGCCCATTTTTTGACAGGATTATTTTCTTTGTTGTTGTTGAGTCTCATCAGCTCTTTGCAGATTTTTGTGATCAGTCCTTTATCATTAGTGTTGGGTGCAAAAATGTTCTCCCAGTTGGTGGGGTTTCTCTTTGTTTTTGTTATTGTCTCTTTTGCTGTGCAGAAGCTCTTTAATTTGATGTAGTCCCAGCTGTTTGTCTTTGCCTTCACTATCACTGCTTTGGGTGATGTGTCTGTAAAGATGTCTTTGATGTGAATATCACATAGTGTTTCGCCTATATTTCCTTCTATGGATTTTTTTTTTTTCTGGATCAATGCTACTCTGGTGATGATTATAGAGGGATAGGGTCTCTTTGAGGGTCAGCTAAGTTTCCATATTTAAACAGAAGCACACATTGACTTAACCATAGACAATAGTGCAAAAACAAGGATATATCTGGAGCACAGACATTTGGGATAGAAACCTAACAAACTCCCTGGTTGTCTGGCTCTGGTAAGGACCAGAGTTGGAATGCTAGGAGTACAATTTTATTGTTTCAACAAAACAGGATACCCCATTTCATGTATTTTACAAAATTCTGGTCAATGAAATATAATAATTCATAAAAAGAGTTCCATATTTTTAAAAGAAAACATTTTTTGTATTTGTTAGTTAAAATAATGTATGTGAATTTATGAAGATTGCGGTTCTTACATTATTCTTGTGCACTTTAAACATTTTAATTTATTAATTATTAATGTTTACTATAGCCAGTAAATACTATAAAAATTATGTATAAGGCAAGAAAATTTATTTCCAGGTGCTGAAGATAGATGTCTTTAGTATTCCATATTAATTAATAAAATTTACTGAAGTCAGTGAAGTAATCAACAGTTACTATAAACTTCTATTAAGTATAAAATTTTTTTAAAGCTGTAGAGTTATCACTTAATATCTTCTTTTCTGAAGAGCATGGACATCCTAATATATAGACCAAGTGCAAAGAGGGAAAATACAGTGAATTATTAAAATTTAATTTAAATATTTAAAGTAAAATTACTTAACAAACAAAATATTCATAAACTAATTTATCTAGCACATTGTTTTCGTGGCCTTTTCTCTCCTTTGTAATAGTGCAATATTTTAAAACACAAAAATCACTTCGTGAGTTTTCATTCATCAACAGATGTAGTTGAAGCAGCTGAACTAAGAATTTTTCAAAATGTCTTAAACTCACAAGTTCCATCATGAATAAAATTATAAGTCTCTATTGCCTTCATTAGTTTTCTTCTCCCCAAATCTTGAGAATTTGCTTTTGGTATCATTCATCAGAATCATTTGTGGAAGAAAGGTCACAGATCTCATTCTTCATTCTGGCACTGAGGACATTAACATCTAATATACAATGTGAGATATCATATATAATAATTAGGATGTAATTAGATTCATATATTTCTTCATACATGTCTTTAGGCACTAGTTTTTCTTCCACTTCAAGAAATCACTGTGGACGCTGTTCCTATGGTTACCAGTGAGGTGCCTATATGAGATCTTTAGTAAGATGACAAAGGAGTAAGAAACTAAGCCAGAATTGCCAGTCAGCCTGACAAAGTCATTCAGCCCATTCAGTCATTCAGGATAAATTTCCCATTTATCCTGATGCTAAGATTGCGTTCCTTATTAGGAAGAAAGCAATTAATGGAACATTTTATATGACTGAATAAATTTTATTTTCTGTCTGCTTTAACCCATTTATTGCTACAATTACAGATTCCTGATAAAATTTATTAAAAAAAAAGATTTTGGGAAAAGAAAGCAAATCTTTTATTTTAAAGGGACAACTATTATTTAAAAATATAATTCATTGGGAAAATCCATGGGAAATAGCCATTCTCCACAAAAACATAAGTTTAAGTAACTGTGGGCCTAATCTTTCTTTTTCTATTTTTATAATGATTAGTCTGAAATAAAACCTTCCTATTTTGACAATGTGTTTGCTAATGAAAGATAAGAAAATTACAGAATCATGCTCTGAAAGGAAGCAAACATTCAATTAGAGAATGAAATAAGGATCATAGGAAATTCTTAATCTTCTTTAAAGGAGATAATATGTTTTCTTGAGAAATCACTGAATTTTCCCTTTTCCTGAACATTCATTTGCATAACAAAGATACTATTGGCTTAAACATCTAAATATTCTTGCTAATTTTGAGATGAAAATCAGTAATCTCTACATGGTAAAGTTTGCAGAATACATATGGTTATACCTATGTATACATACTTTTAAAAACTTACCATAATATTCTCTTTTCTGATAAAAGGCAAAACATTTATTCATTTTATTTACTTCATGATATTAGTTGTTTTTAAAAATCCAGGTTGAAGCTTATGAAAGTACCAGAGATTTTCCCAGCTATATTTTTGCATGTTTCTGACATTAAATATCTTAGAGAAAATCAGTATTCTTCAGTCCACTAAGTTTTCTCACTCTGACAGCCAGAGCTAAGAAAAATGGCAATTTATGCAAATTTTCTAATTAAGCAAAGGGGAGCCAAAGTTATTTATTTAAACCCACCATCAAATATCCTGACATATTTTTAAACGACATAGGATATACTTACTTGTGTATGTCAGCAAATACGCAGTGACACTTCTGAAAGCAACATCTATTAAAGACAAGGCACCCCCGTTTTCCTGGGAAGATTCTGCAATAATTAAGTTACTAAATCATCACCTAGTCAGGACATCAGGCTCCCGCAGCTACTCTCCTTGATCTTCACCTTAATTATGTACTTGTCTTGATCCCTGACTGTAAGATGTACTGACAGACTTGCCTTTGACTGCTGTATTCTGGAGAAAGTTCACAAGCATTATGATTTGATGCTTTTATTCTAACTCCTTATGTTTCTTTGACATAAGTACCCAGAAAGAAGTGTCTGCCATAGCCTGCAAACTCCTAGGGGGTGAGATACTTATAATCAATTCTCATCCTTTAGTAGCCATCAGAGTGGCATTTGAAATCAAGAAGTTAATCAATGTTTAATGTCATAATGTAAATTATTATGAGAAGTCGATATTTTGGTTGACATATAAGAATATTTTTATATATATAATATATTATATATATGACAGGAATAACACCATACAATTAAATACACACAGACACACACACACACACACACACACACACAAAAGGAGGTCTTTAATAATACATTTTACCTTATCTTTGGGACCTATCAAGACCACAACTATTCTTCGTATAATTTAAAAAAAATAACAAATCAATAACAACAGCAAGAACAAAAAAGGAATATAATAGTTATGATTACCCATTACAGTAGTATAGTAGTATAACTGCATTTTGGAAAAAATAGCTTAGTTTAATTCATTTTATATGTTCTTTTGATTTTTCAATATTATTAATATATGTGTATGTATATATGTTTGGTTTTTTCTTAGGAAATGAAGACAAAATATTTGTGCATTATAAAACTAGATGACATAAGATGAAATTTTAGAATTCAGTCTTCAATCAGATAAGTGCTACTTATATTCTCTGTGGGGCAACTCCAATATTCTCCTATGAAAGTGAGACTGGCTATTGGAAAACCAAGAAAGGATAAGTTACTGATAAAATAATGTTACTAGTGTCCTTCCTATTGGATTTGATTAAAGAATAATTAGAGGAAGAGAGCATAATACTACATCATCCAAGTCTGTAAAGTGAGTGGGTGGGAACATTATGCAAATAAGAAATATATGACATTCCTAATCCATGTACCATAATCATCCTTGAGAGAAGGGGCCTGTGTTCTCAAGGCTTGCCTTAGGAAGATATCAACATCTGGAAAATGTAGAGACAAAAGATAGCAATAAAAAATAAGCCTCAAAGCTTGATTAGTGATTGAATTTTTCACCTGCTCTTTGTTACTATTTAATCTATCCATAGGAAGAAAATCAGCTGAGCTGTCCAGAAACATCTGGATGTTATAGTATCCAACAAATATAATAGCCATAGCTAATGAGCCTAAATATAGGGAGAGCATTACCTGGTTGCTGTTTCAGCCTTCAGCCAATGAATATAAATAGGCTTTCGTTGATCTTTTGTCCTACTAAAATGTAATCCAGTTTATTGAACTGGTGAATTACATTAACCATTTTGACATTATTTCTTTATAAATCTAACATGGTGTCCTTGTTTTGTTCTTCCTTTCTCTGTATTAGAGAAGCCATAATACAACAATATAATAGTTATTCTAATGATTGATAAAATAATTTGTATAGGAATGTGTGTATATATATAATTATGCAACATGAAAAGAAAAAGTAGGAATTCCAACTTCATGTCTATAATCATTTCTTTTTATGAAATGGTCTCCTTCAATTTTGTCCCCCTGTATAAGGAGAATGGCGTTGGGATTTTCCCAACAGGGTTTTGTAAAGAAGAAATTAAATAATATATATAAAGAGCTCAACACACAGCAAGTACTGAAGGAATGTGTTCATTGCTATTATTATTGTAGCTATTAGCATATCATCAAAATATCAAATCTACAGTTCAGCTTTATGCTGAAAGTTCATCAACAATTAAGAGAGAAAGACTACACTGAGATTGGGAATTGTGTTCAGGCTGGACAATGGGCTCAAAGGGTAAATGTGAAAAGCTGGCTCCAGTTGTCTGTCACTGAAGGCTGAACCTTTTTCTAAGGAGAAGTGTCTCCAATTATCACCCTGATTACTCTCTTACCTCAACTGGAGGTTATTATATTATCACATTTATTATATATTAAATGGTTACATTTTCCATTGGGCATATGGTAACAGGAAATTATATCACTGTATACTTAACTAGGGGTGAAAACTCCTGTTACCTTGAATGCTGTTCTTCCATTGGGATAGGGAAAAGAATACTGAAGGGACAGTTTTGATCTATATAGAAATATACAAAATTCATATATGGAGGGATTTATATCAGTAAGCTTTGATCAGATAAGCCAAACTACTCATAGAACTAATTTATTCTACTTGTGGGAGCGCAGTATCTTGTAGCAGGGCAATCAGTTTTTAAGTGAAGATAAAGGTGAAATGGGAAAACAAGAAAAAAAATCTAGAATATCCAAGAATGAATGGATGGAACTAAGATTGCTTTCCCATTACCTCCATGCCTCAATGTCAATGATTAGGCTGTCCTACAAAAATAGCTGGAACCTTTGGTCAATGAACTAAGACTACAAAGGCTAGAGAGTCCAAGATCCTTATGGAGGAGGTGGAGCAGCAGCTCATGCTACCCAGGTGAGTCACTAGATAAATGACAATCTACCTGAGCTGCAGCAGCAACTCATCCCCAGTCCTTCCCAGAGTTAGAAGAAACAGGACTTCACGTCCACCATTTAAAATTTGCTCACAATATCTCTAGTCACTCATTCACACCATAACTATACAGGGAAGCGAACTCAGGGAAATTAATTCCAGTTTAGATAGCTTGACACAGTGCATATTCTTCAGGGGTTTGAAGAGTGAAAGGGAGGTAAGTAGACACATAGCTCTTTCAAGGGTTTTGCTGAAAGAGAAATAAAATATCAATGTTTTTGTTTTTTATACATTTTTGTTCTACAATTGGTAGCTAATGGAGCTATTTGGTTCTATAAGATGATAGATAATGGAGAATGAATAGTGGGAATGGAGAGATTAATGCTTAAGGGGAGAGAGGATAAGGACAAAACTAAAAAGGCCCTTGAGAAGGCGAGATGAGTAATTGCTGTTAACACTCCAGGTCAGGATATTTCTTTTCAGTTTTTCCTTTCAGTATGTATTTCTAATGGAATTTAGTGGTTCACAGCACAGACTCTGGGACAGATTGTCTGGCTTTAAATCTTGATCCTATTACTTAACAATTGTGTGACAAAAAGCAAGAATCTCTGCCTCCAATTCTTCTTTTAAAAATAGCAGCAAATTATAGGGTCACTGGGTGATAAAATAATAATGGTACCCATTCACAGGTCATTGTAAAGATTAAATAAGTTAATATTTCAAATACACATAGAACATAGTGGGTACTTAGTAAGTGCTCTGTTTTAAATATTTAAGTTACTAAAGAATATAAAATTAAAGCAAATTCTTCTTGGTTAACATTCTAATGTTAAGATTTCTATTATTTAAATTTCTTTACAAGCATTGTTCTATTAATTTCATAATAGTCCAGCATATAGAGTGTAATAAAATGTATATAACTTTTGTATTTCCATTACGGACATACCTTCTGTATTGGGAATACAGAAAACTTCTAATTATAAAGATATGTCTGTGGTTTTTTTTGTTTATTTTTACATAGTGCAGTAATGAATGTATTTGAACATAAGGATGTACCTATTTGGACTATTAAAACTACTAGAAGTGGAATTAATGTCAGTAAGTACTAATATTTTTAAGATTTCATTTTCTAAGTAACAAAGAAAAGTAAGTTCAAACTCGTTATAATTTTGTTCCTTTAAAATCCTATCTTGAGTTAATAAAATTTCAGGTAGCTAGTTCATTAAATGACTAAGTGGTAGAGTGTATTAAAGAGTAATAAAATTAAATATTTTAGTAACATGTAGCTATCATTCTAAATTCATGCTATATTCAACTAAACATTAGAAAATTTTTCTTTGGCTGCATATGTTAAAATGAACAGCAACTTTCCATAGAAAGAAAATGTTGTCCTTAGACATTATAATAATGTTAAATTATAGTAATAGTTAAATTATAATAACTACAGTAATTCTTTAGATTTTCTTATTATTTGTTCTTTTTTTAGATTTTTATCATGAAACTTAAAAATGTGCTAAAGTAAGAAAATACATATAGTTTCTGCACTTTATTGGTTGTTAATTGCCATTTTGAATGTGTCACTTGTTACATTTCACAATTAAAACATATGGATAATTTCTTTGTACAGTAATTATATTTGCTATCATAATAACTAGTGGCAGACCTGTCAAGGTAATATTCCTACTTGGCTGTGGAAATATAGCCATCTCTTTTGCATTATTAATTTGACTGAAGTTGATCTCCAGTGTGTTCTATCTACTATTGGAATATTTATTGACCATAACTGTGCCTTTAAGTGTTAATCAGGATTTTATTATGCATAGTTTGACAAGTAGCCTTAAACATTGTCTGGCCAAATGCTCACAATCTACAAATATTCATTTGGTTATTGATAAAATACATTGTGAATATGGTAGAGAAATATGTACCAACAAATGGAATGAAAGACTTTTGTCCTATGCAAGTATTCTCACTAATAATACTATAATCACTTGTTATTAGAAGCTGCTCATTTTCTTTGTAATCTTGTGTCCTTAGTGGAAAGTTAGGCTGAGAGACAAAAACTCAAGAAATTCATTCCATTTTTTCTTTCCACTGCAACCTGTTGTTGAGAACCATAGCTAGAAAAGTTCATTTTTAAGATTTTTTTTTTGAATAGCATATTTTTATGGTTACCTTGAAACCCTGCTCTCCTTGGTCCTTTCTAATCTCTTCTTTTTATATTATAGTATCTTAGTTACTACCAATTAAGTACCTACGGTTTTAGAATACTCTAGTGGCTGTTCCAATTGCATTTTCTCCTTTAATTTTCTGAATAACATTATTGGATGAGTATTTTATTATACAAGGAAATAATTTGCCACTAAATAATGTTAGTAAGTAACAAAGATGCAAATTCATTTGTGTGAATTCTCAACTCAAGCAGTTAACTCTGTTGTCTTGTCACCGTCCTAGTACACCAGCACCTCTTATTACTTATTTTTTTCTTCTTGTGTCTTTTTTTTAGGTGTTAAATTTTATTATACATATGAATCTATCATTTGCCACATAAAGTCTCTTAAAAGCTACATCCTGTACTGTATGTTTTATAAATATACTTTGTTACAGTTGAATTCTAATAAAAATGTTTCTGTGACATTATTTCATTATCGTTATACTTTTTTATCCGCTGCTTTCTACAAACACGAGTTTCTTGGATTAGACTGATGGTTGATGCAATTTCAGTCTTTTTACTAACATCACCAGTCTCTTTTCATCCATATAATCTGATAAAGGGAAGTAAGTCCTAAGTTTCTCTCTTGTCATTTACTCTTATGACTGCACACTTGCTTTCAATGATTTCTTTCCCGTGGTTTCAGGTGCTATTGTACTTTGGCAGGTTCTCTGATTTTTCATTAGCCTAGAATCTGATTCTCAGCTAAGAGTTCTTAGTTTAATCTACCTGGTAGACACCTGAACTAGTGTGTTCCACAAGAATCTCGGTGTCACTGCACCCATAATTGATTACATAATTTCCAAGCTCCATTCTTTCTTTGCCAAATTGGTCTTAATCTTGCATTTTCTATCTCTGATTTCTTCAATAGTTAGAAGATCCTTAAGTCCCCCTAACGGATTCAGGAGATCCTAATGTGTTTTCAAGGAGAACCTTTCCCATTCACATTCCAATCCTTCAACCAATGCATAGTCATCCCAACTCTGTTCATGCATAGTGAAAAAAAGGAGTAGTGTATACACCGCCCTACTGCCCTATTTTATTTTTTATTTTTTTAAAGATTTATTTATTTATGCACATAAGAACTGGAATACAGGCCAGAGGTGTGTGTGGGGGGATTGAGAGGATTCACCAGAGACAGAGTGGGGAACAGAACAGGCAGATTGACCGAAATACACTATTGAGGGGAGCAGTGGGCCAGTCAGGAGAGGTCTGCTGTGCCATGTGGGATGCTCCCTGGCCGGCCGGGGATTGAACTCGTGCTGCAGAGGCTGTAGATTGCTTCATAGTACAGTGCTTAACCCCTTGTGCCATCAGGGAGGCCCAGATCCAGTCAATTGCAATCACTGTCTAACATCCCTGTACTGCTCACTTTGAGATTTCACAATAAAGGGATATTTATGTGATAGCTTATTTCATGGGAATGGGTCTTATGGTACACAAAGCCCTTGTTTTGGGGAGCTCATTTTTCCTTTTAGTTTTCATTTGTGATCTCAGTAAATGAAAGTAGGCAGATGTAAGGATTACTCTCCTATCTCATTTTGAAGTTTATATTTTATAACTCATCATGGCATCTCAAAGATATCTTCTAGATTTTTTTTTCTTTTTTTATATTCTTTTATATATTTTTACACCATTTTTCATTTTTGCACAATGCATGCATTCTCATCTTGGTTATAGTCCCCATTCAATTCCCCCCCTTATTTATTTTGACCCTAATCCCACCTTTCCTCCCCCCCCCGTAGTGTGTCTCTGGTTTATAATTGCTTGTTGATTTTGATTTTTACTTTCTTATAATTAGTCTTTTTCCTGGTCTTCTAAATTCCTGCTATGAGTGAGACCATCCGGTATTTTTTTTTTTCTTTCTGGCTTATTTTGCTGAGCATTTTCCCTTCCAGCTCCATCTATGTTGCTGCAAATTGCATGAGTTTATCTTTTTTGATTGCTGAGTAATATTCCATGGTGTATGTACCACATCTTCTTGATCCAGTCATCTATTTTGGGACATTTGGGTTATTTCCATAACTTAGCTATTATAAATAGTGCTGCTATAAACTTAGGGGTGCAGGTGCCCTTTTGAATTAATGTTTCTGTGTCCTTTGAGTAAATGCCTAGGAGTGGAATTGCTGGATCATATGGAAGATCCATCTTTAGCAGGTTGAGGAATCTTCACACAGCTTTCTGGATAGATCCTCTTGCAAATCTTGGAAAGAAAGTTGGCAGTCATTTCACAATCTCTGGTTTACATTATAGTGCTCCAGGGAATACAGACATACTAGCTACGACAATATCTGGTGCTTTTGATAATGACATGTACAGGTTAATGCCTCAGCTCTTTGCTACATACATTGAAAGATTCACACAGAATGAACAAGAACAATTTTTATTTTTTCACTTACATTTTAAAAGCTAACACAGAATGACCTTGTCCTTATTTTTATCCCAACTAAGTCCAAAAGTTAATTCTTCTTTATTTATAACTAGTAGCTTGACTACATAGTGCTTAAACTACCCATATATCTTATTTCAGTTTACTCCTATGACATCATCACGGTGAGTTTTAATTATCTTCTTGGTTTTCTCCTGTTAAGATGAAACCATAATTCCCCATTCCTAAAACTTACTTTATTCCATTAGTAAAGATAACTGGATAATTCAGAAATTGCTATTTAACGTAGTAAAGTACTTTTGCTTCATTAAAAATACCCTTTTGTGGAATTTCTAACATTTTTCACATTTTATAATTACATAGACTGCCCTATTCAGCATTACATCACAAACTTATTAGGAAAATGTGCTGTAAGTTCATCCCAAACATTCAAAAATATAGTATCTGTTAAATGTAACCATAGTTTACTTAATAGAGGAGATGATATAAATTGATCTCTATGTTTAATGATGTAATTTATGAATAATATATTGTACTATATAACATCTTAACAAAGTAAGAATTAAAACAGTTATATTAAGTGCTATCATCTGAGTATTTGTTTCCCTCAAATTCACATGGAATTGGAACACCCGATATGATAGTTTTAGGAGGTGTTTTTTTTTTTTTTTTTTTTGTGGGACCCTCGCCGGTGGCCGGGGATCGAACTGGTGCTGCAGAGGCTGCGGGCAGCCTCGCAACCCAGCGCTCAACCACTGAGCCACCAGGGGAGGCCCTAGGAGGTGAGGTTTTTTTAAATATGGGTGGGGCTCTTATGATTTGGACTAGTACCCTTATACTAGAGAGCTCTGGATCTCCATCCACCATGTGAGGATACAGAGAGAAGTCTTTGACTGGGAGGAGTTCCCCTACCCAGCTATATGGCACCCCGATATCAGGCTTTCAGTGTCCAGCACCATAAGAAATAAATGTTTGATATTTACAAGTCATGGGCAATCAGAGCCCAAGGAATTAAGTTAACCTTTTTAATTATAAATTTGTTCAAAATGTTTTACCTGGCACTATACAGATTATTTCCTTCTTATCTCCTAGCAAGTATGAGATATGTACTGATACTTTTTTATTATAAAACAGGGAAGCTGAGGCTCATAGGGTTAGTTGTCTTCACCAAGGTCAAGGTATTGCAGTTGAATTTTAAACTTCAGAGGTGTGGTATTAAGAATCACTTCTTGCCTGTTAACACAAAATATTGTTACACACTAAGTAACAATGTATGTGAAAATACTGGCCAATATCATTGTGGGATATCTTTAGTTTTTAGACATTCTTCAGATATCTCCTAGAAGACATATGTAACGTGAAAATTCCAAAGGACAATCTACATCTAAAATGTATGACTCTTGCTATCAGCAGTTTACTAGCATTGTATCAGTAAATCATCTGGGAAACATGTGTATCAATAGTCATTTAATGTGTGTCACTCTCATGATTCATTTTAATGCTGAAAGATGTGAGTTTTAATTTATAATGATGGTTACATGATCTACCACAGGGTAATGGTCAAAAGAAAAAAAGAAACCCTAGAAATAAAGGTAAAAGTATGATCTATACTAACATGAGTTGTGTATAAGATCTGTATCTTTCGCAAAAGAAAACTCTTGTTTTTCAGACTATAATGTTTTTCTCCTGCAACTCATTTGACATTCTTTATGGCCCTGTATGTTTTAAAAGACTTGCTAACTAATGTGACATAAAATCATTCACTTTGACTTTGAATGGAAATTTTGAAATATTGATTTTTCAAGCTCTGGTAACTGATGCTTTTATCAACACCAAATAGCTTAGCTTCTTGTAATTTTCTTGAATGACAGCACTGATTTTTGGAGACTTTGGGAAATTTCAATTCCATTTTTGCTTTCTTGCTCTTAGAAATGAAAAAAATTAATACATAAAAATGTGATGAAGTCACAAAATCCCACCTAAAATCAAAATAAGTAAAATAAAATAATAAAAATCTTTAAACTGCTTTTAGTTTCGACAAATGCCTTTATCAATTGCTGCCTTTATTTGCCAATGATTTGAGGATAGGAAATTTAAAAAAATCATTAAAAATGTACATGGAATACATCTGTTATGCTTGAAACCAAATAATTAACGAGTGACTTGTTATTCAAACCTCTACTTAATGCCATTTTTGTAGCACATAAGTGAATTTATGCAGTTGGATACATATGTAACAACAATGATAATGCTACTAACAAAAATTCAATAAATTACCTTTTTAAGAAAGTGTGTAATAGTTGAGGACTATTAGAAGATTATTCCCCTTCAAATTTTATAATCTATTGCTGAGATTCAAGGAAGGAGAAAATAAATCACCAGAACACTTACTATGTAACTTGGAATTTAGTGGAATGAACACTTTGTTGAATTAACTGGGGAAATGGTCAAAGTCAAGAATAATTTTTTCATATCTGTACATATAAAATGCAAATCATAATCAAATTCAACATAATTTGTCTCTCCATCTGTATTAATGCACATATGAGTGCATGTGTATACTAAATATGTCTAATTTGAGCTTTAACCACAAAAATCTAAAACTTCAGAACTAGAGAAATGTGTGTGACATTTAATTACCCTCCTAATTAAAGCCTCTAATATGCACTTTCTTTCTCCTTATTTCACAGATGATTAACTGAGATTCACAAAATCTATTTGGCCAATCATTTATATTTATTAAGTCACAGAAATCTTTTCTCTAGTGTTCTAGCCTTCTTTCCCCAAATATAAAACAACATTAGATACAAATGCTGAAGAAATTTGACAAGATAACAATAATACAATGTATATAGTTAAGTTAGTAGCATTATGGTAGGAAGTAGAAACAACCTAAGTGCCAACTGATAGAGGTTTAGATGAAGAAGATGTGGTATATCCAGACAACTGAATACTATTTAATCATAATGAGATTAAATGTTGCCATTTACAGCAAAATGGAAGCCATCTAGGGAATTTTGTGTAATAAAGTAAGTCAGAATGACAAAGACAAGTATTGGACATTTACAGTTCATATCAGAGAGAGATGATCAACAAAGCAAAATACTTATAAAAACTAGAGGACACAAAGTATGATTTTTGAGGTTAAGATGGTGGGAAGAGGGAGAAAGTATCAAAGGGATATATAAAAATGGTGATAGGAAAAGTTTTCATTATAGTAATACACGCTATAGTGGCTTTTAATATCATCTAAGTTGTGCCTACTTAGGTTTTGATTTGGTGGTCAAATAGTCTGAATTTTTTCTTTTAGTTTATTTTCTTTAAGTCCCCAAGATATTTATTCTGTGAACTTAACCTTGTATTTTGTGAGTTCCCAAGTGACTGCCATCCGGTGGTGCAGATATTGGAATTCCTTCTTCTTGGGTTCCTTAGTGAAAGTCGTCTGTTTCCAGCACCAAATATAGCTATCCTGAAACATTTCTAGGTCCTAGACATTTCAATGAACCTTAAAAAAATCCAGAAACATTCCAGGACCCAGAACCTTTCTGGGAATTTTTAACAGCTTGGTTTGGAAGGGATCACTAAATGTAGATATTTTAATACAAGCCCGAAAATAAGGATAAAGTAAGTGATTCCTGTGTGATAACTCCAGGTTAAATAAACAGGAAGCATGTATTGAGGAATCTTGTCTGCAGGGTTAAAGATTAATATGGAGGCCAGTGTCACTAGATAAAGCCCAGGAGAAGACAACTGAAAGGTCAGGTGAGAGACTTGTTGAAAGCAGGCATGTATACAGCAATGTGGGGGCACTGTGAATAATTTTGATTTTACTCTGTATTAAATAGAAAATCTCTGGAAAGTTTTAGGCAAAAAAGTGACAGGACATGATTTATATTTTAAAAGGATCAAACTGGTTGATGTTTTAATATAGGACCTTTGTGGGATGAAGCAAAGAACAAAGGCAATGAACCATTTGGGTGGCCAATGGGTGTGAAGGATGCAACAGAAAGCAATTGTGAAAAAAGAAGGGTAACAAAGGCAATAGTGAAATGTGACCATATTTGGAGTATAGTTTGAATGTAAAAACAGTGGGTTTACTGTGAGAAAAAGCAAGTACTTGTGAACAACTTCAAAGTTTTGACCTGAGCAACTGAAGGGATGATGATATAATTTATTGAGTTTGAGAAGATTAGGAAGGGGAAGTTGAAACGAAAGAATGGATGAATTTTACTTTTCAATTATAGCTAAATAATTCATAGATGATATATAGTATTCAAAAATATTTGATATTTGTAATATATTTTAAAATTAATGTGTATCACACGTATTTTTCTTTCTAAATATTGCCTTTTATATTTCTGTATTTTTACAATCTATATACATTACATTTTGTCACTTCTGAACATATTTTATATGCAAATATAGACTTTTGGGCTTCCATCATGTTAGAGTGACAAAAATTCAGTTATCACAGTATTGTCATCTTTCTCTATATAGCAGTGATTATGATTTGTAAAATTAGTTAGATATTTTATTGAATTTTCACTTCTTTTTTATAAATTACTGGCAATGGAAAAACAAAAGTACTGATACTTGTCATGAAATAATGTCCTAATAAGCATAATGCAATTGTGACAAGGATGGAATTCATTAGGAAAGCTGTATGAATCAACCCCTTTGTCTCAGTGCTCTGATCGTTAACTTAATCTGATTGTCTTCATATGAAATGTCAAGGGGAAAAGAACAAAATTAAAGAACATGTGTCGGTTACTGGACTACATTGTCATACTTTAAGACTATACTTGAAGAACTCTATAACAGAGCACAATGATTGCAATGTCAATATATTGTTCAACTTTAAAATATTTCATGTTTTCATTTAATAGCTTATAGTTATGAAACCACTTTATTTCATAATTATGAACATTTAATATATGTGCAGAACTACGTGTGATGATGTCTGATTCAAATGTCATGCCTTATAATCTGTAGAATTTTATTAATTAATTTAAACATTATACTATCTATTATGTACAAATCTCAGGTGATTGCTACCAGCATGTATATAGATTGTGTCTGTACCCAAAAATAAGTTAGTTTAACCAGCAAGTCAAATAACAGATATGAACAGAAAATATATTAACCAATTATTCAGAGAATTTATAGGCAGACTTAAGATGATCAAGTTGCTTACACATATATTAAGTGTATACTTGCAAAATTATAAAACTATTCTTTCATTAATACAAAAGAGATATTAAAATTATCATCTATCATTAATTAATAATTAATTGACAGAAGACCAAGTTATTAATGTCATGGCAGAAAAACCACTTTATCTTCAGTAGTCCTCACTGAATTCTTGGTTGTTCTACAATTAAAACATTTCTATGTTTAAGTGCTTTTAATTTCACTTTTTTTTTTTACAAGTGAGTTTATTTTTATTACTTTTTTAAAGATCTATTTATTTATGTATACAAGAACTGGGGTACAGGCCAGAGGTGCAGGGGGTGAGCGATTCACCAGAGACAGAGTAGGGAACAGAACAGGCAGACTGACTGAAATACACAGCAGGAGGGGAGCAGTGGGCAAGACAGGAGAGGTCTGCTGTGCCATGTGGGTAGCTCCCTGGCCTGCTAGGGATCAGACTGGTGCTGTAGAGGCTGTGGGTAGCTTCACAGTGCTGTGCTAACCCCTTGCGCCACCAGGGAGGCCCTTATTTCACTATTAATGTTTAAAAATTCCTAAATCAAGTATTCAAACTTTATTTCATAAATAACTTGAAATTTAGAAGAATTTGACTTTCACTTGCATACATTTTCTTATTTCACAACATGATTGCAAACAAATTATCTAGTTCTTTGATCTTTGAATATAGAAACAAAAACAATTAAATTCCCAGTAGTGGATAAAAGGGAAAACCAGAATACCCAATGAAGCAGCATGAGTCTGTGTTGACGAGAAAACTGACACATAGACACTGACTATAAAAGAAGAAAAATTAATTATTCCAACCATTTGAAAGTTCTACAAAACAAATAAAGGATCTATACACTAAATGTGTAAGGATTATTTGTTTTTTGGCTTTTGAGTTGTGTGAGTTCTGTCAAAGGAAATCATTCCTTTTTACTCAAATTATTTTTAGAACAACATACATATATATATATATATATATATAGACAGATGTTTTCCAAATTTTAGCTATGGCCGTTAAAGCACAGTTCACAATATTACAAAAAAGAGAATAATTTGTCTAAAAATACTGAATGTTTTAAACTACTGTAAGCCTCATTCACATTTTTCCAGGGACTCCACCCCTACAAGGCAGACAAATTAACTAGCCATCTTTAAAGGCCCCATCTTTTATGCAAGATTCTGTTGCCTGAGGTGTAAGTCAGTCTTTTCAGATAAAAAAGATTTTACAATGGAATCCAGCCTTTGCATCTCTGCAAGGCATTCTTTAGAAAGGTTAAGATTAAACATGCTGCATTGCTTTGTTCTAACATCTGTATATCTTTAGATCTGGACAATTTAGAACCAGAAACCCCTCCTATCAATAATAATTATATTCTTAATATCAAGGACTCACTGTTACCTAGTTGTATAAACTAAATTCGAACTTACATTTGGTGAAACAGTTCTCATAGAGTAAAATAAAATCTTTTGGGCTGCCTCTCAGGTTTGAATCCAGCTTTGATTAGCCAGTAAACTCTTTCTCTAACTATTCTTGAGATTTTATTTTCCATTCACCACTACAATAAAATAATTGTTATAGCCTTTTTTTTTTTAATAGAGGCATGTTTGTTTGTTTATTTGTTTGTTTGTTTTGTTTATACATGCACTGGGTACAGTCAGAAGCGCAGGAGGGTGAGAGAATTCACCAGAGCCAGATCGGGGAGCAGAGCAGGCAGAAGGATCGAAGTACACTGCTGAGGGGAGCAGCGGGCGGCAGGAGAGGTGTGCGTGCCACATGGACCCTCCTCTGGTGGCCGGGGAGTAGCCGGGGATCGAACCGGCGCCGCAGAGACTGCGGGCAGCTTCGCAACCCAGCGCTCAACCGCTGCGCCACCGGGGAGGCCCTGTTATAGCCTTTTAATAGATTACTATGTCTATTAGAAATAGACATCCTTGTTGATATAAAAACGGTTTGATATAATGTTAAATAAAAGGGACCAGGAAAATGAATCACTGTAAGAAAGTGAAAATCAAAATCAACAAAAAACTATGAACCAGAGACACTCTATGGGGGGTAGGGGGAGGAGGGGAGGGATTGGGGTCAAAATAAGGGGGTTGCAATTGTATGGGGAATATAAAAATAAAATTTATTTAAAAAAAATTCATGCCATGTACTAAAGGTAAAATGTCATGTTATTGTATAAAATTATAGATATGCAGATGTTTACAATAATTAAAGATATATAATTATATTAATTAGCTAAATAAGACATCTATAGAATTATAGATACCTTTAGATTGAAAGTCTAGAGTCCTGCCATTTGCCAGATTTCTATCAAACTTAATAAAGAAATACAATCTTGTCTTTTATGCAATCATTTTTTCATATTTTTCTGATTATTTAAATATACATCCCTAGACACCATAGTTTAGTTTTACCTATTTTCTTAAAAATTGGGATGGTTAAGTGTCCTAATTTACAGAAGCAAATTCATTTCCTTTTCCTTACAACATATCAATTTGATAAACCCAAGTCATTTACATTGCAGATTTCCTCTTGCCTGGATTTGCTGCTTATATGTGCATTTACAATTTATAGGTTCATTGCCCTCTGTATTTTCTGCAACTTGCAAAAAAAATGACTTCAGTTATTTTTTTTTAGTGGGGGTCAAGATTACACATGATATCGGTTTTCTAGCTTGTCTTTCTTTTAAGACTTACTGTCTAGATGCATTAATTCATTGAGAGTTGAAGCCTGTCATTTCTCTTTCAGTTATTAATAGGGGGTATGACCAGAAAATGCTGGGGTTGAGCTGCCGGTTGCTGCCAGTAAGCAACTGAACAGGGATAGGAATTGAATCTATAACACATACTTTAAAATTGTCAAAAAACTAGTGGTCTGAGAGAAAGGAAGTGCTTTACCTCAAAAACCCATTCTGACATCTCATTTTAAACTGGACTTTTTCTAGTGAACTAAACAAAGACATTCAACCATAAGCAAACCTCCGGCCACACCAGCCTGTGCCCTGATCTTCCTCATGTACCCAGAGTTTGTTGTTACCTCCTTGGTCATCTTGAACCAGGTAGAGCCTGTTTTTGTGGGCCTGGGAAAAACATCCAGTTTTCCTGATGGTGTCAATGTCAGGCATCACTGGTGTAGGACTCTCAGTTCAAAATAAGAGTTTTAGTTTGAAGAAAACAGATTATTTATTAATCACATAGTGTTTGCATGAAGCCTATGCTTTGTGTGTGTATGTGCTGATTCTTTTTTAATTTATTTTATTTATACAAAAACTGGGGTACAGGCCAGAGGCATGGGAGGGTAAGAGGATTCACCAAAGACAGAGCGGGGAACATAACAGGCAGACTGACTGAAATACATTGCTGAGGTGAGCAGCGGGCGCGACAGGAGAGGTCTTCCGCACCATGTGGGTCTCTCCCTGGCCAGCTGGGAATCGAACCTGTGCTGCAGAGGCTGTGGGCAGCTTCACAGTGCGGCGCTCCACCCACTGTGCCACCAGGGATGCCCTATGTGCTGATACTTATACTAGGTATGGTGCCCATCCCTTCCTCCCTACCACCTTAGAGGGTTACTTTTATAAAATTCTACTTCCCCTTATCTACTAACAGTCTTTGCTGTTTGTTATAGTAATCAAGTATTAATATTTATTTACATATGGCTTAGTAATAACATTAATAAAAATTAACATTTATATGGGTAAAACAATATAAATGGGGATTTTTCTCCTTTATTTTAGAGATTCCCAGATGATAAATTTGTTCTCTCTCATATCTGAAAGTAAATAATTATTTCACCAAGTACCATTAGGAAATCATGTATTTGAACGTATTTGATAGGTATCAAATCCTTTCGTATAAATTCAATCCATTTTGAAGCTCAAATTATCCTATCTTTAGTTAAAGCACATTTTTACATTGAATCCTGTCTCCTTTTGATGTGATCCTAATGGTTTTGCAGTGACAAGATAGTCCGAGCTCATTTCCATTCTCAGAACTAGAATCAGTCCTTTCTCCAAGAAGCCTCATTATTTGCAGAGGGAAAGTATTTTAAGTACATTCTGTATCCTAGGAATACTTACTTTTACTCTTTTTTTAATGCAAATTGTGAACAGAACTTAGGGAAAATAAACATTGATAGAACAATTAATTGATCAATAAATGGATAAAATGCTTAATGAGTTTATCCTGATTTCCAATTCAAATTCAGAATTGTAGGACTGGTGCTATTCTATTTTACCTCTTTCCTTTCACCTTCAGAATTGTTTTTAGGTACACAGCAAAGGGTAATAAAATTACGGTATCTACTGTTTACTCATTTTCCTATTCCTCTTCATTCACCATAGTTTTCCTTATTCCTCTTCATTCACCTAGTCAGAGAACAATACAAATACTTTCAAATTGAAAATGAGTTTGCTGAAGACAAACGATTTACAAATATATGCTATTTTGTCCTCAGTTATTTCTAATTTTACTAAATCTACAATACTTTGACCTAGCATATAGTAGTTATACTCTATATATCCAAGGCTGATTTTCATCCTGAAATTTTAAAGGGAAATTTGTTTCAGATTAGCTTTTATGATGTCACATAACTTTCTCATCAGTTTTTTAATTTTTTTTTAAAGTATGAGATTCTTTTGAGTTAGTTCCACTCAGTATTTTATCCAGACTTCTTTTTCTTGATTTCTTATTGTACTTGTTCTGACAAATTGGAAATCAGAAATTCTGTGCTTTAGTGGTTTCAGATAAATAACAATTTTCTCATTTAGTTTCTTTAAAAATATCACTGCAATTTAATGGGGATTGTGTTATATTTGTTTATCATTTTAGGTAAAATATTCATTTTAATTATATTGATTCTCCCCATTCATGAGCAGATGGACAGAATTCCATGTCCCTATGTAGCTATCTAAGTCCTTTAATAATAGCTTATAGTTATTTCTTATATTTTTAAATCAATTTGTGCAAGGTGGACATTAATTTTTCTCAAAGAGCTTCTACTGAAGTTAGTGTTTGATGTACTTTTTTTTTAAGATTTATTTTTTTTATGCATACAAGAACCGGGGTACAGGCCAGAGGTGTGGGGGATGAGAGGATTCTCCAGAGGCAGAGTGGGGAGCAGAACAGTCACATCAGTGAAATACACTGCTGAGCAAGGCAGCAGAGGCAAGGCAGCCATGTGGGTAGCTCCTGGCTGGCCAGAGATTGAACTCGTGCTGCAGTGACTGTAGACAGCCTTATAGGTTGTGTCTTAACCCCTTGCACTTCTTGTGTGACCCATTGGACATTATAATCTCTGGTTCTAATACTTCACATTATCACTTTCCTCTTCCTCCTCCTCCAGTTAAGTAATTTAGACATCTGTTGCCTCCACATTCATTATCCCACTGCTTTACAATAACCCCTTTAGGATTTCTTTTATAAACTGCTTGGTATTGATAAATTCCTTTAGTTTTTCTTTTCAGTGGCTTATTCTTCCTCCTATGTTGATTTTTAATCTTGTTAGGTAAAGCATTCTGGGTGGAAGTCTTTTCATTACATTTAAATACCTGAATATCTCTTTCTAATCCCTTCTTGCTTGTGATGTTTCACTTGAAAAATCTGCTGAGTGTCTGATAGTTGGTTTCTTACAGGTTACCCTGCTTTCTCTTGATATTTTTAACATCTTATCCTTATTATTGTTTCTTTACTGCTTTATTATTATGTTTCTTGATGTATGTCTATCTGATATTATTTTGTTTGAAACTCTTTGGGGCTCTTTGATCATGACTTCTGGTTCATTTCTCAGAGTGAGATTGTTTTCAGTGATTATTTCTTTGTATGCCTTTCTCTTTTCCTTATTTTTCTGGGATTCCCATGATATGGATGTAATTTCTCTTTTAATTGTCCCAGAGAGCTCTTACACTGTTTTTGTTTTTTTCATTTCACCTTGTTCTATTCTTGTGTTCTCCAGCATTGTGTTTTCAAGTTCATTAGTCCTCTAAATTGCCTCAATTGTATGCTTTATGGCCCTCAATTGTATCTTTTAAATCAGCTATAGAGCTTCTTAACTCCATTATTTCTGAATGTAGCTGTGTCATTTTTATTATCTTTTTTTTTTTCTGTTGTTGCTTTATATCTTCTGTTGTTTTTTTAAAGTTCCATCAGTGTTGTCAGGATTGTAGCCTGAGTGCCCCTTCTGTCATACTCAGCAAATACACTGAGTAGGGCTTCTTCCAAGAATTTTATATTCTGGCATTTGTAATGTGTACTTCTGTCTTCTTATTTTCAATTTTGATGTGTTTTAGTAAGGATAAATTCCAGTGGTTGCTTTTGTAGTTATTAGAATAATTGGGGGGACTTGTCCCAATATAAATAGTGGGTTTAAAAGAAGACCAGGACAATAGGCATCAAAGGATCACCTACAGTGAATACAGGTATTTGAAATTCCTGCTGTAAAACTGTGTTTTTTAAATTAATTAATTAATTAATTTTTGTGAACAGTGCAAGAGTTTTAGATATCTCAGCAGAGGATAGGGATGACAGTTATTTTTGATATCTCAGCCTGGTGTGGTGGGTAGCAGACTTTTCAGATATCTCTTCCTCCATCTGGGTAGCAGCCCCTTCTGTAAGGAGTGCTCTCTTTAGATTAGCAGTTCTGTGTTATGAGCCTAAGGGTCAAGTTAGTCATCCTTGCTCTGTGTTATCACCTCTGTAGCTCTCCCAAAACACACACTCCATCCTGGGTGCCTGCACATGTATCCCCACATCCAGGGCAGTGCTGGGTCTTAGGAGGCTGGATATTGGCATGAACAATAACTCTAGGGCACTCCACACAGTCTCCTTTCCCTCTTATAAGTAGTTCTACTCCATTATTACTTTAAACATTGCTCACTTAGAGATTTTCCTCCCTCTTTTAGTGAGACCGATGATCCTATTGTGTGTGCTGATAATCAGTTTTTCCCTCTGGGACTTTGGTTTCCTTTTGCATCAGTTTTGTTGTCCGTCTAGATTGGCGTCTTTACTCTGCCTCCATCTTGCTGGGCTTCCCTACATGTCATAGTTTTGATTTACTTTTTAACTACTGTATCTGATTTTTCAGGGTGTCTGAGGAGATTAAATATTATGTTGCTGTCATTATTTTCAAAAGATTCCTAGATCTACACCGAAAATCATTTTTCATGATGGGAGCATGTGTCTTTAAAAAGGAATGACTTTCTTCTTTTAATACAACCTCTTTCAAGGTGTTAGAAATACTGTAACTATATTTTGAGTAAAAATAGAACATATTTTAGCAGCTCTTATGCCAACCAACCAAATCAAATAAATGCGTAAGCCAGAGTTAAACACAATGTATCAGAAATTGTGTTAACAACAGGAAGTATCTCTTGGCTCTTTCCACAAAAATCTGCACTGTAGACAAATTGCAGTAAACAAGACAGTTATTTTGCATTGGTCTGTTTAACTTTATTTGAAAAGCCAAGACCTATGATTTCTCTTCAGCAACAAAATTAGTTGGAATAATCAAATCTTTTTCGTTTAATTCAATTTTTTTTAATAAATTACTAAATGTTAGCTGAGAAAACAGTCTGCAATTATTCCTGCCACCCACCCTTTTGGCTTAACTGCTTTTATCAGAGAGCTTTGCCTTTGGGAATATAAGCATATGGTGTGTTTTGTACAAATTTATTGCAATACTTATAAAATCATATTAGACTGTATGATTACATTTATTTAGCACTGGGCTTTTGAATAAGAATACTAAATCATATATAACTGTATGGTCTACATTTTTATAATAATAATTAGTTGGAGCATGTATTTCAGAAGTTGCTTGATTTATAACATAGAAGAGGGAAAAGTATTCTACTTTCAATTCTTTAGTTTGAAAGCTTCAACTTCTGCAACAATTTATTTAAAAACTCAAAAAATGGAGATAGAAGGAATACATGTCAACATAATAAAGGCCACCTATGACTAACACACAGGTAAAAATCATATTCAATGATAAAAAACTGAACTCCTCTAAGATAAGATATACAGGCAAGGATGACCACTTTCACCATCAGTATACAACATAGCATTGGTGGTCATAGCTGGAGCAATTAGAGAAGAGAAATGTATCAAGGGAATCCACATGGGAAAGGACTAAAACGATTACTAATTGCAGAAGACATGCTATTACAAATAAAAAATGCTAAAGACTTCTATAAAATTATTAGAAATACTAAATTGATACTGCAAAATGGCCGATTACGAAATCAGAATGCAAAAATTGATTGTGTTTCTATATGTAAACTACAAACAAGGAGAGAAGGAAAACAAGAAAACAATCCTATTTATAAGAGCATCAAAAAGAATTAAGTACATGTGTATAAGCTTAGCAAAAAGGTGAAAGACCTGTACAATGTAAACTATAAGACCTTAGTAAGAGAACTAGAAGACATAAAGAAATGGAAAGATATTCTTTGTTTTCTGTTTTTTTTTTTTTTTTAAGATTTATTTATTTATTTATTTATACAAGCACTAGGTACAGTCAGAACTGCGGGAGGGTGAGAGAATTCACCAGAGCCAGAGCAGGGAGCAGAACAGGCAGAGTGATGAAATACACTGCTGAGGGGAGCAGCGGGTGAGACAGGAGAGGTCTGCGCGCCATGTGGGACCCTCCTCTGGTGGCCGGGGAGCAGCTGGGGATCGAACCGGCGCTGCAGAGGCCGCGGGCAGCCTCGCAACCCAGCGCTCAACTGCTGCGCCACCAGAGAGACCCGGAAAGATATTCCTTGATTATGGATTGAAAGAATTAACTTTGTTACAATGGCCATCTCACTCATAGCAACAGATACATACATGCAATCCCCAGCAAACTTTTAATGTCATTTTTCAAAGAAATAGTACAAATACTACTGAAATTAATATGAAATGACAAGATTGTGAATAGCCAAAACAATTCTAACAAAAACAACAAAAAAACAGGGGCCTCTCTGGTGGTGCAAGGGGTTAAGATGCAACCTAGGACACTCTCTGCAGCCACTGCAGCACGAGTTTGATCCCGGGCCAGGGGAGTGACCTGTGTGGCGCAGCAGACCTCTCCTGGCTCGCCGGCTGCTCTGCTCAGCGGTGTATTTCGGTTGGTCTTGCCTGTTCTGCTCCCAATTCTGTCTCTGGTGAATCCTCTCACCCACCACACTGCTGGCCTGTACCCAAGTTCTTGTATGCATAAATAAATAAATCTTAAAAACAAAACAGGGCACAGCAGTTGAGCGCTGGGTTGCAAAGCTGCCCGCAGCCTCTGCAGCGCCGGTTCCATCCCCGGCTGCCTGCGAGGGTCCCGCAGGGCACGCAGACCTCTCCTGCCACCCGCTGCTCTCCTCAACAGTGTATTTCGTCAGTCTGCCGGTTTTGCTCCCCGCTCTGGCTCTGGTGAATTCTCTCACCCTCCTGCTCTTCTGACTGTACCCAGTGCTTGTATAAATAAATAAATAAATCTTAAAAAAAAGAAAACAAAATGTAACTACCAAAAAAAACCAAAAAAAAAAAAAAAAACCAAAATGACTCAGACTCCCAGACTTCAACCTATACTACATTCAACCTATATAGTAATTACTACTATAATTATCAAAAGTGTATGCTGTTGGATTAGTATCCTCACTTATAAAATTAGGATTGTAGACTAACATGTACAAAATATATGGAAAGACTACCTATACAAAAAAGTGTAATATGACTAGAAGAAAGGACATAAAGAAGTTAATTTATCAAGAATAAGATACTAAAGTCATAGAAGTATAAAATTTAGGCACAAATGAAAATTTTGTTTTATTTAACCAGTGTCAGTAGAAAACAACCCGAAGATGTCCTAATTTATAGCATTCATAAAACAATATATCCAAAATAAATTGCATAACACCCATCTTGTTTGGGAGACACGTCAGTAAGATGTTTAAGTTTCTTTGATCCAAATTTTACATACATCTAATTTATTTTAATATTGCCAGTAAATGCTTTCTCATGCCATGTATCACAAAGATTTTATTCCTCTTTAGATGTACATATTTGATCATAACATTTATAAATCATTTTCCTAAATACAACCCAAAAAATCCCTGGTGAGGAAAACCATTTTCAAGCTCTTTCAGCTTGACAAATAAGTTTTGGTCTATTTACTGCTCTTCAAGAACAACATTTAATTTAAACAATTTATTCAACAGTAAATGCCAAATCTAAGATTTTCTGCTAGAAAATCTCATCCCATGTCCCTCCTGTAGTTTAACTCAATAACCTCTAAAAATAAAATTTCAAGTAATAATAGTTATACATTGAGTCACTCCTAAATAATACTTCGGAACTCAACAGGCTTTATAGTAAATCTGAATGTAGGAATAAATCCCCACAGATACCAGAGACACACCATAGCCATTTTATTATTACTTACACCAGGAAGCCTTGTCAAAGTGTATGACTGTTGAACCAGGAAATATTCTAAAATGTCACAAACCAAATTTGTAGAATCTACAGAGGCCTGCAAAGATATTTTAAGTTGAACTGACATTTCTGCTTCCTGAAAAACTTCAGCTTTTAAGAACTAATAGTCTCTGGGGATTTGCTTTCTTTCTTCTTATGTTATATGAATAGGATCTATTTGTGATACTCTTAAATTGCCTCTGTAAATTAATTCAAAGAGTTTGTTTTAGGAAAACAGGGCCCCAAACTATGTAGCCGTGGAATATATAAGAAAACATTACTATTTGGTTAAAACATTCACAGATCCTAAACTTAAGACAAAATTAAATTATTTATATCATAAAATTGGTGTTTATATAGATAATGAAAAATTCATTAAAGTGCAAAACTATAGGATTATTACTAGCAATGTAAACAAACTAAATTTATAGATTCATCAGCATTGTTATTCAGAAAAAATATAAAATTAAATCTAATTAAAAAGAAAATTAGGTCTATGCTTTAAACATCAAAAATTAGAATTTAATCCATCACCAGTCCCTTGTGCTCGTCCTTCCTGTGTTTTGACCCTTTTCCCTCCCCCTCCTTTGCTGGATGCCTCAGATCTATGGTCAGCTTGCAAGTTTTGTCTTTTTCCTGATCCTTTGTTCTGTTTCTCTAATATCACATCAAATACTGCACAAAAATTAACAATGACATAAGAAAATAAATAAATTCAATTTTAAAAAATGAATTTGCAAATGTAGGCAGCAATCTAGATAACTGATATGAAACCCAAAGTCTTCCATGCTTATTTCCAAATTTTTAAGTATTTTGAATGATGAACATTTTTGCCTCATTACTGGAAACAATTGCATAAATTTGCCAAAAAATCATGGATAGACATAACCTTAAAATCAGTAAGAAATTGGGAAAAAACAAATATTATCCATGAAATAGTAATCTTTAAAATTATTGATTTAAAGCTTCCTTTTGTTTCCAAATTTTCCACATTATTCTAATATGAAACTAATTTTTATGTAAACAGATTTTTCATCTAGACCAAATACATTTAGAAAAACATCTATTTAATTAGATTCCAAAAATGTTTGGCATGTTATAGATCCTTGCTATTTATTATGAATATTAAATACTAGTCAAAATGGAGAGAACATGCTAATGAACAATTAGTAGCATTGTGCCTTTGCTCCCACCAAAAGGATCTTATCAGAGTGGCTATGGCTCCCATGAAATTGTTTTATAATGTAGTATAAATTGAAAGACAATAAAATAGCAAGAATCTTATGGGTTCTATCAGTGAGATTTTTTATCTTTTTTTTAGTAACCTTTTTTTGTATTTATTTTTTACATCATTATTCATTTTTAAACAATGTTTGCCTCACCCCCAACCCAGGTGTAGTCTTTCCTTCACCAATGCACCTGTGCACCATCACCACAGTCCCCTGTGTTCCTCCCTCTCTCCCTCTGATCCCTCTCCCTCCTCCTCTCCATAGGATATCTCTGGCTTATAATTGTCTGTTTGTTTTTGTTTAGTTTTGTTGTGTTTTGTATTGTTATTTTTTCCCTCTAATATCTTATTTGAAGTCACCTCAGTCTGTCTCTTGACTTGACACAGGAAGTGCCACTTTCTGCAACATCTACTACCAGGGTCTGCTTCTCTACTTGTTCTCCTTGCCATACTGCTCACAGTTTATTCCAGTAAACCATCAGTCTTCAAAATTCCTCATAAAAGAAATAGCACCAAACTCTATGTGCATATATGTGTATGAACTACTGAGCACAAATGTCAATTTCTCTAGAATGTTCTTGCCAAACTGCCTTTCAGTGGTAATTCTCAGATGGACCTAAGAATTTCTGCAATTTTTGAAACACACAACCTGAATTGACCAATGTCTACTGTCCCTTTGGTAAACATTCCCAATGATTTTGAGACTGAGCTCCCTTCACTTATCCTAGTGAGCAACAGCCAGGTGCTCCAAACTCCTTTTCTTCCTCCAGAGGTCGCTGCATTCTGCTGTGTGACTGGACTGGTGGAGTGAATGTTGAAAAGTGAGTTTGGTTACATACAGTCCTTCTTAACTAGAGGTCATGGGGAGAGCTCTGGCAGTCTCATCATTGTTTTATAATGTGGATAGATTTGTTGTCTGTCATCTTCAAATTTTCCAAAAGAAAAGAAAAAGATCTATATAGTGTGATGTTATAGTGTAATATATCTCAGTTAATCTATTTATCTGACTAGAACTTTTCTATAATACATGTTGTTAGGAGATGGGCTTGCAAAGAGCCACCACTACAAAAATTGCAAAAGAAAAATTGTTTCTCTAATGTGTAGAAAAAAATTCAATTCTGTGGGTATAAATAACCATGAAGTGGCATGTTAATGTAAATACATAATTGGGGGTCAATGTTCCGTGACTGTGTGGATAAAGACTAAGTTTTGATGGTCTTTATATTAGTTCTGAATATATAAAGTTACTGCTCATTGTCTTTTATGAATACCTCGCTTCATTATTCTATGGTACACATGGGAATGCCTATTGTTATATATTTCATTGAACAAGACACAATTTATCTTCCGTTTTCCCTGCCCTATGCCCTTCACCAAGTACATACCTGATATGCATTCAATGGACAGTAAAAGTAAAACGTTATTAATGTGATAGAGTGATTTACTAATAATTAAACTTGGAGAATAACCTATTGAGCAACCACGGTCTAGATTTTCTCCTACCCTACCACAATAAAATAGATGAAATGGTCTCTTCCTTTAATTTGTAGCAAGTAGCTCTGATCCTTGCTTGAATTCTGGCCTTACTTATTTCCTGGGTAGAGAATTTTGCAGAGGGCAATGGAGAAGTGATGTAAATGGAAAAAAATGGTCTGGATGTAAAAGCAAAATCCCCTATGTCTCCCTCACCCTCTCCAATAATTTGAATATACTTAATCCACTTGAATGATAGGGATTTGAATCACATTTGTGCGCTGGCACTCAATGTTCTGTGATTTTCCAAAGGACTCTTTGAAACTCTCATGTCCCTCTGATGGCTCTGGTAGGTTATGACAATTCCAAACTTCCTAGACATTTGCACGACTTCACTTTTGCTGACACAGTCCCAAAATATCAGGATGTGCTCTGAATACTAATTCTGTTAGATGCCAAAAGAATATATATGCAAATTTTATTTTTATCACTTTTCTCTTTTTTTATTGTTTTAATTAAATTATGAAAATGATTCTGCATAGTCCAGCATGGTAGTCACAAGTGTGATGTGGATATGGAGCATTTAAAATGTGCTTAGTGCAACTGAGGATCAAAATTGTAATTTTAATTTTAACTAACTTGAAATTGAATTTAGATTGTTAATGTAGCTTGTGAATATCCTACTGGACAGTGGGGTTCTATAGAAAAAGTATTTTCTATTTTATTAATTGTTATTTGAAGAAACATCTCAGCAGCAAAGACAGTCAGAGACATGGTGGGGGGAATAGCATAAGAGGCATTTAAAGATATGTGTAAAAATCTGCTTTGTTTATAAGGTCATATGAACAAATTAAATATGGGAAATGACAATAGCTCAAACTAAAAATATATAAAGTTCACCATTAAAACTCCAGACTTAATGTAGTACTTCAGTATGTTGATTAATAATGATGCACATCTGAAACTTCCATAATGTTATAATGCAAAGATACTTCAATAAAATAAATAAATAAAAATATGTATTGATTACTTAGAAAATTGGAAACAGTAGGCCACATAATTTCCACATAATTTCTTAGAATCTGAAAATTCATATGGTCTAAGTACACAAAAGGTGAGATTTTCAATTACTCACAAAATACAAGGCAGTATGTTCTCTCTTTGAGTTGTTTATGAAAATGCTGCTTGTTATACAAGTCAGGTAGAAAGTGTAAGTCATGGAAAGGGGAATACTGTTTTCAATTAGCACTTAAATTTGAAGCCAATATTCATAGTTCAGTACATTTATTGAGATTAGTTTTTTCAAAGCATTATAAATATTACAAAGGACTTAGGGTAGTAAGAAAAATCACAATATAACCATTAAATTATTGTTTTCTTAAAGGCTTCCTGAAAAATTAAGTTGAAATGAATAAATATAACATTCCTTAATTATGCTAAAATATGTGTAGAACACTGTTTAAAGTTCTTGTCCATCTAGTGAGAAGTTAAACTTCTTTAATATAAACATTTATAAAATTATTTTTGTTTCATTTCACATTTAAATAATTACCAGTTTGTTTTAGGATTTATAAAATGTCTGTGTTTTGTGTTTAAAATTATAGACATTAATATCTGAGATGAATCTACCTAATAGTGAAATCTAAGGACTTTTTTTCATCTTCTAGAAATTATCCTCGAATGTCGCACTTATATTAAATATAAGTCAATAAAGTCTCTAGTCCTGAGCTTTGAGAGTTCGCTAAAAGCCATTGAAGATGAGAGCTAAATGTTTTATCATACTTAAATGTTTATGTAAGTAATCCATTTGGGAAAGGAATTTCCTATAGATCAATATTGTGTATTTTAGTACATACTGTATTTGTTTCCAGAACTAGTTAAAAAGAATTATGTAGTAAGCCCATTCAGTACTTTTCTTTATGCACCAATATTACCTTTTGTTCTGTGTTAAGACAGTCCTGTTGTGTGTGTGTGTGTATGTGTCTGTGTACCGACTGACAAAATAATCCATTTTAATGCTTGTGAAGTGAATATTAGTGGCCTTTTCTGTTGTCAATTTAATGAAAATTTCATAACTATGTCCTTAAGCAGGAAGTAAGTAATATAAGCAAGTTATAAGCAAGTCTTATTTTGCATTGTGTATGATAAGAATAAAAAGCAAATCCTGGCTCAAATCACATATTTTCAAAAAGTAACTGAAACAAACAAATATCACATATTACTCTTAGGTTTGCTCATTGTGAAATAATTATTCCAATAAAGTCAGAAATAAGTTTGACTAAACCAACTTTTGAAAAGAACATTACTTATATGGCTTCTAAAGACAGACAATTTTGAATACAAACTTCTGGGTCATTCCAATAAGTACCCATGCATTTTGTGGTATTTTTAAATTAAGAAAATTTTGTAGAAACATTTAAAATCATTTTATTTATTATTATTTGCAATATATATGGATAATATATCATATATTGACAACATATGAATTTATCACCCAAATTAAGAAACCAAACATTGCACATATTAACTTTGTGCTACCATTCTCTCTTCTGCCCTCCCTTAAATAACTACTATCCTGAATTATAAGATTATTCTTTGCTTTTTAAAATTATAATTTTAATACATGTGTCAAAAAAAAGCAAAATGTTTATTAAAGTGATAAATATCATATAGCATAGTAAAATCATACAGAATAGGATTCATATCCTGGCCTTGCCATATATCATATCTTTGCATCTTTAGACATATTTAGTCTGAAATTTTTTTAAAAAAATCTAAGTAAAAGAATACGGGAGATATTGCTAGGATCTTCTTTATGGAGCTTTTGTGAGATGAAATAAGATAATGTATTTAAAACAGTCAGGCAACATTCTTGGTGCATATTGGAAGTTGTTTATTACTATTGTTACTACTACCAAATCATAATTTTATGCTGATATATATATGGTAATTCTTATTTATAATTTAATAACAGCTTATTCAGTCAACATGGCTTAGTCCTAAGTCTTGCTTTAGTTCCTAGATAATAATAAATAATATTTTTACTTTCAAACATGTCACTCTTTTAGTTAAATTGTTTCTTCAATGGTTAGTGAGAGGAAAATTTTGAAGCTCATTATTCTATATTCACATGAATAGCCAGTACCCTCATGCTCCTGTAAATAGTTAAAATAAACAGAATCCCATGAACAGTTGTGTCAGGACACACTCAAGTATCTCTCTAAAGAGCAACATGCTGTTCTAACCCTTTCATGATTTTAAATACTTTTTATAATTTGTAGACTACTCCAGCCTCCCTATTACTTCTTTCCTTCCGTGAGGAAATTGGAATAAAGCCTCCTATTATTCTTAAAGTACTCCCAAAGATAATATTTATAGTTTATAAATTATAAATATTTTGAGATTTACCTGTACACATTTCATACACACATGGAAGTAGTTTTCGATTATATAATGGAATATAGCATCGTTTAACAAGTATGCTATAGTGCTAAAAAGACTTGTAGATTTTCTTTGGCATTATATATCCTGTAATGCATATATATATATATATATATATATATATATACAGAGAGAGAGAGAGAGAGAGAGAAAAGAAAAATGATATAATTTTGACAATTTTCTATTCTTAGGTTGTGGCTTAGCAGTGCAGTTGCAGCATTTTTCTATTCTTTCTGTCACCTGCCTAATTTTAAAAGATACAGTGGTGGAAATGACTGAAGAAATCACTACCTTAAGAATTATACTATATTATTAATGTGTTACTCAAAACTCTTTTTCATACATTTTTGTGAAAATTGGTGAAACTCTTTCCTCTATCATTTTCCTTGATCCCTTAGTATTTGGTTGATAAGAAAATCAGAGTAGGTAAACTACTTTATAAATCAAGATAGTTTTCAAATTAAGACAGAAACAAAAATAAATAAACTAAAATGATGTCTTGATAATACCATATGAGGCATTAATATTAACTGTGTGATGTATTTTAAAATTATTGTAAGATAAAATATTTAGGGCAGATTAATTTTTTGAATTTTAAAGCAGTGAAAGAACTCTCAAAGAACTTCAGTAGGTTTTCACCATAAAAATATCATCTTATATATGTAAGTACCATAATTAAAAGGAAAATCTATGAATTGAAATACTAAAAGTAAATTGTGTTTATATTTTTGAAGCTTAAATACCTCAGATAAATGGATACATAAAATTAACCTGTGAATAGATGAGTACACTGTAAATTGACAATTCACAGAAAAGAAAACCATTAGGATACTTTTATCAAAATCCATCTGAACTTGAGCAATTGATAATTTTTTTAAGATTTATTTATTTATACAAGAACGGGGGTACAGGCCAGAGGCCCGAGATGGTGAGAGAATTCACCAGAGACAGAGCAGGGAGCAGAACAGGCAGATGACTGAAACACTGCTGAGGGGAGCAGCGGGTGAGACAGGAGAGGTCTGAGGCAACATTGTGGGTATCTCCCTGCATGGCTGGGAATCTAACCAGCTCCGCAGAAGCTGCGGACAGCTTCGCAGCGCTGCTCTCCACCCTTTGCGCCACCGGGGAGGCCCTGCAATTGATAAAATTTTAATGCATACTTGTCATTTCTAATTTACTAATACAACCCTATGGAAGATATGAACTCAGGGGCTAGAAATACCTGTGTATATTTTTGTGGTTCGTCTCAGTAGTTCTTTAATGATTTAGACTATGACATAACAAAATCTCTTCTCTCTACTATGTGTGCCTAATGCCCTTTATAATCCTTTTATACTTTGCTTTTCAGTGGTATCCTTAAGAAGATCTTTTTCTCGGATTTCACTGTGACCTTACCATCTTTGCTATTAATTAACCTTTCTTCCTCTGAACTGGTTACTCATTTGATATACATGCTTGTCTTTTTCTGTTCTGTTTGAGCTGTTATGAAATATAACAAAGGAACCAAGTTTCTCTCAGCAAAAAGAGCACCTGCACTTTTGCAGCCTACTCCTTGGCTCAGGGATATCAGTGGTACTTTTGAGGCCATAATTGTGCCCATGCGTCCCTAAAGACTATTCTAATGGGCCTGCCCTCAGTTCTTTATTCCTTTATAGAATCCTAAATATCGTTTCCAGTCCCATTATAATATGAGCTTTCAACTAAACAACTTGAAGACACAATTCTCAGAGGAGAGCTGAGGTTGGGGTGCTAGGGGAGAGGCTGGGAGATGTGTACTTGAAAACTAGCTTGTAAGTGTATAGATTCAGATAACAAGCAACCAAACTGCAGAGTTCCCTGTCACAACATAACATATTGCAGAAATAAGGGAAAGGTGGGAAACATAACTGTCAAAGCCAACAAGTCTCGTTTGTATAGATATTAGAGGATTTGGGTCCTATATTTCAATCAGAGCAACTACAGTGTGGTGTTTGATTATTCATTGCATACTGAGGAAAACAGCATTCTTCAGAAAAACATTGCTGTTACCCTTTGTCTAAAAACTGATACTTTGTTCTGGTTACTTCAGTCATGATATTTTTTTGAACAGATAACGATTCCATTAAGGATTCCTGGATGGGATGGGAGGGGGTTATACTAAGCAAAATAAAGAGAAGAAAAGGCAAATACCAGATGATTTCCATCACATGTGGAATTAAAAGAAAGCAAGTGAACAGACAAAACTAAACTGTAACCAAAATCTGACTGTAGAACTGAAACTACTAGAGAAGATGGTAGAAGATAGAGAACAGAGGAGAGGAGAGGGCCCAGTAGACTATGGTGGAAAATTTTTGGTGTTTCTGTAGTGGGTGTGGTGTGGTGCTAAACAACTGAAGAAGTGTGAACCTATACACATAAATTATATAGATATAGAGTATTGTGAACCAGTGTTCCTGCAGCAAAAATAATATAATTAAAATAATTAGATATAAACTTCTTAAAAATTGATTCTATCAGTGAAATGATATAGGTTGTTTTCTTCCAAAAATAATTTGCATAACAGTAGGAAACCCACTGTGTAATTATTTCACATGACTTTGGTTCATGCAAACTATATAACAATTACTGAGAGGAATGATCAACTTGACTTGACCAGGCAAACCTGATTTTAAGAACAGATGAGACAACTTTGTTAGATGTAGCTTAACCATCAGTGAAACTCTGGGAGTCATGGAAATTATGTGTATGCTGCAAAGAAAAGCAGACAATGAATGAGAAATAGGGTCTAAAGGCTCATCACAGATGAAGACTCTTCATAACGTTTGGTGAAATGCAATGCAGCAGCTATCAGCAGGTATAGTATTAACTTTCTGTATCGAATTCTGATGCTCATAGATATTGTCTGATATGACATCTTAAAGGCAGTATCCAAGTTCCTTGGAGGCAAAGTAGCTTGGCCTCCTACCCCAGAGGGTTTGCAGAAACTCTTTGACCACTGTTTAGTCTTCCACTGAAAACTGAGATACTAAACAAGAATTAGGGAAATTTCAGCTCTTATAGGGCAGACCATGCTTGAGTTAATGTTCTTGGCCTGAGTGAATTTGAGAGGTCATTTAATCAGAGACTGAGAGGCCATAATTTTCAAAACAACATTGTCAATAATAAAAGAAATAAGTAATCCAGCTTGACCTTTATTCTCAAAGAAAATTCATAATCATTAGAAATGCAGTGTAGACACTTTTTTCATTTGTATATAAATATATTATTAATTTCACTGTATCTTTTTTTTTGAGTCATGATTATTTCCTACATAAACATGGTGGATTTTTTCATATCACTGATTGCTATTTTTCAATCACTTCTAAAATATGGCTCAAATTCTTTAACACTTAGACACTTTCTTTGATTTTGTGCACCTCTTTTCATTTATCTATTTGCATTTTAATTATGCATTTAATTTGTCTTTTCTGTTATACTGTAGGGTAAATAAAGTTATCAGGCTTTTTTTTTTGTTATCAGGCTTTTTACTCCCTCCCACCATCAGCATTTATTACCTGCACCAATGGTCTGTAATTATGGACATCTGGTCCAGAGAGCACAGGGCATGCGCATATGTAAATGAGGACACCTGTGGTGAGGGGATGTAAGGGCAGCTCATGCTGGGCAGGAGAACAAAAGAGAGGAGAGAGCCAAGGAATACTGAAAGAGAAAGCTGGTCTGTCCTCTGGTTCAGCATTAAAGGCCTGTAAAAATCTACCCAAGGATCCAAAATTATTTTATGGTCTGTGAGAACTTAAGATGAACCACCCAGCTTGAGATGGCTGCAGAAAAGATTGTAATTTTATCAGGTATTACTCATCTAGTCTTGCTATCACAACAATCCCATAAATGGAGGCACTCAAAAGATGGTATTAATAGCCCTTTTGTACTTGCATTATTCATCAACATCAACCTACCCCTGTCTGAGAACAGAGCACATAGTTGAATTAAGAATGAACAAATTACATCTACAAAAATTGAGACTTTTTAGAAATTATGCTGTTACTTTTTTTTATTTCTACTCAAAGAATTGAAGGGATACACTTTAATTTTTTTCTTATTCCAAATAAGATCTGAAGTTTATGACTTGAGGTCATACTGCTTCACAGTTTCTCCCCTGAAAAATTAATAGGATTGTCGAAACATTTCCTTACACTATTGATAAAGTTGACTGGTTAAATTCACAGATATTTAGCTTTTGCAGTGAAAAGTCCTTTTTTTCCCTTCATTTTCTAGGTGAACCATGCTTCCTTCTCTTAATACAAGAGCTATAGGACACATGAAGAAGGTACGAGCAGTGGATAAAAGCTGTATTCTATCTAACTGTATTTGGTACAGAAAAAGGAAAGAGTGTCAATCAGTGCCCTGAAATTGTGTTTAAATTTTGATCCAAGTGAAGAAACTACTATTTAACTCAGAGAGGGGCAGGAGTTCCAGTTTTACTAACATGATCGCATAGGTATTTGTTCACGAAAATATTTGAAATAAAGAACATGCGTGGGAAAAACAAATATAAAAGTATACCTTTTAACCATATTTAACCCTTTCAATTTTCAATCTGAAAGTGAACAATCAGCACTTCACTTCTCAACTCAAACCATGTTTTCCAAAGTGTGACTTGCAGGACTATGATCTGAGAAGCTGGATAATAGGAATCAAATGATACAAAGATTTCTATATTTAAACACATTGGGAATCTCCATAGTTAAGCAAAATTAAATAAGTTTCTTCCCTTCATTTGTATTAGATGTACAAATATGTCTAGAATCTGTTAGCCTATGAAGATTTTCCACACTTCTTTGAACATGGCATCTTTTCATGCTTTGTAGCAAGATTAAAGTATTTTATAGAATTTATGTTACGTGAAACATGCATGGCAAAGTGCTACCTTCAACTATATCTATTTTTCCATTTCTTCCAAATATGTCTACTTTCTTTTATAAAAGTTCTCCCTTTTCATTCTTTTGTTCTTGTTTGTTTAGTTTTTTTGGACTTTCTCAGCACCCACAGAGAATGGCATAGCTAGAGATAGAAACTGTTTATTGCAATGACAAGCTGAGAAACCTGAGAGGTTAAGGGCATAAGAAGAGATAAAAGGATGTTATTACTAAAAAAAAGAAAAAAAAATCAATTTTTTTTCTGGTCTGTTACATACTTTGTGGACTATTTTATTAGAATATAAATGACTACATAAAATGTCAACCTAAAGTACATCTTGGCCCCAAAGCCCTTTTGGGTAACCATATAAACTATTCAGGGATTTCATAAGCCTCTAAAAAGTCATAATCCACATACTAGCATTTAGGTACTGGAGTTTAAGTAAATTATAAAATCTTCCAGAAGAGATCACAAAAGAGGTTAAAAGTACCATGAAACTTCACTATATTTAATGGCAAATGAATTCTTTCTTGTCAATATCTTTCTATCTTACCTATTGTGTGATTATTATGTTGGATTATGAATTTAATTATCATGTCTCCAGTTAGATTTCTTTCATAATAAGAAAGTTCACCAGTTAGTCATAATGGATAATCATCCTGAAATGATTTGTTTAAATATCAGCCTGATATTCCATATGACTCATTTATATCATAGAATTAGTAAGTGGCATTTCCAAGATTCAGTATTTAGAATAAATGAGATTGTTCTGGTATGAAACAATTTCCCATAAGTAGGTTAATGGTTTAAACTGAAGCCCAGCATCCTACAATGACCTTTTCCTCTCTAAATTTCTATGGTTGTAAATCAGGTTAAATCATACTATGCTATTTTTATATGTACCTTCAGAGACCTAATAGGATCTTGAGTCCTTAAAGAAATGTCTGCCCTACCAAAGCTCATTCAGTAAATATGCAGAGGGCACAGGGCAAGTAATTACTGCAAAATTTTGCCTTTAAACTCGTATAGTCATGATGATTTGGTCTAGGATGATCTATGAGTAAAATTACTCCTTTGGCACTTGTGGTTCTATGCCTTGACAATGAGGAAAAATCACTCCTTGCTCTCTTTACTTATGCCTATCTTTGTATGTATCCTTTTACATTTTCTTCCCAAATATTTAACATCAGTTTGGGGTATTTTTTTACTTTAACTATTTGATTTTTTTTTTAATGGAGGTTGGTGTTCATCTAGTTGATTTGATGATTTTACCAGGTAAATACACCATTTTCTTATTGTCAAAGCATACTACATTTAAAAAAATATCCAATTATGTCTTTTCTGTAAACTAACTTTTCTGTAATCATTCCAATATTTTTCTTTCTCCTTCTATAGGACTAATTTTTGCAAAATAAAAATTATTTGTGATAGATTTAAAATAAGACTTTTATTATGCTTTACATAGAAACAAGTCACCATTATTTTATACATTAAATAACTGAAATTTGGGAAAATGAAATTTTTTCAAAGATATTTCTCAAGTTCATGATAAAGGCAAAATGATGTTAAGGCTAGACTCTATGTTAGTCATAAAGTTGAATGCTGATATATTTAAGGCAAATATATGCTCCTTGGTCTCGAGAGAAGTGCCAATCCCTAGTACCACCAAAGGACTGTATCATTCATTCTGGTATAAATTACAGTTTGAAGCTCTGCTTGTTTGTGCTCTGATTGTGAAATCTGGATTTTTTTTCCAAGTACATCTGAACATTTTCATAGCTGAGTTTCCAAGTAGCTATCTGCTCAGGACCAATCAGATAGCAAACATTCAGCAGCTGTGAATTAAGCTGGCCTTCAGGTTAAAATCAGATTTCCCTAGTATTCTCATGCTTGCCAGATGGTTGTTAGCAAACTGGGACATTTCTTAGTCCCTAGGAAATGCAAGAATGTTTCTGTCATCAAACTGATTTTGGAAATGGGATCTCTTGATAAAGTTTCATTTTGACACTTGGCACTATTACTTAAGATAACAGTTTTCAGTCTTCAGTTACAAGAGAGGTCTTTGTTGATAGAATAAAGAGGGTGGGTTTTGTTTAAATTCTGTGCTTAATTGTCAGTCAGTGTTCACACAGGACTGTGAATCTGAAAAAGAAATTAGACTTTAAATTCAAAGAAAGTATGTGACTGAATTGTAGTTAAATGCTTGATGATACCCA
Source organism: Talpa occidentalis (assembly GCF_014898055.3). NCBI lineage: Eukaryota > Metazoa > Chordata > Mammalia > Eulipotyphla > Talpidae > Talpa > Talpa occidentalis. Next base: position 32,104,540 of record NW_023601653.1, read on the forward strand.
CTAGACATGTATCTGAGAAAGAAAGAACTAAGAGATTAAAGTGCAATATGTCATAAATTTAAATTTTCTTTTTAAATAAACATCACTGTATAACAATAATGAAATGGCCTTTAATTAACAATTCTAACAAATACTGTGACCCTTTTAAATGCTGGCCTTTTCTTTTTTTTAACCCCTTGGAAATGTCATTGAACATGGAGCCTATTGTTACCTTAAAAGTTTGTCTTTACTTTTTAGTTTTAATGTCCAAGCAATCTCCTTTCTCACACCCTTGTTTCTCAGAAAGATTTTATATATATATATATATATATATATAAATGTACTTCACATGAATGACATAGGCTTGATTATTTCTTATCAGTCAGAAAATGCCCAGGCAGCAATCCTTAAGAATGTTGCAGTTATCTACATAAATGGCAATGGTGGCCCTGGAACCTCTGACACACATGGAGAAGGATCAAATTTGAGCTTACTTGAAAGAGTTAACGAGATTTAGTACTATAAACAAATAAAAAATGGATTTTTAGAAAGAAATATATATGAAATATAACCAAGATTTTTAGACATGGACTCTAGAAAGTCATCTGGAAAAACCTCATTGACAGAATTGGGTTAGCTGAAAAACAAAAGTAAATTGGAGAATGATATGGAAGAATTGAATTTTGCATATAGCATTTGAGATGACAATCAAGTCTCTAAAAGGCAAAGCTTTTGCATATACAAGCAATAACTTAGTGGTCAGAGCTGTAGATGTAAATATGTGTTATTTTTAGAGAAATAGATGACTATATTTTAAAACTAAATAAGAATTCTGGAACATTAATGAAGAAAATAAATGAGATTTCAAAGATTAGGTAATTTTCTCCATTTACAGTCACTTGCAATTTTGCCACTAGTACTAAGGATTTACTGAAAGAATGGATAATGTTGTATGATATAGATTCAGAATATCTTTGTTGTAGATTAATCTAAGTAAGTTATTCTTTACAAATGAAAAGGTTGCTGCCAGCATATCATATGAACGCCCAGTTCCATTACATTTTAACCTCTCAGCATACAATAAAGTTATCATGGGATAAATTGTACGAGTGTGTATATTGGGGAAGAGGGGATGCATCCAAGTATGAAAAGCAGTATATCTTTGTATCTAGAACTAAAGTACCAACTCTCTTCCTCTATTGCAGCACTGTCTATTTTATAAGAAAAAGTAAGAAAACAGCCTAAGGCTGTGTCAACCCAATGTCAAAACAAATTGATAAATTCAGTATGAGTACAGCAAAGTTAAAAAATAATTATAGAAGACTTTTAATATTTTCTCCAATTGTTGGGTGGATATCTAATGAGCCAGAATGCTTAAATTAATAGTACAAATTTTACCTTAGTAATATCTCCAAATGTCAAACATTATAGTATTTGGAGAGATTGTGTTTGGTGGGTACCATGTTCAAAATTTTTGATTACTTGAAATAGTCAGACAGACATATTATATGACAGCCTATATTTTGAATCTGTGAGTAACTGAATTTTAGTTATGACAATATTATCACCAGTTGGAATATTTCTATTTTTAAAAAAGTGAATAATTTTACTTAAAGATATGACCAGAAATTGCAAAATCCTACTCTAAAGTAGTCCATAAAATATAGAATCTCCTCTTCCACAGTCAAAGTGAAACAGTATTTCAATTACTATTGAATTTTTTTCAGAATAGCATGTAAATAACAATATATCAGATTAAATTGGGGAAAGAAGGGAGAGAAAATCAAATTAAATGTTTATGGGATTGATCATATTTAATATTTAATATCTTAATATCAGATCTCAGTGGTTTAAATTTATTGTTATTTAGTATACTACATAAATCAAAATTTCACTAATTAAGATATCAGAAAGACATGAGCTAACCTTTGTCTAATAACAGGAAATGTGAGCAAAGTTAGTTATCAGCTTCCTTCTAGTAAATATAACATGGTTTGGATATTCAATAATAGAACATACAGAAAAAAATCAGATATTTAAATATTTATCACTGTAATAAGATCTAATTAATGATCAATATATTTATTTGCAGTTTTTATTTTTCAGTGTAATTTACATATGATAAAATTATATGAATTGAGTATACAGTTCTGATTATTTAAAAAAAACTTATGTTCCTATATAACCTAGCACTTATTAAAATAAACAGTATTTCCATTAACCCAGAATGTTCCCTAGGATCCTGAACTTTCAATACCAAAAGGCAACATCTATTGTATAGATGGAAAAGGAGAAGACTAGAATTGAGCACGTTAAGTCCAGACTTCAGTTTCTAAATACCATTCTCCACTGACAGCACTAGAGTACCTTGGAGGAATGGTTTATTCCTACTTTTAGGTGGGAAAATGCAAGTTGATCCAGAACTTAATGTGTAAAAAAGGGAAGAAATTTAAAGATTCATAGAGATTTGTCAGAAAGTCTCAGAAATCAGTGCAGCAGAATTCATGCTGGCCAAATCTGGAATGACTTGACCATCAAAATATATATTTACTCATCATATCTCATGAAATAATATCAGTAAGAGCACACTGATATGAATAAATACATCAATACAGAAATAAAGAAAAGGGAAAGCACCTGTTCCTGAAACAATAACAGCAAAGAATGAAGGAATAGAAGAAATAAAGGAGTTAGAAAATTATTATAGGTACTAAAAATAAAGTAGTATTTATTGTTAGGATAATATGTGATGATATAACACATTATATATTATTAAATTAAACTTAGCCTAGGATACTTCTATCTTTATTTCCAATATACACAAAAGCAGGAAGTGATCATTTTCATCTTTATAACAAGAAAGAACTGGAGAAATTGAAAATCAATAGTTTTTTTGGACCCATCAGAATACCATTATGGCAGGACTCATTGATAGCCCCCAATCCCGTGACAGTTAATTTAAAAGAGAAAGAGCCAGTATCTGCTTAAGATAAGCAGAAGTCATAAACTGATAGGACCTCAGAAGCCATAAACTGGTAAAAAATGATACTTTCAGTAAAGTGCTAGAAGTTCAGTGTGGTTGACGTGAGGTGAGAGATTCCTGGAGGCTGGAGTTTTAAGGGAACCCCATCATAGTCACTGGATTTACCAATAGGAACCTCGCTGGATTCCTACAGAGATTCCAAGAAAAATCCCCTCTTGACTGTGGCAGGGCTAGGGAAAGTGTACTCATTGAAATAAGACCAGAAATTTCTCCACAACTAAATTAACTATATGAAGGAAAAGGTTCCCTAGAGCATTGTTCCCCATGAAGAAATGGGAATGTTTCTGACTCCAGATCTGGACCTTCCCACTCTCGTTCTCAACAAAGATAGAGAAAACAGTGAACAGCCTTCAAGGCTTGAGGGAAATAAGTACAAACATGCAGCCAGGGCAAAAAGTAGGTGGCAGTGGGGAAAACAGCTACATTATTTAAGAAACAATTGTGAAGGTTAGAGACACAGGACATCTAAAAGATGAGGACTCAATAGAAGATTATAATAGGCCCTCTTACCCTTCTTAATCAACATCTCAAAAGGACTCCAGTATAATGCAATGTATTACAGGTATAAAGGTAGCAAGCCATTGACTCTCTCTGATGAAAAGTAGGCATGTTCAAAGTCAAAACATGGACAATTAAATAAAAACATGGATAAAAACATGGACAATTAAATAATTTGAAGTCTCTGCAAATTATAGGTACAGCAAGTATTAATGAAGCCTACTCCTAACCAGATTAACATGCATCTTTACATGAAAGCAAATCTGTCTCAATTCCTGTCAACTGACACGTCTGCCTTTCCATAAAAAATTTCAAGGTATTCCAAAACACAAGATCAAACAACAACAACAATAACAAAACAAAACAAAACAAAACAAAACAAAAACCAAATACAACTGAACTATGAAGAGAGAAATCAGGCATTAGAAGCAGGTACAGATTTGGGAGTTATTTGAGAACAATTACAATGATAAATATGTTAAGCGTTTTAATGTGAAAAGTAGGCATACAAGAGTAGTTCAGTAAAGTAAGCAGAGATGAAAAATATGAGAGGGATCAAAATAAAATACTAGAATTCAAAAACAAAATAACAAGGTAAAACTCTTGATGTATGAGGTGTTTCAGTAAAGTTGACAAGGCAAAGAAAACTGGTAAACTGTAGAAAGGAAAATGGAAACTATTCAAACTGAAATGCAAAAAAAAAAAAAACACAATGAAAAAAATGCTGTCTAATAACTTTAACACTCTACATATAGAATATATATACTATTATGTGTATATATGTATATATATACACACACGTATACACATGTACACACACACACACACACACACACACATATGGTTTGCCAGAAAGAGAGGAAACAGTATAGGAAAAAATTGGATGTCATAATGTCCAAGAACCTTCCCAAATTAATGACAAACCACAAAGCCAGGAGACACAAAGGACACAAAGAAGGTTAAATATCCCTCAAACCCTTCCCGAAATTTTGGTTTATCTTTTTCAACCTGAAGAAAACCAAAGATAAATAAAATCTTGAATGAAACCAGATGTAGGAGGAACTTTAGATAACAAGGAAGACAAAAGTCAGAAACCAGACAAGAGAGAGAGTGGAATGAAATATTTAAAGTATTGAAAGAAAAAAAAAATAAACACCAACATAGAATATTTTATTTACCATTAAAGCCAATGGGGAAAAATGTAAACAAGTAAAGGATCTGAATGATGAGTATATGGGAGTTCTTTGTAATTTGTGTTTTGGGGAAGCTTTAAGTTGAATTGAGTTTAAAAGCTAAATGATATAATCATATAAAGGATTACTATGAAATAAAGCTCTCTTTCCAAATCATAACACTGTAGGATTAGACAGAAAGGAATGTAGAGACATTTTTTTTTTTTTTCAGATTCCCTGAAATAAGGACTGATGAAAATGCAAGTTAAATAATGCAGCAGTTACTGCTGAGGTGCTGCACCTCGACTGGTATTATGGCAAAGTGGAAGAGAGGTCTTCTGGCTTTTTTTTTTTTTTTTAACAATTTGTACCTATCTTTTTCTGGCAACCGACAGTCCTAATGTTATAGGTATATACAGAATATTGTAGGCGCCAAATGAGAAGTGGTGCTTCATTTAAAATTCGGATTATTCTACTCTGACATAGGAAGGAAAAGTGAAAAAAATGAGAAACATGCATAAGGAAGTTGGGAAGTCTTACTGATTACTGGGTTGCTCAGCATAACAATAGATACTATTACAGGATGAATCATATTTGAGCAAAAGGTGCTAGTATGTTTATATTCATCAAAAATAAGAGATTAATGTACCTATTTCATAAAAGTACATACTAAGGAATAATATTGAACTTAAAAATAAAATATAAATAATATTAACATATTACTTTTAGATAACTATTTTAATACATAATCAAAATTCTAGTAATAAGAATATTTTTCAGTCAAAAAAGAAGTTTTGACCATTTGCATAAGGAAAAATTCCTGTAAGTGACAATTCCTGTTTTCAACTCATTTTGTATCTAGTTATATAATCATAAAACCTATTGATGTGATAGAGAGGAACAGTTTATTCATGCAATATAAATTATTTCTGAGTCACTCCATGCTTCTTCCTCCGCCACCCCTATTAGAGATAATTGGTATAATTCATGTATTACTGGGAATACTATGAGCATACAAATAACATTGCAATTACTACTTCAATTTAAAAAAAAAAACAACTTTATCAGATCATGCCACTTCCCACAATTTTTTATTTGATTCTAACTGTGGGTTGATTGTCTTTATAGTGATCTCAAAGGAGAAGACAACAATTAATTGAAGGTACATACTTAATGTCTGTTAATGAATATTTTTCTCAATTTAATGGCTTTCACAGATAGTCAATTAGGAATATTAATTGAAGATCACAAAATCCAGACTCGATATCAATAATCACCTCTGTCAAGAAAGCTGGGTTGCTGTTTATTTCTTTTTTTTTTTTTTAAGATTTTTAATTTATTATACAAGAGCTGGGATATAGGCCAGTGGCACAGGAGGGTGAGAAAATTTGCCAGAGACAGAGCAGGGAGCAGAACAGGCAGATCTACTGAAATACACTGCTGAGGTGAGCTGTGGGCGAGAGAGAAGTCTGCCACACCATGTGGTATCTCTGTGGCCGGCCAGGAGTCGAACCCGTGCTGCAGAGGCTGCAGACAGCTTCCCTGCACTGTGCTCAATCTGCTGCACCACTGGAGAGGCCCTGCTGTTTATTTCTGAAGGAGTAGTACATTGATTCAAATGAATTAATGCATTTTTTTCTTCAAGAAATCTCTATCTTGGACTATAAACTTATCTAAATATGGGACATTTTCTATGCACCCTTGTATTTATTATGTATCCAAAGATTTTTTTTTCTAAATTTATTAGTCTATTCAAGTGTAATTATTGTCTCCTGTTTTCAGTAGTTGACAAATACCAAACATCAAAATATACCTATGGGCCTCCCCTGGTAGTATAGCAATTGAACACTGGGCTGCAAAACTGCCCCCAGCCTCTGCAGCACCAGTTCGATCCCTGGCCACCAGCGAGGGTCCCACAGGGCACACAGACCTCTCCTGCCGTGCCCGCTGCTCCCCTCAGCAGTGTATTTCATCGGTCGGTCTGCCTGTTCTGTTCCCCGCTCTGGATCTGGTGAGTTTTCTCACCCTCCTGCACTTCTGACTGTACCCAGTGCTTCTATAAATAAATAAATAAATAAATAAATAAATCTTAAAATATATATATATATATATATATATATATACCTATGTGGAAAATAAGCTGCAGTAACTTAGGTACTACTTGTTTTTAATTAAAAAGATTAATCCTTCAATTCTTTTCAGTTTGACAGTGAATGACAAGCTATTGAAAGTCTAACATTTAAGTGTAACTGATCTAAATTTAAATAAATTCAACACAACCCAGGTAGAGCATAGTTTCAATGAGGATTACTTGTCTCAGGATTGAAATGTGAGTGGTATGAGTTAACAGCTCTGTACCTCTAATCCCTGAATATTGTTCTGGTTTGTAAAGCATGAAGAGGAAAGATTTGTAGAGATATAATTTATATTTTTCAAAATATGTCATGTATTATGTTAATATTCAAGATATTTTTCAAATGATTTGTATTAGTCCTTCAACAAAATTTAATAAACTGCCTGATATAAGCAAAGTATACTCTAAATTATGAGGATACCATATGAATAAAATTTTGGCCTACATTCCCAAGGACCTAAGAGAATAGTAGTAGGAATGACTAATCACAATCCTATTTGGTAAATATCGAAAAATTAAGACTACAAAATGACGGAGGGGAAAAAGTGATCAAGTTGACCTGGGTATGGTGTGAGTTGAAGAAAAGAAAATGTCAGCAGTGATCAAAACTGAATTTGTGATATAGCATATACCACTGAGAAGTACAATTGTTTGTTTTGAGAAATTTACATATTTTATAGCTAAAAAATTAAGTAAATTCTTTGTTACTCTATTTGATTTTGTGTGTTCTGTCTCTAATGCTTTTAGGGATACAGAAATTATGCTAATAGTTATACAAGACCCAAAAATAGTACATAAAATGTACCCCCATTCTTTCTTTTGCAGAGAAACTTATTCAGTAGTTGTCATGCTAATATTTGGAAAACCGGATAGCATTAAAACATCCCTCAAATGAGATAGGCTGATTGGTTATACTTTGTTTTCCCATTCACTGACATAGAAAGTTAAGAATAAACATTACACATCTGTTTACTGTGCTACGTTCTCTTTTGGTGGTGTATACAGCAGAGATATTATACTCATCAATAATTGATTAATAAAGTAACAGATATCTGAAAATTTTAAAGGTAGATTCTAATCATGCATGTCAATATTTGTTAATGAATCTCAGACTGTTTTTTCAACTGATTTGTTTATAATTCTATGTTCTGTTTTGCTGAATAATATTTTTTCAGTAAATTAACTCCTTGGGGGTCTCCCTGGTGGCGCAAGGGGTTAAGCACCGCACTATGAAGCAATCCACAGCCTCTGCAGCACAAGTTCGATCCCTGGCCGGACAGGAGAAACCCACACGGCAAGGCAGACCTCTCCGGTCTTTCCCTCTGCTCCCCTCAGCAGTGTATTTCAGTCAGTCTGCCTGTTCTGTTCCCCACTCTGTCTCTGGTGGATCCTCTCACCCCCTGCATCTCTGGCCTGTGCCCCAGCTCTTATATGCATAAATAAATAAATCTTTAAAAGAAAAAATAACTCCTAGGAACTATGGATGAAATGGAGATAGTTTGAGTGGCATCTACTTCTTTGATTACATACACTTTTAAATAAGTATATTTCTTATTTAGTAATAACTATTTCAAGGTTAAAAAACAAGATTATTGATAAAATATTAGTCTATATCTGACTTTTTCAAACTAAACCAATAAAAGCTGATGAACTAATGCATTCCATACAATGTGTGCAATTCTCCCTTTGAAGACTAAGTATTGTCTTTTGGCTAATACATGTTCCTAAACTAAAAGGTGATTGCTTTTCTGAGATACTTTGTACAGTTGTGATGACCTATAATTTGAAGATTAGGAAAATGGAACTCCATGTTGATGTGGATTCTGAGGAAAGTGTTGGGTTGAGGCCACATGGAGTCAGTATTGGGATAGCTGTAATTAAAGAGCAATACCATTGTTTCAATCAAAAGGAAAGGCACTTATTGTGCCATGTATTTGCATCTGTGTGTGAAGTAATAATGCACATTTAGAGTTCCCTAACCATGTCTCAGGGTTTCAGCAAGACTCTTAATGATCTTTTCTATTAGGTATATTTGTCATCTCGTTCTATATCCAAAGAATGTAGCAATTACTGATTATCTCCAAATGCTTGGTTCAAGTGTTGTGTCCCTATAAGAAGGAACATCAATTTCTGCTATTCAAATAATAACTAAACCTTTTTCAGATAATTATCCTTTTTTAAAAAGATTTATTTATTTATGCATACAAGAGCTGGGGTGCAGGCCAGAGATGCAGGGGTGTGGGGTGAGAGGATTTACCAGAGACTGAGTGGAGAGCAGAACAGGCAGATGTACTGAAATACATTGCTGAGGGGAGCAGTGTGCAAGACAGGAAAGGTCTGCTGTGCCATGTGGGTGACCTCTCTGGCCAGGGATCAAACTCGTTGCTGCAGTGGCTGCGGATAGCTTCATAGTGCTGTGTCTAAACCCCATGTGCCACCAGCAAGGCCCCCAGATTATTATTCTCTACCCATTTTTTATTTGCCTATATAATTTAATTTGCTAATTTTTCTCACATTAGGTTTAACTAATATTAGTTTAAAATTGATAAACTTTAAACTGAGAGTGCCTTTGAATCCCTGTTCTCTTATCAAGAACAGGAATTATGTATTGGTAGTTTTTATGTCTTATTGTGCTTACAAATCACATGTGTGACTAAATCTTGTGCCTCTTTTATAATTACTGATTTGAATCAATGTGTATTGTCTAGAAATCTGCTTTGCAATAAGTTCCATAAGCTATCCAGTTCAGATTATTGGGAGATCATAACCAGGTTAGTTACTAAATTTGCCCCATTTTGTCTTTTTAATTAAAAATTTATCCATTAAGAAATTTTACATTGACACAGAATTATCTTCAGCATGAATCATCTTGTGAATTAGTTTAAAGGTTTTAAATTTAAATCTTTGTCCTTTCTAATTGTGTTCCCAGTATGCTACAGTCACTTCCCTCCACATTATTTCTTAGCTAACATCTGTGTGAGAAGCTCTCCCCACTCTAGCAGTCTGTATGCTCGTCAGTCATAGAACTACCAAGTTTGGAATGCTATTCTTATATAATTGCTGCCTGTGGAAGATATTACTGCTGTGCAAGAAGCTACTTCATTAGCTATGTGTTAGAGTGGAACTTGAGGATTAAAACTAGAAACTGTTCATTTCCTTCAGTTTAGCCAGAGCCTCCACTGCTCTCCTTATATTGGAGGCTCATTTTAATCACAAAATCAGGTGAGCACACCCACCCAGAGCACATTAATTCACTAACAGCAGGCCATTTCTTTTTCTCCCTCCAACTTAGCTCCATGGTACTGCCAGCTGCAGAGCAAATGTAGTGCAGCCCCCTTGCCTAGAAGAACTGTTTTCTACCGAGTGGGAAATTGATAAGGATTGTGTGATTCTAGTCAATTTCACTCACAATGGGTAAGAAGCCCTGTGCACAAGCTGGTGTGGCACTTCCAGAGCAGATGCTGCCCTTTACCTGAGTTTAGTAAAGATATACAAAGGAAATTGGGTGCATGAATAACAGGAAGATCCATGTGCAAACCTATCTTATCTTCAAATGTCACACTAAGAATCACTCTATTTTTGTATTGATTAAGTTATAAAAAGATTCATATGTGGGTATAATTTGCCTAGTAATGTTACTTCAAAATGGTTCATAAAGTTTCAAAAAATATGGGATTTATTTTTGGTATAATGCATGAAAGGACACAATCTTATTTCTTAATGTTTTAAATTTGTTTGATTTTAGAATAACAGACCACCGACAAACTGAGGTTTTGTAACAATTATAGATAAACATTTACTTTTTGGTGCAAACACTTTGAAACTGGCACGCTAAATGCCTAGCTTGATGATGTTACTTCAGATTTATAACAAATAGGGTGATGAACTTATGAAGTATGGTTTCTGCAATTCTGTCAGTTCATTATCTATTAAATATTTCTCAGTCCCCTACAAAATTTCACTGTGTCAAGTTGTTAACATCCCTTATAACTCACATGGAATTACCAGTTACTATTTGTTCCTATCTTTTACATTCTAGAGCAAATTGTTTTTAGTCATTCACTGAGAGTTGGCAATCATTATATGAAGGTTGAATATCTTGACAAACAAAAACTTGACCATTTCACACAGTGCCTATAAGTTTATCATTATAGGTTATATTTTATGATGGTATTTTGCATTGCTCCAAATATCTTATTTAATGTTTATTCATTGATTGATATTTTATATTTTCATATGCTAGACCATGCCTGTTAGTAAACATTATTATGTATTCATTTTTAACAGTGTATTATCATCAGTATAAATTATATATATTTTTTTTTTTTTTTAGAGGCATGCATTTTATTCATTTATTTGTTTTGTTTGTTTGTTTGTTTGTTTACACATGCACTGGGTACAGTCAGAAGCGCGGGAGGGCGAGAGAATTCACCAGAGCCAGAGAGGGGAGCAGAGCAGGCAGAAGAACCGAAGTACACTGCTGAGGGGAGCAGCGGGCGGCAGGAGAGGTCTGCGCGCCATGCGGGACCCTCCTCCGGTGGCCGGGGAGCAACCGGGGATCGAACTGGCGCCGCAGAGGCCGCGGGCAGCTTCGCAACCCAGCGCTCAACCGCTGCGCCACCGGGGAGGCCCTATAAATTATATTTTATTGAGAGCTTTTGGATGCATTATAAATGAAATAAAGGACATGAAGTTAGGACAGTTGTTATTGTCTAGTAAGCTTTTGATAAACACAGGATTAAAGAGTCCACAGTGAGCTGCCAAAAGTTCTTTCCTAAATTAAAGAAAAATGTCTGGCTCTGCCCTCTTACCACTTATAATGAAAATATCAACTAAATTTAAAATGAGTCTGATTTTCTAGAAAGTTGTCTGTAGGATTTCATTCATCATTAACTAACCCTCCTGCACTACAAAAATTTGATTACAAAGTATTTATGAAATTGCAGGTAAAGCTCACCATAAGGATTTAAACATCATGAGTATAAGTACCCCATGAATCATGTCTGTACTTAGCAAGCTGTTACCTGGTGTTTCAGTCTACATAGACGTTTCCACATTATTTTCTAAGCCCTTTGTGATGCCAAGATGTTTAGATATTGGGGATGAAACCAAAGAGATCAAATGTAAACATGTAAACATTCTACCTGTAAACATTTCTGAACTAATAAAATAGTAGGAAATTATTTAAAATATTAAACAAACATAATATTTTGTTAGTAACCTTTGGCAATACCGCCTTGGCAATGCTGCTTTCTGGCCAACAGAGGGACCTGAGGTAGTGTTTGCTTCCGCCAACCGAAAGAACTACAAATCTGATGCAATCTTAACAGGAAGTTTTAAGGTCCATGGAAAGCGCATGCACAAGACAAAAGCTACGAAAAGCGCATGTGCAAGCCACGTAAAGCGCATGCGCAGACCAAAGCATATGCGCAAGCCAAGAAAAGTGCATGCGCAGACTTATATATATATATATATATATCCCTGCCCCCTTGGTAATAAAGTGTGTGTTCCTGCCTCCAGCCAAGTGAGTAGACGCATTTTTCATTCCCAGCCCCTCTACCATGTTCCTGAACCCCGTCGGCCTGCGGGACGGACCGACAAGTGGCACCCAACATCGGGACAGGAGTACGAGGGATCCTCTGAGGGACCGATCAATCAGTAAGGTAAGGATTAGGTAAGTGATCTGCATCATGGGCAATACCATGTCCAAGGGCCAACTTGTTAGAGCCCTACAACTTCTCCTTAAACATTATGGAACTCCCGTTAAGGTTCAGACCCTTCATAATCTAGTCTCAGTCCTCGTAAATACCAGCAAATGGTTCCTTCAGCAGGACACCGTCTCAGTACGAAACTGGGAAAAGGTCAAAGCAGACTTCCTTCTTCACAGGGACCTTTACGGACCCCAAACTGTCCCCCCCCCCCCCCGTAGTGACAGAGGAGCAGCTGCTTGTGAACTAGTGACTGAGGCATTGCGCTCCATGGCTCAGTCCGAAAGTAAACAACCGCCACATACTCAGCCGCGGCAAGCTCAGCCACGGAAACCACCCCCCCCTCAATCCTCAAATACGGGGGGAGATTCCTCTTCAGACGAGGGGGATGTGGAGGACAGACTATCCACCTCCCAATGATAGACCACCCCCATCAACCAAAAATCGGTGGTATCCCTCCCTTCCCACTCTCCTCTCTACCCCTCCACTCAACTCCCATGGCTCTGACCCAGACTTTCCTGGGCTTATACAGTCCCTAACTTCTGTTCTTTCGAGATTTGTACCCTCCAACTCTGAAAAATCTCGGGAATCCCTTCTGGCCTGCCCGGTCTCGGTTACTCAAAATGCTCAAGGACAGGCGGTTTGGCAACATTCGGCACTGCCTTTCCGAGACCTCAAGCTCTTAAAAGAATCTATCAAAGACTACAGACTTCAGAGCCCTTTTGTTCACCAAATGTTAGACACCTTTGAAACCTTTATTATGACACCCAATGACTGGAAGGACACTTTCCGCGCGGTTTTGAGCCCGGGGGATTATCTTTTGTGGAAGGGCCAGTTTACGGAACTCTGACCAGTATGCTCAAACCAATCTTCAAAGAGGTTTTCCCCAACAAACTAAAGAAATATTAACCGGGGAGGGTCCCAGTTATAGTACTAACCAGCAACAATGTTTGTATAATCCTGCCGTTTTTGCGCAAGTGGCCTTGGCAGCCAAATCGGCTTGGAAGGCACTGGGATCCAGGGGACAGCCTCACCAATCCCTTACAAAAATCCTCCAGGGCCCCTCAGAGCCATTTGCTGACTTTGTAGCTCGCCTTCTAACAGCCGCCTCTCGAATTATGGGTGAGGGAGAGCCTACCTCTATACTAGTCAAAAAATTGGCATTTGAAAATGCTAACAAATGGTGCCAGGAGGCCATTCGCCCATGGAAGGATAAACAGGATATTTCTGGGTACATACGCTTGTGTAAGGATATTGACGGTGCTACCGTTACAGGCACCATCACAGCGGCGGCTCTGCTGCCGTCAGCCCAGCACCCCACACGAGGCGGTACCTGTCTTGGGTGGTCAAACGGGCCATTTCCGCAATGAATGCCCCTCCCGCCCTAATACTTCCACTTCCCGGCCACAGGGGGGTGCCCTTACACGTCCGCCACCTCCCGGTCCCTGTCCTCGTTGCCAAAAGGGCCTCCATTGGGCTAATGAATGCCATTCAAAATTTGATGTAACTGGCTCGCCCATAACTCCTTTTCATCAGTCAAACTCGAGGGGGACTCCAAGGTTCCAGGCCCCCCTCTCTCAGGGGCCGTACAATCAAGTTCCACCTCCAGCCTCTTATCACCCTCCTCAGACTTACATGGTGAGCCAAACCCACCTTCCTCACAGCCTCTTTCCCTCTTCAGCCAGCTCCAATGAGCTGGGCCCTCCAGCCCCGGGTTCGACCTCCTGGTAAAATCCCCCTCCCTTTTAACACCCGCTATGGGAGTCCAACCTATTTCCATGGGAATTCATGGCTCCATGCCTCCTGACCATTTTGCCCTTGTTTTAGGACACAAGCACTCTGCTATAAGGGGATTGTCCATCATTCCAGGCATCATTGAACCTTCCTTCTCAGGAGAAATTCAAATTTTAGCCACGGCCACACATGGAGTGGTCTCTATCTCCCCCAGACAATCCATGGCTCAATTAATCCCTTTTCCTTTTCATTCTCACATCAAGACTTGTCAGTCTCAACCTTTGAAAAGCCTAGCTAAAAACTCTCCTCCGGTTTGTGTCAACCTTTCTCTCCAATTAGACAGTCGACCAATGATCTCCCTTCTTGTAGAGGGCAAACACTTCATGGGTCTTTCGGATAATGGGGCTGATGTTTCCGTCATTGCTCAAAATCATTGGCCATCCGCATGGAAACTCACTCAATCTAACACTTCCATTCAGGGGGTGGGATCAGCCTCCCATCCATCCCGCAGTTCTCGTCATTTACACTGCACTTCAGAGGAAGGTCACAATGGGTATTTTAAGCCCTATGTCTTCCCTCATATTCCCGTGAATCTGTGGGGAAGGGATGTTATGTCCGCTATGGATATAATCATTACCACAAACTCCCCAGCGACTTGTTCCATGGTCAAAAGTGGTTATTCACCTGGCAAAGGGCTGGGAAAAAACCTTCAAGGTGATCCCTTGCCCCTTTCCATACCATCCTCCCAAATCCGTCAGGGAAAAGACAAGTCTGGGCTGGGATTTACCCCCCCCCCCTTTTTAGGAGGGGCCACTGAACTTCCGCCTTCCACTCTGGCTCCTCTGAAAATCACCTGGAAAAAACATGACCCGGTGTGGATCCCTCAGTGGCCCCTATCTAGAGAAAAACTACAGGCGGCTCATTCTCTTGTTAAGAATCAACTAACGGCCAGACACCTTGTTCCCTCCACCTCCCCATGGAACCTCCCTATTTTTGTCATGAAAAAATCCTCTGGCATCTGGCGACTGTTACATGATCTCTGGGAAGTTAACAAAATCATGGTCCCTTTTGGCCTGGTACAGCGAAGCCTTCCCGACCCCTCAGGAATCCCCATGGACTTCCCCATGGCCGTCATTGACATTAAGGATTGTTTTTTCTCCATTCCTCTTCACCCTGAGGATTCCCCTCGATTTGCTTTCACCCTTCCATTTGTCAATAATATCAGTCTGGCCGACCGTTACCAGTGGGTATGTCTTCCTCAAGGAATGACTAATAGCCCAGTCATGTGCCAGGTCTTTGTCGCTACGGTCTTGATACCACTGCGACAAAATTTTCCACAACTTTATCTTGACCACTACATGGATGACATTCTGTTGGCTGCTCCCACCGAGGCATTGCTCCAAGAGGCCCTTCATAAAATCTTCCACCTCCTCCGACAGGCTAATCTCATAATAGCCCCAGAAAAAATTCAATTGCAGCCTCCCTTCAAATTCCTGGGTTTCTCTCTCACCCCGGAGACCTTCCGGCCCCTTAAAGGACAGTTGATCACTCAGGACATTCATACACTCCATCAGCTCCAACAGTTCTGTGGAGACTTGGCCTGGCTTCGGCCAACTTTGGGAATTCCCATGGGCATGCTCAAACCGTTGTTTTATTGCTTACAGGGTGACTCCTCTCCCACAGCGCCTCGCCAACTTACCCCTGAGGCCCGCACAGCCATTCAACAGGTTAACTCTTGTTTACAGTCCACCATTCTTTGACGTATTGACCCCTCCAAACCCTTTACCTTTCTCGTCTTTGCAAGCGCCCTCACTCCCACTGGACTGTTTTGGCAGGAGGGTCCACTCCAATGGTCCCATTTATCCGTCTCTCCTAAACAGGTTGTGTCCCCCTACCACACTTTGGTAATTCAACTGATCCGGGCCTCTCTTTTTGAATCATTGACCATTTACAGTCATTTGCCTTCAACCATTTCTGTGCCATACATAAAGCCACAAATACAAGACCTTTGTTCTTCTGATACGGATTGGATTCTCTGCGCTACTCAATTCCCGGGGGAATTCATCTCACACTACCCACGATCCCCCTTGGTCACCTTTCTCCAACATCATCCCTTTTGCTTCCCTAAGGTCACCAGCACCAATCCAATCCCAAAGGCACTCACTGTCTTCACCAACGGGTCTTCCAATGGCACGGCCGCAGTGGTTTCTTCTAGGGGCCAACACTCTTTTGCGGTCCCAAGTACCTCTGCCCAAATCGTTGAGGCTACGGCCATTATGGTGACTTTCCAAATTTTCCATGACACTCCCATTAATTTATATACGGATAGTCAATACCTGGCCTGGACCATCCCACTACTGGAGACGGCCCCCTATGTCTCGGCCTCTAGCTCGGCGGTGACCATTTAAAAAAAAAAAAATCTACAAACTGTTATTCAGTCCCGTTCCCACCCATTCTTTATTGCACATATTCGAGGCCACTTACCTCTCCCTGGACCATTATCTCTTGGTAACACAATGGCAGACCTTCTTACTAGAACTCCCCCCCGAGCCCAAACTCTGCCTTCCAGCTATTCATGGAGCTCAACAAGAACATGCCAATCTTCATACCAATGCCTCCTCCCTGGCTATTAAATTTGGACTCTCCCAGCTTCAGGCTCAAGAAATTGTCCTGTCCTGCCCAGAATGCGCACCTTTCCGTCCTATACCGCCATCTTACCAGGGTGCTAACCCACGAGGTCTTATTCCTAATCACATTTGGCAAATGGATGTCACTCACATTCCTCATTTTGGACGCCAATCCTTTGTCCATGTCTCCATTGATACTCACTCACACCTCCTCTTTGCATCCCCTCATTCGGGGGAGGTGACCAAGGATGTTATCTCACATTTGTGGCAGGCCCTTGCGTACATGGGACAGCCTCGTGTTATAAAAACGGACAACAGCCTGGCTTATGCTAGCCGATCCTTTGCCTCCTTTTGCTCTGACCATTATATCACTCACATTACAGGTATTCCTTATAATCCTCAGGTACAAGCTCTCGTAGAATGTGCCCGTCAACACTTAAAAAATCAAATACAAAAGCAGTCTAATTCCACCCCACCAGACCCTCGCATTCGCCTGTCCAAGGCTCTGTTTACTATTAATTTTGCCTCCTTGGACACCCAAACTAAATTAACAAGAGCGGAGGTCCATTGGCAAACAAAGGCCAATCATTCTATCTGCTCAGTTGTTTGGAAAGAGCCCCACTCCCTACAATGGCAACCACCAGCTCCGGTCCTCGCCGAGGCACCCGGATCCCTTTGTATCTTTCCTCCCGGTCAACCTCAGCCTTGTTGGATCCCTCTTCGGCTGACTCGCTTACTTCATAGTCTGCCCTCCGATCCGCCCAACAAAGAGGCGCTCTCCAAACCTTCTGAAAATGATCCTCCACCTGCTACTCTTCCACCTCCAACTGCAAGTACCCCCTCTCCTTTGCAACACTATTCATTGGACAATAGTTAATAATCTCCCTTTCTTTCTGCTGGTTTCCAGAAAGGGGGGTATTCTCCCATCATTCTTGTCTACCAATTCCACCACTGGACTCCTTTCTATAGTGTCTTTCAATCTATCGTTCGACAATCAATCCTCCCTCAATTGTAGCTGTCACCTTTCCTCTTGTTGGTCTAGAACCCTCAGCAATTCCTTTGTTGTCATGCGTTTCCCTAAGGTCGTTATTATGCCTGTCAATGTATCTGAGTCTACTTCTCCGGTAATCATCCGAAATCAACAAGCAGGTCCGGCATTGGTTGTTGGCGCCTTGATCTCCGTCTTCTCGACGCTGGCAGCTGCGGCCGCGGTGGTCGGTGGCCTAGATCTATCCAACTCCGTACTCAATGCAGATATCATCAACCTTCTCTCAGAAAGAGCCTCCAGCGCCTTTCTCACACAAAATTCCATCAACAACCATCTCGCAGTAGGACTACTCCAGTTGAATCAACAAGTTTCCTTAATACAGGAAGAAATCGACTTATTGCCTTTAACTGCTCATATCCCCTGTATGCCTACCTATGCCTTCACCTGCGTTACCCCTGCTGTTGTATCCAACTACTCCTCTCAAGTTCATTCCCTTAATGACTACCTGCGCGGCCCATGGAACCAAACCTTTCTCAATTTTACTGTCCAATTGGCTAATCAAATTCTCACTATTAATAATACTCGGGCTTCCATATATAATCCCGATGAAGCCCTCTCCTGGCTCTCCAAAGCTTGGGGATTGGTCAAATCCTTAGGTGGAGCGGTCTCACTCCTCAGTCTAATTTTCCTCTGTTTAAGGGTCATTTTTGTCATCTTGTGGCATCAATGGAATAGACGCAAAAACTTACGAGTAGCACTTACATGTGCGCTATTCCCCATTACAATCTTCTCAGGACCCCAATGTCTGGATAAGTATTGCCCTAGACCACTTGTAGGCCAATGACGGGTAAGATGGTGGTGTGCCCCATAGCAACCTAAGACAGCACTGTCACTTTATCTGGAATCCAGGTAGTGGACAGCCATGACGGGTAAGCATGGGTGCATACCTGCCACAACCTAAGACAGGCCCTTGTGAGTCCCTCCCTACACCATAAAGTAAAAACGGGGGAGCTATTAGTAACCTTTGGCAATACCGCCTTGGCAATGCTGCTTTCTGGCCAACAGAGGGACCTGAGGTAGTGTTCGCTTCCGCCAACCGAAAGAACTACAAATCTGATGCAATCTTAACAGGAAGTTGCAAGGTCCATGGAAAGCGCATGCACAAGGCAAAAGCTACGAAAAGCGCATGTGCAAGCCACGTAAAGCGCATGCGCAGACCAAAGCACATGTGCAAGCTAAGAAAAGCGCATGTGCAGACTTTCATATATATATATATATATATATATATATATATATATATATATATATATATATATATATATATCCCTGCCCCCTAGGTAATAAAGTGTGTGTTCCTGCCTCCAGCCAAGTGAGTAGAAGCATTTTTCATCCCCAGCCCCTCCGCCGTGTTCCTGAACCCCGTCGGCCTGCGGCACGGACCAACAATATTTGGTTTGTAGTTCATTATTTTTCTTACTTGAACACATGAATTGATACACTCTTCACAATTTTTCGAAAAAGCATTAACTTATTAATTAAAATATTTATTGTGCTATTATGCTCAGAATTAAATGCACACCATAAAAGTTTACTACAAGAATGGAAAAGTCATCTGAACGTGTGTCTAGGCCCATAGTAACTCTTAAATGAGCATGTAAGCATGATTACAGGCAGGAATAGTAGCCATAGCTATGCCATGTACTCAAGAAACCTTAAATATCTGATTCCAAATATTTATATGGCTGAGACATGAACAGATATCTGCCAGAATAATATCTTGTGGATGGATTTGGTTGCTCCTGCAAAAAGGCTTCACAGCTTTCATCCTCTCTTTTTATATAAATACTACTTGGAAGGAGGGAACTGAATATGGTTTCCAAACTGGATTTTGTTGTACCTACAACACTTACTAAACTTTTATAAGTGTGTTATACCTTACCATCCAATTATTAGTCCCTTTTTGTTGCATGAGAGTTAAGACCATTCCTCTGTTCAGAGGTTTGATTCTCTTAACATTTAACTCCCCTGACTACCCTCACAGTGATTTTTGACACTTCCTTTCAGCAGACATGTCAGTGCTAACTATGTGTACTTACTGGACCAAGGTCTGTGTGATGGGTTATGGTAAATTATTCCCAATTATGATTTTGCTCCCCCAAGACAGGTCTACTGTAAAGAATTTCTTGATTCACTATAATCTAATTTCCTTAATGGAGAATTCCTAGTCTATTTAATAGTTATAACTTGGAAATGCATACATGTGTTTTCTAGAGTATTTTTTCTCTAACACAGGTCATTGTTTTAGGTATGAGCTATACCTGGCAACTCAAAAAAGAGTATTTCAGCTCAGTCTTCAAAATAGAAAGTCCAATACAGTCTTCTCTTAGGGTGATACACTATCTTTCCAGCTTTTAAAAGTGATAGTATTTCTGTTTTTTGTTTGTTTTTCATTTCCTATATTTTCACACTTACTTAAGTGGTTATGAGAAAGAACATTGTTTTAAATGGTCTGCAGAGTCAAGACATGGAATAAATTGACTTTTCTAAACAACCTAGCTATCTGTAACTGGGATAGGGGCACTGCCTTTTTCCCCTCTGGACTTTATCAGCTCTAACAAGTGCTTTCTGGGATCATGGGCATAGTTGGTTATTTAATTTTCTTTATATATTGTTCTTCTTGCCCTAAATGTCTAACACAATGACGAATAATTACAAATTGTTTATGTAGGTATAGTGTTCTCCGAAAAGGGCCATATTTCAGTCAGCCTTGTGCATAATGAAGTCTTTTAGAGAATACAGTATGGGAAGTTGGGGTAAAGAGAGAGAACAATAAATAAATATTGTTTATAAACAATAAATAAATATTGTTCATAGTATGTGACCTTAGTAAGAATGTGACAAAAGTAATATCTCATTTCTGCAATCTTCCTTCCAAAGACCCATAGTCATAGTATGTTTATGAGAAGAGGAAAAAAAAAAGACAGAGGGCATCCTACAATGTTTCTTATTATTGCTCCTCAAAACTGTCATCATCAAAAATAAGAAAGTCTGATAAATTGTACAGACAAGAGGAGTTATATTAGTTTGCTATATCTGTCATAACACAGTACCACAAATTGAGTGGTGCAAACAACAGAATTTATTGTCTCACAGATCACAGAATTCCTCAATCAAGTTGTCAGCAGGGTTGGTTCTTTCTGGAGAGCTCTAAGGGTAAATCTCCTCCATGCTTCTCCCCTATCTTCTATTGATCTCCTTGAAATCTTTACCATTTATTGGCTTATAGAAGTATGACCCCAATGTCACCCTGTTATAAAGACACCGGTCCTATTAGATTAAGTTCAACTATAATGACTCTATTTTAACTTGATCACCTCTGAAAAACTCATCGCCATACAAGGTCACATTTTCAAGTACTAGATGTTAAGACTTCAGCGAATTTTTTTTTTGAAAGGATATTGTTTCAGCTGATTTCAGGAGCCTAGGAAAAAAATGACAACAGAATTAATACATCTTCTATGTGATCTTGGGTCATAAAAATAGACCTTAAGTAAAAGCTAAAGAAATCATTATCAGGGCCTCCCCCGTGGTGCAGCAGTTGAGCGCTGGGCTGCTAAGCTGCCTGCAGCCTCTGCAGCGACGGTTTGATCCCCGACCACCTGCGAGGGTCCCACATGGCACAACAGACCTCTCCTGCCGCCCGCTGCTCCCCTCAGCAGTGTACTTCATCAGTTTGCCTGCTCTGCTCTCCCCTCTGTCTCTGTTGAATTCTCTCACCCTCCCGTGTTTCTGACTGTATCCAGTGCTTGTATAAATAAATCAATCAATCAATCAATCTTTAAAAAAAAAAAAAGAAATCTCTATCAAGTATGAACTTTCGTAAGTAAGAATATGGAGATATTGGTTCATTAATTTTAACTAACTTACTAATGTGATATGTTGTGTTAATTATAGGGTAATGTAAGGTGTTAATGATAGTGTTAAATCCATATGGTATAAATGAAACTTTTCTCTTTTGGAAACCTAATGTCTTCCAAACATAAAATACACTTTAAAAGTGTGTGGCTGAGATATATAAAACCTAAATGATAGCAACTGTACTTTTTATGTCAGATATCGTATTATAAATCTGATATTAGGTATTCAGAAACAAAAGGCAAACAACATATTGTCAAATACAGTAGGACTGACTGAACTTTAATTTTATATGCCTAGGCCTCCCCAGTGGTGCAGTGGGTTGAGCACAGTGCTGTGAAGCTGACTGCAGCCTCTGCAGCGCATGTTCGATTCCCAACCGGCCAGGGAGATTCCCACATGGTGCGGCAGACCTCTCCTGGCGTGTCTGATGCTCCCCTCAGCAGTGCATTTGGTTGTCTGCCTGTTCTGCTCCCCGCTCTGTCTCTCGTGAATTCTCTCACCCCCCTGCACCTCTGACTGGTACCCCAGCTCTTGTATAAAAATAAATCTTAAAAAAACAATAATAATTTTGTATGCCTGAACTTTGTCATTGGTAACAAAATCAGTGCAAGAGGGTTTCTCTGCCATTACTTCAATTATGGAGAGATTCATTTACACTCCTAATTTAGTCATTTCTGAAAACTTTTGTAAAATCTAAGAGTGGGAGATTTTAGTGGTGCCTACCATTTAGATGGTCTAATTCCAGAAAAGCCATGTTGGTCTTCAAAAGTCAATTATTATTTATTTTTGATGAACTGAAATTAAAAATTGTAACTTAGGTAAAAAAGATATTTCTTGCATTTTTTTTTCAGACAAAACATATTCCCGCTAATGAAATAAAATAACAGCAAAGCTGCAAGATAAATTAAGGCATGTCTTTTTAAACACATTAGAAGCATATGATGATTTTTTTCCATTTTTTCATTTTATATTTTTTTAATATCACTTTACATTTTTTGAACAATGTATGCATTTTCATGTTGGTCTTGCATATTTTTTTTTTAAGAAGTTCCCACAGTCTTTTTTGTTTTTTTTTAAGTTTTATTTATTTATTTATACAAGCACTGGGTACAGTCAGAAGTGCGGGAGGGTGAGAGAATTCATCAGAGCCAGAGGGGAGAGCAGAGCAGGCAGACTGATGAAGTACACTGCTGAAGGGAGCAGTGGGCAGCAGGAGAGGTCTGCGCGCCATGTGGGACCCTCGCCCGAGGGCCTGGAACCGAACCCGCGCTGCAGAGGCTGCGGGCAGCCTCACAACCCAGCGCTCAACCGCTGCACCACCAGGGAGGCCCGGTCTTGCATATATTTTAAATGAAGAATGGAGAAGAATATTATACTATTGGGCTTTGAAATTTTATTTTATTTTTTTTAAAGATTTATTTATTTTATACAAGTACTAGGGTATAGGCCAGATGCTTGGGAGGGTGAGATGATTCACCAGACAGAGCAGGGAATAAAACAGGCAGACTGACGAAGTACACTGCTGAGGGGAGCGGCAGATGAGACAGGAGAGGTCTGCGCGCCATGTGGGACCCTTGCTGGCCGGCCGGGATCTAATTGGAACTGCAGAGGCTGTGGACAGCTTCACTGCGCAGCCAAATTCCAGTGGATTCTTCAAATCATGCTTAAATTCCAAAATAATTATGTCAAGCATCAGAGGACATATTTAAGAAATAGAGTTATCTGTATCTCACTTTCACAAAATAAAATTGAGGAGCAATGCTGTGCCATTTGTACGAACCTCTATGGAATAAAGATTCATAGTGTTTTAAATATTTGTATATAAGTAATTAAGGTGTGTAAGTATATTTGTGTAGTTTGATCACTTTAAATTTTTATACTTCAGGTAAAATGTACATATAACTCCTTTCCCTTGGTTATAATATTGTATTCTTTGAGAAAACACTCCCAATGTCTTAGCTACTTCACAAAAGATTCTTTTTTTATTTTATTTATTTTTAATTATATATATATTTACACCATTTTTCATTATTGTACAATGTATGCATTTTCATTTTGGTAATAGTCTTTAAGTACTATATTCACTGCTTCAGGTAACCAGGTCTAATTTAAGAAAACAAAATAGTGATCTGATAAGGTTGAAGTAACTTCTTAGTAGAAAACAACTACATCTAAGTGGATCAGTAGCTTTCAACAATAACAGGAGAGACAAAAATTTAATGGAGTGCTTGAACACAATTTATGTATTTGAGACATGACTTAAGTTGCCTAATTTGCTATTATGAGGGTATTCTTAGAAGAAAATACCAAATTTGCAAATTTCTTCTACATTTTCTTTTGCCTACCTGGGTAACAATATATGCTAAAACAGTCATTGTTTTACCATATGTTAGTGATAAGTAGTAAACAGATAGATGATAACTACTAAACTACTTAATATTTTGCTTAAATGTTGCTGATTACTAAACCAGTTTAAAGTAGGATCTATAAATTGTGGTAAAGAACTTATATTTAATTTTTACATATTAGAGTGAAGTATATTTCAGAATTTTTCACTCATGGTATTTGCTTTTGTATTAAGTGGAAATTTGAAAAACTTGGTTTCATATTCAACAAGTTACAATTTATGTGCTTAATACCTACTATGTGCCAGTAGTACATAAAACCATTTATATTCCTTTAAAAAAATCTTATACTATTCACTTATTTAGATATTTATTTAGATAAGATCTTATATTGCTATGAGTCAAGACAGAAAAACAAGCAAATATAAACACAAATTTAAACTATTCAAGATAGTAATAATTACTAAGAAGAAAATTCGCAAAGGATAATGTGCAGATTAATGATAGGAAGTGGTGTGTAGTAATACAGATCAATTTTTAAAAAAGATTTATTTATTTATGCATGCAAGAGCTGGGGTACAGGCCAGAGATGTGAGGGTGGGGGTCAGAGGATCCACCAGTGACAGAGCGGGGGAACAGAACAGGCAGACTGACTGAAATACACTGCTGAGGGGAGCAGCGGGCGAGGCAGGAGAGGTCTGTTGCACCATGTGGGTTTCTCGCTGGCCAGCTGGGGATCAAACTCCTGCTGTCGAGGCTGAGGATTGCTTCATAGTGCGGTGCTTAACCCCTTGCGCCACCAGGGAGGCCCCCACAAATTTTTAATTTTATTTGAATCTACTTTATTCTTTTTTTTTCATTGCTTTGCCTTTGACATTTAGGCACATGATTCATTTTGAGTTACTTATTGTTAAGGGTGTAAGTTCTATATCTTCATTTTTTTGGCGTGTGACTGTCTAGTTATTTGAGCACAATTTGTTCAAGACTATTTTTGCTCCATTGCATTGCCTTTGCTGCTTCATTAATAGCAATTGAGTTGACTACATGTAAGTCTATTCCTTGGCTCTATTTTCTCTTTTATTAATCTAGTTGTATATTCCTTGACCAAAATCGTGCTGTCTTGATCATGTAGTTTTATAGTAAATCTTGATCTCTGGTAGTGTCAAAATTTCAACTCTATTTTTCATCTTCAATATTGTTTTGAAGATGTTTTGTTTTTGGGTACTTTGTCTCTTCATATAAACTGTAGAATCAGTTTGTCCATATCATAAAATAACTTGCTAGAATTTTACTATAGGAGCATTAAATCTACAAACTAAGTTAGGAAACACAGATTTTTGATTCTATTGTGCCTTCCTAATTATAAAAAATGAATTTTCCTGTTTATTTAGTAATTCATTGATTTTTTTATCAGTTATATTATTTTCACATATATATGTTATACATATTTTGTTACATTTATACCCAAGTATTTCCTTTTTTTGATGTGCTAATATAGATGGTATTGTGTCTTTAATTTAAAATCCTGGGCTTCCCCTGGTGGCACAGCAATTGAGCACTGGGCTGCAAAGCTGCCCGCAGCCTCTGCAGCGTCGGTTCGACCCCTGACTGCTGGTGAGGGTCCCACATGGTGCAAAGACCTCTCCTACTGCGCCCGCTGCTCCCCTCAGCAGTGTACTTCATCCTTCTGCCTGTTCTGCTCCCTGCTCTGGCTCTGGTGAATTCTCTCACCCTCCCGCACTTCTGGCTGTACCCAGTGCTTGTAGAAATAAATAAATAAATAAATAAATAAATAAATAAATAAATAAATAATCTTTTTAAAAAAATCCCACGTGTTCATGTTGATATGTTGGAAATCAATTGAAATTGATCCATTGACTTTTGAGTAGTATCTTTTTATCCTTCAATTCTCCTGTATTTTCTTATTTGTTCCAGGATTTATTTTATTAATTAATTTGTATTTTTTACAATACAATCATGAAATCTATGAACAAAGACAGTTTTATTTCTTCCTTCCTAACATACATGTATTTTATTTTATTGTTTTAAATCATTAGCTAGTACTTCCAGTATAATGTTGGAAAAAAAGAAACAATGAGAAGAAATAGCATTGCCTTTTACCTGATGAGAATGGGAAATCTGCCAATATCTCACTATTTAGTATATTAGCTATAGGTTTTCTAGTATATGTCATTTGTCAACTTGAAGAAATTCTCTATTCCTAGTTTACTGAAAGTTTTTATCATGAAGGGATTTTGTATTTCATATTTTTTCCTGTAATTATTGATATACTTTTGTATTGATATACTTTTGTACTTTTTGTATTGTTAGCCCGTTGTTGAGATGAATTACATTTAATGATTTTCAAGTGTTGAAATAGACTTCCATACCTGGTATCAATCCTGCTTGGTCATAATGTATAATGTATAATTATTTTTATCCATTGTTAATATGAATTGCTAATATTTCTATTGAGATATTTTGCACCCATGATTATGGATGATTTGACTGGTTTTTGGACTTAGAGTAATGTTGGTCTAATAGAATCAGATTTGTACTATTTCCATTGGTTTTATAAAAGAAACTGTTGAGAACTGGAGTAATTTCTTTCTTATATTTTTGGAAGACTTCACCAGTAAGTGAACCCATCTGGGCCTGGCATTTCTGTTTTGAAAGGTTATTTATTATTGATTTAATACACATGGGCCCATTCATATTGCAGATTATGTCTTTCAAAGGTTTGACCCATTCTTTTTATTTATTAAACTCGGGGATAGAGAGTGTTTGTAGCATTCCTTTATTATCCTTTTAAGATCTACGGGCTCTACAGTCATGCCCTCTCTTTTATTAAATAACTGATGTCCACTCTGTCCTTTATATATATATTTTCTAGTTAGCCTGAGTAGAGGTAACCAGTTTTCTTATCTTTTCAAAGAACCAGCTTCTGTTTTCCTTGTGTTTTTTTTTTTCCTTACTGAACTTTTAATTTCAATTTCACTGATTTCTGGTCTAATTTTTATTCACTATAGTTTTACTTACTGAGAATTTAATTTGTCGTTTTTTCAGTTTTATTAGCTGGGAGCTTAGATGATTAATTTTAGATCTTTTTTAATACATGTATTTAACAGTATACATTTCCCTCTAAAATGCTTCCACTGTATCCCATAAGTTTTTGTAAATTGTGTTTTCATTTCTTTTAATTCAAAATATTTAAATATTTTTCTTCAAATGTTTTTCTATGATTCATTTGTGTTTAGATGTATGTTGTTTAATAATGTATGCGTGTATTTTCTAACTCTATTGATTTCTAGTTTATTTCCATGATCTGGGATAAGCTGTTATATGAATTCTATCCTTTTAAATTTGTAATGTTGTGTTCTATGTCCCTGAAAGTAGTCACCCTTGGTGAATGTTCAATGGGTGCTTGAGAAGAATGTGTGCTATGATGCTGTTAGATGAGACTGTTGATAGATGTTCATTATATCCAGCTGATTTTTGTTGCTATTGAGTTGAACTATGTCCTTACTGATTTTCTGCCTGCTGGATCTGCCCTTTTCTGAGAGAAGGATTTTGAAGTCTTCAAGTATACTGGTAGATTCATCTATTTCTACTAGCATGTCTCAGTTTGTGCTTTACATATTTTTTGCTGTGGTGGTAGACACATTAAGATTGTTACGTCTTCTCAGAAAATTGATTCCTTTATTCCTTTAACATTATATAATGCCCCTTTTTATCTGTAATAACTTCTCTTGCTATGAAGTCAGCACTGTCTGAAATTAACATACTCTTGCTTTCTTTTAGTTAGTGTTAAGATTATATATCTTTCTCCATCCCTTTTCATTTACACTTATTTGTTGTATATTTTAAATGGGTTTCTTGTAGGTAACATAATACTTTCCAGAGTTGTATTATACCTGGCAATAGAAAATCCAAGAAAATTCAGCCTTAATTCAGCCTTTAATAATATACAGATATGAACATATGTTAAAATGAATGAACAATCCAAAACTGAAAATTGAAAAAAAGAAAATCATAACCAGGTTAGCAAAAACATCAATTAGAGAGTCAGACCTTAGTGGTCATATATGGAAATACTAAATTTGTAACATGAGCAGTCTATTTCCAATGTTTTAAGTAATAAAAAGTGAATTGATAACACACAATTATAAAAATGACCAAGTACATTTAGTATAAAAAATTAACAATTGGGCCTCCCCTGGTGGCACAGGCGGTTGAGCGCAGCACTGTGAGGCTGTCTGCAGCCTCTGCAGCACCAGTTCAATCTCGGCTGGCTCATGAGGGTCCCTCATGGCAAGCAGACCTCTCCTGTCTTGCCCGCTGCTCCCCTCAGCAGTGTATTTCCTAGGTCTGCCTGTTCTATTCCCCACTCTGTCTCTGCTGAATCCTTCACTCTCCTGCACATCTGACCTGTACCCCAGTTCTTGTATAAATACATAAATAAATCTTTAAAAAAATTAACAATCTATACATTAATATATAATAAATTTAAAATGAATGAGTTAAATTGCATATATAGTCTAATTAAAAAGAATTAGTGATAAAGTTGTACTTGTAGAAATTATTTATAATTTAGTAAAATGAGGCAAATTGCTGGGGGAAGGTACAAAGATAGAGTGTGATGATTAAAATAGTTTTAACATAAAAGAAACTAAATGATTTAATTAAATATAAAAGCATATATACCAAAGTAAATGGAGAAGAAATAATACAACAGAAACTAACAGCTTAGATGTAATACAATTAATGACAAACATAAAATCTCACATAGCAAAAAGTGTAA
The DNA here is from genome assembly GCF_014898055.3 of Talpa occidentalis. NCBI lineage: Eukaryota > Metazoa > Chordata > Mammalia > Eulipotyphla > Talpidae > Talpa > Talpa occidentalis. The sequence goes on from NW_023601653.1 coordinate 32,133,487, forward strand.
GCTAAGCTATAGGCAAGCTAAAAATTTGACAAGACATTTTCAAACTTGATAAAAGAAGAAACTGAGACAAAGGATTAGGGAAAGATAGTTTACTACTGACAGAAAGACAAACAACAGGAGTTTTTAGGATTGTACTAATTCTCTGACTCCAAGTACTAGTTGGAGACTATGCAGTCATTAGGTTTCAACCAGAGTTGAAAACATAAAAAAGATACAGAACCTGTTGCAATAGACAAAATGAGAAGCCAGTTCCCCTTTCTTGGGAGCAACAAGTTACATAACAGTTATTCCTGGTGGTCTTGTCCTAGTTATTTATCTATTTGAACAGTTGTAGAAATAATTCAATGTCAAGAGATAGGTAAGTTTTGCAATTTGGAACACTCAGCACAGACATGCAGAATGTTTAGGACCCATGAAGAATCGCTCCTCCCGGTATGGGCCAAACAAGTGAATTAACACAAATTTATACGCAGCAAATAATGTCATGTGTATGACAATGGAAGATCTCATTGATATACTAAGGTTGGGGTTAGGGGATCTATCAGCCTAGAATTCTAAATCCGGTAGAACATTATGCCATTTGCAAAAATGTGGATGGACCTAGAGGGTATTATGATTACATAAACAAAAAGGAGAAAGGCTGTACAATTTTATGCAAATGAAGTACTTAGAGGAAAAAAAAAAAGAGAGAGAAATGTGCTAAATAAAACAAAAACAAACCTTTCAGACTAATTAGTGGTTACCAGAAGAGAAACGGGAAGTGAGGTGGATAAATTGGGTAAAAGGGCACAATGGCATAGTGAAGGATAAAACTAGACTTTTAATAGTAAACTTAATGTAGCATATACACATGTTCATTCTCTGTGATGCACACCTGAAACATGTTAAATATAGTTACTTCAATAAAAAAAGAAAAAATGGAATATTTGAACAATATAGCTGTTATCTGATTGTATAAACAGAAAATATATATCAAATATTGGTTTATAATATTATATAAGCTGCAGTGTACATTATTATAAATCAACATCTGTATATATTCAACATTATGTTGAACACTAAAAGTCTATTTTCCATCCTTCAAAATGTACTTTAAGCACACAGAAAAGGTAGATATTTTGATGAAATGCTGGAGTTGTTGGAAGAAAATTTGTTTTTTATATATGCTTTAAGAAAATAAGAATTAAAAGAAAACTTATTTGAACAGAAATAGGTGATTAAAATGTAACAGTTACATGAAATGCTGAATTAGAAAACACCACTAGCCAGAGACTAAGCAAAAGAAAAAAGGGGAAAATACACAATCAATGTTTTGTTTCTTTGTTTTTTAAAGATTTATTTTATTTATTTATGCATACAAGAGCTATGGTATAGGCCAGAGGTATGGGGGAGGGTGGGAGGATTCACCAGAGACAGAGCAGGAAACAGAAAAGGCAGATTTGTACTGCTGAGGACAGCAGCAGGCTAGACAGGAGAGGTCTGCTGTACCATGTGGGTCAGGTCCCTTGCAGCAATGGAACTTGTGCTGCAGTGGCTGCCCAGAGCTTCATAGAGCTGAGACTTAACCCCTTGCACCACCAGGAAGGTCTACAATCAATTTTTATAATGTAAAATGAAATATTGTTAAAGATACTACGCATATTAATAAGGTATCATAAAGAAGGTAGAAAAAACTTTATCAAATGAATTAGGCTAGATACTAAGGTGTTCAAAAGTCAAGAAAATACACTTTATAGAAAAATTTTAAAGTTAAATATTCTATAAAATGTCAGATTTTACTTCAAAAATATTACATAACAAATAACTACTTTATAGCAATGATATGAACAATAAATAATTTTTCATTCCCAGATGTACAGGTTAGTTTTGGCTTTGTTGCATCATTTTAATTGGCTAGGTCTTACTCCACACTGTGCAGTAGGTGTGCAGCTGTGCAGTAGGTGTGCACACTGTGCAGTAGGTGTGCACACTGTGCAGCTGTTCTACAGGTAGAACAGCAACAATTTATTGTAGAACACCACTGATCCTCATTTCAGGATCAGTGGTTGCCTGTGACCTGTTATAGATGATGCATGTACAGGATACTAGTCAAAACAATGGTAGCATGTTTAAGTCTCTTTGTCTACTGAATTTTCATTGTATAATTCCACCATAATATATCCATTCTTCACCCTTTGTGTTGATTCCAGATTTAAGCTATTATGAATAAAACTATGCTGAATATTCATATACTTGTCTTAAGTCCATATAAATTTTTCTATGTACACAAGAAATTTCCTTTGTCTTCTACAAAACTCATTTTAATCTCTCACACACATGCACTCACAGACACATGCACACACACACACATACTGCATATACTCCCAGATTATGGAATTGATTTAAAATGCATAGGAGCAGCATATGTCTATGTAAATGCAAAATAGGTGTTTATAGGTTAGCATTTGCTCTTGTCATCTTGAATCATTTCAATAAGCTTTGACTTAACGCTTTGTTTTATTACTCAAGATTCTAATATAATGTTCTCAACTGAGCTCGGACATTCAGTTGTTCACATTATATTGGTAAACTAGTGCAGTCTGTCACCTGTCTACAGCTAAGTGACTCAGAAAGATTAAATTATTGTGCTTCAGAAAGGGGATAAAAATAGAACAGAACTATTTGTTCCCTTTCAATTAAATAGATTAAAGAGTTTGCAGAGGTGAAAGAAACTCTCAGCCGTTTAAAAAAAAAAAAAAAGACTGCAGTACTGACAAATTAATAGAATGTCAACATCTCCTTTTTCCAGTGTCTAAAGAATACTTGAAATCTCTCTTGGAATAGAAGAAATATTTTCAAAAATAGGGTAATTATATATATGGTCTTTTAAATAAAACTACTGAAAATCTGTATTTAGTTATTCCAAGTCTGTAACCTTGAAAGGACTGAATATTTCTTTCTCTATCAGTCCAAGACCATGTGTGCTTTCAGAGGACGGGGGGCTTAATTCATGAGGTCACCCAGGAATGCAGATTTCCTTAGATTTTGTACTTGCTTTCCCAGATTAAGTTTGTCTATACAAAACCACCTTCAGGATATAGTCCATTTGAAGCCAGGTATTCATTAAAGACTGTAAGGTTCCTTTAAGGACATTACTCAGAGATTGCAATACATCACTTCCTCATTATGTTGAACTTAATAATCTAGTCATAAGAAGTTACAAAAGAACCTGGGACACGTGGTCCCTAGTTGTGTTATGTACATAGAGGATTTTATTACTGAAATGATGAAAATAAAATTTGCACAAAATATAATCCATGTCACATGTGAACTTTTTAATGATTCTAAACATAATTTGAATTTTTTGTTTTGATCCATAAAGGAAATAAGGGCATTATTTTCTTCATGTTCATTAATTTTCACTGTATATTACTTTAAATTTTCTTTGAACTTTCTATACTTTTAATTCCTAGGGAATTTTATATTTAGTGGGTTTTGACAACAGGGTAATAAAGCATTCTTTAAAATATGCTAATGTTTCTCATAAAACTTCAATCCTTATGCAACAGACTTTTAAGACCATAGACCAGGTCCAGTAAAAAAATGATGAAATTTGCTGTGATGAACTCATTGCAGAGGTGTGAGGTGATGAAAGCTAACTGGTGAGCTGAAGGACTTCACATAGCTGTGAACCTAAAGCAAGTATTGGGCAACAGAGGGCCTGAGGCTAAACAGGATATTTCAAATAGTAAAGGAGTCTTGCAATATGTATTATTATATCCTAGTATTTTTTCTTATTATCTTACAGTCTTAGTTATACAAATAAATAGTAGAAAGAGTGCTAACATTTATCTGTTCTTTCCCCTGGGTTGTATGAAAACTTATTTGGAAATGACGGCTCTAAGCAAAAGTTGTTGCCTGTTTATTAAACATTCAAGTTTGTATGAGAATCTATCTGATTGATTAGCCCAGATATTAAGAATATTAACATAAGCTACAATAGTTGTACAAAGTATCTGACTTTAAAGGATAGTGTGTGTACTGTATCTCTATTTAATTCTTTAACGCTGAAAGTTAATCTAATATTTGCCTTCATCTGGAAATAAATCAAAATGCTAGCTGAAATAAAATCCTAGATTAAAAGCAAGTTTTAACACTGATATTGTGTATATAGATCTAAATCAACAGCTGATTATATTTTATAAAGCAGTAGTTGTTTATATTATTTGGTAAGTTTACATTTTACTGCCTCATGATAACTACTTAATGTAATGCCAGGTGAGAAGGTAATTTCAATAGTTATAACAAGGAGAATTTCAGTGTTCTCAAATACTTATGACATTCTTGCTCTATGTATTTGTTGGATTGTTTTGTGATAGACTGTTCATGCAGTGAGTAATCCTCAGCTAAGCCACTCACTGGTCCTTGTTTCTTGGCTACATCAGCCTCTGATCAACCATCAGAACAGAGCAATTTTAGTCACTTCTGTCCCCCTGCATCTGTTCCAAGGGATATCATGCACAGCAAATTAGTGATCTCAAATACCAAACTGGCACAGGTGTTTGGGTCACACACTTTCATTTTAAACAAGTAATTGAAAAATAGTCTTTACCTGGCCAGAAAAGAAATGAACTAAAGTTCTGTGCCATATTTGTTTATTTTCAGGGAGAATTCTATTGTCATTTAGGTTATTTCCCTTATAATCTTTGCTTATAGGATAATTATGTTTTATTTCGCCCCTAACCTGTACACTTAGGGAGAAAATAGGAGAACAGATGCAGACTTTATCAAGAGGCCTATTGTAGTCCAAAAGTTGTAAATCATTCTTTTTTGCTGTTATGGAAAGAGAATGGGAATGGAATGCAAAAATAAGTAGTCATGCCAAGTCATGCTAGAAATTCTATTCACCATCAAATTAAAAAAAAATCAAATTAAAAACCTTCAAATCTTAGTCATAGTCACAGATACTCTGTTTTTAATGATTGCACACAGATGTAAAAAGTATATCAGTGAAAAAAAATCATAGACCAACTTTTCTTTTGGGTAGATGAACTTTTCAGGATTCATTTCTATACCAAGCATCACTTTAATATCATATCTTTTACTCTTTCAGACAGGTTATTGATTTTTCATGGTTTCATCTCTCAATCAAAGCCAAACATAAAAACTTGTTTGTTGAGTTGAGCCTTGATGTAAAATTTAGTTTAACTCTTTTTCTAGTAATATGTTTGTCAGTGACATAGCAATTTTCCTGTCACTGAAACTAGTGGACTCTCTAAATGCTTTGCTTACCAGAGTATAAAATTATTGTTTTCTTCATCTTGATTGTTCAAGTCAACAAATGCTAATTTTAAAAAAATTAACTGTTTGAGACAAATGCATTACATTCTATACAGTTGAAACTGATTCCTCTTCCCCTGCCTTTCTAGTTCTTTAACATATTGTATGTCCTAGGAGAGACATGATGGTCTGAACTATTGTCTGGAATGTTATGTGTTTCTCTGCCAGTTTTTATGCATCTAATAGAGAAACTGAAGTAATGTCTGGAATCAGGAAACCACAATTTTTATCCATGATTTAGTTAAATGTATATTTCCATCACTTGAATTATGACTCAATCTCTACACTTCACATGGCACTGTTAAGTACAGGAAAGCACTCAAGATTGAACAAATCTATTTCTGGAATAAGCAAAATGAATACATATTTTATTCACTAAAGTCATGAACTTCTCTACAAGCATAACTATTTTATTAAATGACACTTCGTAAGACATACACATAATATTTTCTAAATTGTTTATACGGATGCTTTCTAAATTTTAACACAATCACTGAGAGTATGTAAAATATCAAGTTTCATTTGATATGTGATTATTCATTTATTGTATCTTTTAATACTTACTGTTACAATAACATGAAAATTAGAGGTTAACTGTTCGGAAACAGAAAAGCAGATCTCTTTTCTCTCATTTGTTTTTAATTTTCCCTGTTTTCTGCAATATGATAGTATGAACATTTTCTTATATCACACCTGTTATCTTATTTTGCCAAAAAATGTTTTGATGCTATATACTGTTCTCATTGGGAAAGTCACATGTTCTTTCTCATTTCGTTCTCAGATTCTTAGTTATAGGAGGGAATTTTCTTCATAGTTGCAGTTCTACTAGTCGGTATGTTTAAATGACTGTTAACACACTTTGACTGGGCTACCAAAATTTAACAGTTGGTAATCCCACTCATTTCTAGCCAGAGGGAGCCATTAGCTTTAATGAAGCAGCTATCCTCAGATACTTGAATCAGACTGGCAATCAGCTTCCTGGTAATTGGATTAGTAGAATACTGTGAGTTTCAAGTTTCATGCAATTTGCATATTCATAGGAATCCTATTTCACTCTGATTTACAACTCTTTTATATATATTTACAAGACAGTCTTTCAATTTACAAGTGAATGACCATCCAAAAAAGTATTTGATTGATTGGACCCAGTTCATATTTACATGAATGTTTAAAATTCGTAGTTGGTAAATGTGATTTCTTATTTTCATATGTTCATGAAAATAATGTATATTTTGTATGCAAGCACAACTCTTAGTTACATACCTTTACTTCCATAGTAAATCATATTTCCTGCAATCTATTTTTTAAACATATATTCTATAAAATTATGTCTCAGTATATCGTTCATAGAATTTTAAAAGCAGCTTCTCAGATTTTATGTAGTAAATTATCAATTTATTGTTTTTTTCAAAGCTTGCTATCCATTACTTATGGTGGAAACTTCTATATTCTGTGACATTCCTCCATATTCCTGTTTTTTTTAAATTTTCTGAGCTGCTCTTCTAAATTAATACTATTTTTTTTATTGAGGTGATATTGGTTTACAGTACTGTATATGGTTCAAAGATATGGTTCATACCTCTTCAGGTGTATGTTAACACACCACACCCATAACCAAGGTATCCATAATCCTCTGCCATAGTCCATTGGAACCCTTTCCTACTTGCTCTCAGACTCCTACCCATCCCATTTGGTAGTCCCAATTTTGCAGTCAGATTTCTAGGGTTTTTTGGGGGTTTGGATTTGTCTGTTATTTTGTTTGTTTCCCTATTCCCCATGTGAGTGAAGTCATCCTGCATTTGCCTCTCTCCTGATTTTGTTTGACACAGTTATTCAGTTTCATCCATGATGTCAAAAATGGCAAGAGTTCATCTTTTTTCATAGCTGAATAGTATTCTAGTAGGTATATTTGCCACTTTTTAACACACTCATCTATCCTTTGGCTTATGTTGTTTCATAAATGGTTATTGTAAATAGTGTTGCAATGAACAGAGCAGTACATATATCCCTTCAAATTAGTGTTTTTAAGTTTTTGAGTAGATACCTAATTGTAGAATTGCTGAGTAATATGGTAGACTATTTTTATATTTTAGGAAACCTGTCTGCCATTTTCCATAGGGTCTGGAGATGAGAAACAAAATATTTTGGTGAGGAAATGGAGAAAAGGGAATCCTCCTGCCCTGTTGGAAATAAATTTTGTTTAATAGCTTGTAGGAGAGGCAACTATAATATAGTTAAAGCATTCTAGAAAGGGTATTATTTTTTAATTGTTTTTATTATTATTTTCTCACTTCAGTGTTAATTTTTGAACAGTATTTGATTTCTCACCTTAGGTGTAGTCTATAGCTCTTCTATCACCATTGCCCTCGCTGATCTACCAACATAGTCCCTTGTGATCTTCCCTTCCCTGTTTTGATCCTTCTCCCTGCCCTTCCCTATCCCTTGCTATATGCCTCAGATCTATGGTCAGCTTACAAGTTTTGTTTTTTCCTAACCCTTTGTTTGGTTTCTCTATATTCTGCAAATAAGTTAAAACATCCAATATTTTTTTTTCTTTTGGCTTACTTTGCTTATTATAATCCTGTCCATGTCTATCCTTGTTGATGCAAATGGCATAAGTTTATCTTTTTTGGTCACTGAGTAGTAGTCCATCGTGTATCTATATCAGATCTTCTTGATCCATAGAATGGGTATCATTTAACCTTCACTATGAGTTTCACATTCTTTTTCAGAAAAAGAATATTCCAACAGATCATCAAAAATATTAAATGAATTAATACATTGATATGTTATACTACATATGAGTAATGCATTTGTTACTGTTACATATTAAATTATCCAAAAACTTAGCTCTTTAATAATAAAATTATTAGCTCACAAAACTTATTAGGAGCAGGGATATGAAATTATATTAACTGGTAGGCTTGGTGTAGGGTCTTTCCTGAGGTTGCTTTAAAAATGTTTATAGGGACTATTATCATTTGAAAGCTGTACTGGGCTGGGTAATCTATTTCCAAGCTAACTTGGATGGCTTAAGTTCATCACATGGGTTTCTCAAGAGAATTTATGATGATATGAAGAGAAAGTGACCTGAGAGAAAGTGACCTTAGAGTGCATACAACACCAAACTGTTCAGTATGATTAGTCTCCCAGGCACACATTAACATTTCTGATTTACTTCATTCTTAGAAGTTAGTCAGTCCAGTCCACATATAATGGGAGAGAATTAAACAAGTATATGAATAGAAGGAGGGAAGATCATTGGGAGTTATCTTTGAGTCTGGCTACCATAAGGTATTATCGCATTTCTTCATTGTGAAACTGAAAGTTTTGTTGGATTATAGAACAGAACATCCTATGCTTTGGATGGGATAAGAAAATATTTACAGACATAGAAAATTATGGAATATATCTACAATTTTATTTTAGCTGAAGAAAAATATTTGAAGGTCTTAGGGCTAAATAGTGTAAACAATAGGTTGAATAAATATAAAGCTAGAGGCAAAGAGATGAATCATCAGATTATGTTAATTACCTACATGTTTTTGCATAAAAACTTAGCCTGAAATACCTCAGAATATTGAGTATTAAAATCAGAAAACAAATGCAATAAATGTTAAGAGAAAGATTTTCAATTCTGATTGTGATAGAATAATGATACCAGACAAATCTTCCCTCAAAAAACAGCTAAGAAAACTTGATGCAATTAAAAATTGATCTGAGGAAGCAACCACTAGAAGGACCAAGATCATAAAGAGAAGTGAAAGGATGGATTTGAGATCAATATTGTACATGTCTTGTCTTTTCAAGGTACTGGGCAATTCTTAAACAACAAGAAATCAATACTGAGAGGATCGGGAAAAGAGGCATCAAACAGATTAAGGTAAGCTGAACTTTGAGCACAACCCTAGGATTGGAGAGACAAAAGTTGGAGATTTTATGGATCTGTCAAAAGGAGTAGTTCTGATAAATTCCCATGAATCTCAGTTTAAAATCATGTAGTTGTAAAGAATGCACACACACACACCCCTTAATAATACTAATGTAGACCAAAAATATCCTCAATATTACTATTTTCCTGATTTGATCAGCTTGAACTATTTCTATACTAATATACCTTCCAAATAAAGTATAGACATTCTGCAAGAAAAATGAAAATCATCATCCAAAGCATCTACAATTTATATATACAGTGCAAGACATTCGGTCAGTAATTACTCGGTATATCTGACCAGAAGAAGAGAAGAGACTGGATTTAATTTCTTACATAGACAGTTGAGGAAAAATAAGAAATGTTTTTTTTAAGATACAGGACATTCGGTAGTAAAAGTTAGTTTGATGAGGTAGCAGTGAGGTGAACTTTAAGATTGGCTCCAGTTTAATGCTCTGAGAGAGTACACATCTAGAGTTGAAGAGACAGAGAAATGAGAAGAGAAACAAATGAAAGCCATCTAGAGTTTGTAGGACAAAATAATGAAGACAAAAGACCTGCAGAAAGAAAGAATCCAGGAGACCAGGATGTCTCCTTGAGTTATCATCAAAGAACTAGTCAATATATACATGAGAACTAAGGCCAAGGGTAGAACATAAAAAAAAAAGACAAAAACAAAACAAAAAAGGAATAGGATCTAGTAATAACACAGGGAAATATATATAGAATTTAAAATGTCAAAATTCAATGTTTGGGATGTAATCAAAATAGTAACTCATGCAAAAGGAACAGGACTATGTTGTCCAGAGTAAGGAGAAACATTAATACATAAAAACCATCAAAGAACACAAATGTTGGAGTTAGCAGATGAGAACATTAAAACAACTATGTTCCAAATTTTCAAAATATTATATAGTGAGAAGGATATATAAAATACTGAACTGAATCTATTGAGAAGAATACAAAATTGTCTGAAATAAAAATAAAATGGAATATTTAAAGTCTGATCAAATCACAGAGAAAATATTAGTAAAATTGAAAATATCACAATTGAAACTTCCAAAATTAAATACATGGTGAGAAAGTTATTACTAATAATACAAACATATATGAAAGGAAATGGACATGTTGAACTGTGGGATAATTTTTGTGACCCATTATATATATTTTGGAATTCCCAAAAGAGCAAAGAGAGAAGAGGGATAGAACAATTATTTACACAGTTAATGACAAAAGTTTTACTTCACTAGAAAAATATAACAATTCTAAAATTTTATCTGTGAAATAACATAGCATCATAATACATGTAGAATGAGGACTACATAAATTCAAAATGATAGAGGGATATTTATGATATATGTTTCATATTATAGAAGTAATTAATAAACTTTTAGCAAAATTAATATTATGTAATAGCAGTTCTTCCCAAGATGTGGATTAATTTTAATTAATATAATGTATTTTATGAGTATTAGATTTACAGAGCATTAGACCACATATTACAGAAAATCCCCATAAAACTCCAGACCTTTATTATCTCCTCCACAATTTCCTCTATGAACATTTTTCTATTAGTGTGCTTTATTTATTACAATTAATAAATAATACCAATAAATTATTATTAACTAAATGTCATAGCTTACATTAAGATTTACTTTATGTACTATGTAGTTCTATGGGTTTAGACACAAGAAGACAGAAAATTTAAATGCTTACAATATGAAATAATTTGATCTGTAATTAAAAACCTTTCTGCAAAGAAAATATCAGGCTCCATTTGTAAAATAGCCCAAGAACTGTAAACAACTTTATTGACATATAATTTACATATAATAAATTACATAAAATGTATATTTATGACATAAATATGTAAAAACAAATTCTTCCATATAAAAAGAGGAGAACTCTTTTTGTAAGGTTTTGTAAAGGACAAAAGAGCAAATACCAAAAAGGTCATAAGGCAAAACCAAGGAGATTTTGTACTTATGTAAGTTACAAGAAAACAATTTTCAAAAAAAAAATTAATAAAATTCAAATTACAATGATAGTGGAGTACAATGTTTTTTACTAGGGCCTTTTAATGAGAAGAATGGAAATCTTTCTGAGGAAGAACATCATTTAATTGAATTCTAAAATTATTGTTGCCATTTATCAAAAACAATTGCAAATGCTTATGTGTTAATACCAGTCTCTCGTGGGATTTTATGTATTTCACCTCTAACAATGTCTTTTATATACATTAGCGCTGCCACATACTGGTATCAATCCATTAGCATATATTTTAATTGGACATATTCATCACTTCAAAAGCATTTATAGTACTGCACTAGATCCTCTTTTTCTATTTTCCTTTTATGATGTCATTACATTGCAGATGAATCACTTTCAAATGAAGGATAGATAGAAGCTCTTCATTTATACAGTTAAGTGGATTTTTGAAACATGAATACTTCCTTTCTACTTGCATCAAGCCCAAAAAACACCATTAAGGTTATTGTTTGAACTCAGAAGATATCTCTCCTTCAAATTGTTGTAGCAATAAAGACTTCATTTCTTAATTTAATATTTGATACAATGGGAAATATGTAAACATTTGGCATTACTTAGAATATAAACAAAATCAGTCATTATGTCATATGTTGAAACGAGTTAAAACTTTTACCAGTATAATTTTTGCATAAGGACGTTATTTTACTTTTTAATCTTAGTTTAATTGATAAAGACACATTATGAAGTATGCAAAAAAGCTAATTTTGAAAGTCATTTATTCCAAAATTTCCCTAAAAATTATGATTTTTTTTAACTCAAATTTTTTCTAGCCCATAGAAATTCTGTGTAATAAATCATGTTAATATGCCACAAAACCATTGCTTAATTCTGAGAGTAAGTGAAGTTCACTGAGTACATTACTGGTTCAAAAACATAACAGAATTAAATATTATCATCAAAGTTCCTAATAATGAGTAATATAATTAATAATCATATATATTTCATGTGTTTTGTAATTTTGTCCAAACAAAAATTTTCCTGTTTCGCACAGTTTTAATCATCATCTTCTGTAACACATCGTAGCAGATTCCACCTCAAGTTGTACTCAGAGAGTTTTCTCAAATTCTTGGGGACTAATATCCCTTGTAGTTATTCAAAACAGACTACTGATAGAGATTAATACATCAGTCATTTCACACTCATCATCAATTCTTTGAATAAACAACTGAAGCTTGATAATAATTGACTCATTAAGACCAACATAAACCATTCCTAATCATTTGCCTTTATTTGACAATATATGTTGTTCCCAATGTTCTCAAATCTTTCCTCATTTATTATTCCCCTAAAGCTATCTTAAATCATTTATTTTCTTTGAACACATTTCTTCAACTCTTATATAAAACAAGTTTTAATTAACTCACCACTGATAAATGACTTTTCTTGCTTGGAAAATAAATGAGCTAATTAGAAATAGATGTCAATTGCATTCTTATTTTTATTTACTTTTGTGAAGAAATTGTTTTATTTTATAAATTATGTAGGAGATTTTTTCTTCTCAAATTTTATTGATTTGCCAAGCATTTACATAATTATATAATTTTAGAGTGTAACTTCACACCTCCTATGTACACATGATTTGCTCATCCCCACCAAAGCTCCTGTGCCACAAGCTTATCTCCTTCCCACCATCTCCTCTGGTAACATCTTTATTTTTCACGTTTAAGAGTGATTTTGTTGTGTATTGCAGTTATATTCTGCAAATGAATGAAAATGACTTTCATCTTACAACTGACTTTCACTTTTTTGACTTTACACTTACTATAGTCAGTGAGTAAATTGATTTAAATTTCTTATTTTTTTTCTGTCTTTGTTTTCCTGTGAGTCTGGGATACTGTGATGGGTGCTTAGCTTGGTAGTGTCTACATATATTGTACTCTTTTGGCATAGCTACAATTTCATGGCATAATAAGCACCATGCCCAAATCCATTGTATCTGAGATAGGCAATATCTGAAGCCCATTTTTCCCTCTCATATTCATAATCAGTATGCCCTAGCAACACAAAATAAATGAAATTCTGTGTTTCAGCATTGAGTGTGACTGAGAACACTGCCCAGGTGTAACTGAATCACTAAGATATGTAATGAAATATAACAAGACCATATATAGTCTCTGTCATGGTTACTCAAGTCTGTGTAGTAACACAAAAGCTGACACATAAAATAAATAAATGAGCATTTTTTGTGTTTTAATATTTTAGTCACAAACACTGAAATTTAATTTCAAGTAATTTTCACATTTATTGAAATATATCATACTTTTGATTTTTTTCAACCACTTAAAAAGGTCAAAAACATTATGTGCCATAAAGTCAAACTGAGGTTTTATTAATATAGTAATGGCTAAGCAATAAGAAAAGTAAAATATGCCTAAAAGCTGATGAAGATATGTAACAATTAGCACAACTATTGTAGTCTGACTTAGAACAAACAATTTAGAAGACTATAATTATTTAATCTGAGCACATGCAGACACTGTGAAATTCCTTTATTAACAATTTTGAGTGATACGATCAAGATTGTTGTTTTCTTGAGGGAGGGGAACAATGAGTGAAATAAAATGCAAAGGAGGCTTATGAAGAGGCAATGCTAACCTACTCCTTGATCTGGGAAGTGGTTACATAGATTTGACTACTTTGTAAAACTTTAAAGTAATGCACACACCTAAGATACATATATGCATACATATATACATATATACAAACATATATTTTGTATATGGGTTTGTGTAATAAAATCACTACACAATAAATTTTAAGGCATTGTAGTGATTAATGAAATAGGGATAAGGGTAGGGAGGTGTCTAGCAGATTTTTCAGTTGTCTAATTTTATCAGTTAGTGGAGATAGACAACAATCACTCATTTAATAATAGAGAAGAATAGAAAGCCCTTACTTTTGGAATTGTTGAATTTGAGGTGCTTATGGAATTTGCAGGTGGAGATATTGACATCACAAATTTATGTACTTTCTGGAACTTATGTACGAGTGGGTCTAAATTATATTTAAAGCTTGGTGGGTCATCATAAAAAAAAACAATGCCTGGAAATTGATGACATGACTCAGAAAGAATATAACCAAGTAGACAACCAAGGATAGAACTTTGATCATATCAAGATTTAATGGTAGATATATCAATTAGTGAAAATAGATAGTTTTCTTATCTGAGGCCAAAATGGAGATCTAAATACAACTATAGCAAAATTACCTTTTTTCAAATTAACTTTAAAAGTAAATAGGGCCTCCCCGGTGGCGCAGCGGTTGAGCGCTGGGTTGCGAAGCTGCCCGCAGCCTATGTGGCGCCGGTTCGATCCCCGGCTGCTCCCCGGCCACTGGAGGAGGGTCCCACATGGCGCGCAGACCTCTCCTGCCGCCCGCTGCTCCCCTCAGCAGTGTACTTCGGTCCTTCTGCCTGCTCTGCTCCCTGCTCTGGCTCTGGTGAGTTCTCTCACCCTCCCGCGCTTCTGACTGTACCCAGTGCATGTATAAACAAAAAAACAAAACAAAACAAATAAATAAATAAATAAAGCATGCCTCTATAAAAAAAAAAAAATAAAAAATAAAAGTAAACAGACTTAAGATAGCTTAGTGAAGAATGTACTTTTTCACTATACTTTATTCTAAATTCAGAACAACTATATATTTTTATTTCTGTTTTTCTTAAAACCAAGATAACATTGGATAACGGTATTCATTAAAATGTGGTAACATTTGATACTATCCTGGACCACAATGGTCAAAAAAAGTGCTAAGTAATAGTCTATAATTAAACAGGAATAGATACAGATATGTAAAATGCACTTATAGAAATATTTCTATATTTCATATTGTAAGAATCTATTTGTAAGTTAATGAGCCACCATGCAAAAATAATATTTATAAAATATATTATAAAATATATTATAAATACATTATAAAATAGCTAATAGCTATGATGAAGTTCTTCAAAATTATCTTATCTTCCTTGATGCAATATTCTTTTATGTCTCAGAATCCAGTTAGGAAAAATCAATCATCAAATGTTCTTGAAAATTTGCATAGCATCAAATTGCTCACTATATAACAGTGCCTTTTTGCAATTTTTGGTGTCAGTTTGTGTTAACCAGCTGTATTCCAAAAATAGTATTTGTGATGAATAAGTGATATTCTAATGAATTCATCAATGTAAGTCAACCCTGTAAATATTCACAGATTCACTTGTTTGAATAAAAAAAGATATGAAGACAGGCAGATACTGAACTGTCTATGTCCTAGAAATCCTTTCACTTGTTCCAAAACTACAGAATAGTTATTTCTCGGTCTGTAGTAACTTTACCTGCTAGCTGTTACTCTCAGCAATTTTCTCTAATATAAAGTGAAAAATGTTGATTAACCCTAATATGCACCAAATGACTTAAGCTTATCAACTATATGATTCAAACGATATTTGAAGTATTCCTAGTCAGTTCATAGCATAATATGCACTTATTTTAAATATCAAGATGTAAAATTACCTTGATGGCTTGTATTAATGTAACATTGGTAAGGAGGAGAGAAGGAAATAGACAGACATTTGTGTCTGTATTGTGTACCTTCAAAATATTTGATTAACAATTAACACAAACATTTCACAGGCTTTAACAATCCTTAAAAATCAAGTTCATATTTCACTCAATTAAAAGTGCGTATTTAATCATGACCATGTTTTTGCCAGCTGTGTAGTGAATATTTCTTCAGTCAGTTCCTGCTTTCCGTGAAGCCACTTGATGCCTTAAGCATTTAATTTTATTAGGAACAAAGAGGAATCCTTTAAGAAAAATGTGCATTGCACACATGTACACAATTACAAATACATATTCTTTTCCAATTTCTTACACTTAAGAGAAAATAAGTCAAAAGAGGGAAAATTGACAAACATCTTAAAAAGAATTAAAATATACTACTTTGATAATTTCAAATTTCCTTCATTATCTGTATATCTGTATCAGTCTTCTGAGCTTTATTTTTTTAAAGATGTATTTATTTATGCATACAAGAACTGGGGTATATACCAGAGATGTAAGGGTGAGAGGATTCACCAGAAAGAGTGGGGAACATTAAAGGCAGATCTACTGAAATCCACTGCTGAGGGGAGCAGCAGGTGAGACAGGAGAGGTCTGCTGCACCACGTGTCATGTGGGTTGCTCCCTGGCTGGCTGGGGATCGAACTCATGCTGCAGTGGGTGATGATAAATTGATAATACTGTCTTTAACCCCTGCACTACCAATCTTCTGAGCTTTAGAAATTTTCTAAAATATGAAAGATTTTCCTATTTTCGAAGTCTTTAATCTTATGTCAGTTTTTTTTTTTTTAATATTTTCTTCTCAAGTAAGAAGCCGACTACCCCAGATTTAAAAAATGAGAGGAAAACATTGGGACTTGAAATTATTGAGGTTGATAGAAAGGTAGCATATGATATTATGTGTAAAAGCAAAGACCCAGTTCCTGATTTCCTTTACCACCAGCAATATACAGTCCCATATATACAGTTCCCCAGTTTATAAAACCTACAACAGTTTCAAAATAAATTTTAAAATGCCTATTGGCTTTCTTTAAACTCAACAATACCCAAGAGAATCAAATCATTTTTCAGTTTATATATGAGTAAAGCGATCTGAGAAATTAATTTGCTTCCCAAAACAACTGCATGACTATTGGTATTCATATCTAAAATTTTGATACACTTTATTAAAAGCATGCATTTTTGGAAAGTAAATTTAATTTGTTATTTTCTTATGTGAATGTACTCTAACGTATACGTTACCTATACACACATTTATCAGGCAAGTATATTAAAGAGCTCTTTGTGTATCTTTAAAATTTAATTTATATGCATATGATTCTATCTGTAAGTTTTATTTTTCTATATAAATCATGCATTATGAATAACAACACATGCTTTATGTGGAATTTGGAAATGGTACAAGCAGAATAATATTCCATGTTATTAAAATATATTAAAACCAAAACAACTAAAAAGATGCTATGCAAATTGCAATTTTGGTGCAATTATACCGTTCATTTTAAAGACGGACACATACATGCTTTTGAAATAGGCAAATTTTTACCCATAATACAAAGTAGGAAAAAATAAAGGAGACTGCAAAGTGAAACCATTTTCTGTAATTCTGAAACTCAATGTACTTTGAACTTCTCATTCTGGCTGTAAAAGTCACTACTTGTTTTCCCTAGAAAAACTTTGATTTGACAAAAGGTGAAAACTATCATAGAGTAATTTAACTATGATTCTGTAAGTCAAGGAATACTTAATTTACTGAGTTTAACTATAAGGACTATGCAATGTTCAGAAAGAGAGAGTGAGAGACATGGATGGAGCTGGAAAGGATCATGCTCAGCGAAATAAGCCAGAAAGAAAAAGAAAAATACTGGATGGTCTCACTCATAGCAGGAATCTAGAAAACTTAAATAAGGGGCCAGGAAAAAGAATAACTATAAGAAAGTAAAAATCAAAATTAACAAACAACTATGAACCAGAGACACTCTTTGGAGGGTGGGGGGCGGGGAAAGGAGGGATTGGGGTCAAAATAAGGGGGTTGTAATTGTATGGGGAATATAAAAAATAAAATTTAAATAAAATGTGGAAAAAAAAAGAAAGAGTGAGAGAAACAGGAACCAAATTAATCTAAGAGAGAGTGATTAAAATGACAATTTATCAAGTTTTTTCCATATTGGTAATTCACTTATTTATTGTTTCTTAATTTTTTGTTATTTCCTTACTATTTTTGGCTATTATGAACATAGAAATGAATATGTTTCTTCATATTCTGCTTTATATTCATTGTGTAAACACCTAAGAGTGGAATCACTGGATCGTATGGTATTTCCATTTCTAGTTCTTTAAAAAATCTTCCAACCAGTTCAGTATATATTATAGCTATATCGTATATAGTACATTCCCACCAACAGTGAATGGGTGTTCCTTTTTCTCACCTCCTTGCCAGTACCAGCTCTTTCCAGTCTTCTTTAGATAGATTATTCTCACAGTGGAGAGAGGACAACTCGTGATTTTTAACTTGTATTTTTCTTATGATAAGTGATATCTGTGCTAATTTACCACTTGTTTAGCCTTTTGTAAGTTTTTTTTATAAGCCTCACCTAAATATGAAAAATAGGAGGTGTCTTTGTGATATAGCCAATATACCTAATGCCTAGAAGACATTCAGTGCTAGAAAATTTAGTATTGTTCAGAATTGCAGGATCTACTCAGATACAAAATTAATAGAAAGAATTATAAAAATATTAATGTTCAGATTTTCTGTAAACTACAAATCAAAAATGTCCTCAATTATATATACCAGTGGGCCTCCCCTGGTGGCGCAGCGGTTGAGCACTGGGCTGCGAGGCTGCCTGCAGCCTCTGCAGCACCGGTTAGTTCCCTGGCCGCTGGTGAGGGTCCCACAAAATATCCTGAAGAAGTCATGGCAGGAATAATTCACATTTTTTATTTTTATTTGTTGAAGTATATTAGGCAAAAAATAACAATGAATGCACAAATAAGCATGGATTCTGCTTGCTGAACACATAACTAATATAAAGCCGAAGATTGGCTCATGAAAATGAATAATAAATAAGAAATTCTATAGTGAAAATTGGTTCTCTGGCAGTCTAATTAAAATCCTGAATTTCTCTGAAACTTACATAATGTCATAATGCAAAATTACTTCATTTTAAAAAAAGCACTTAAACAAAATAAAGCAAAGCAAAACCCTGAATTTCTGAGAGATTTATATGAACTGGCACAGATAATATTGTCTTTATATCTCCGATCAATGGGTTGGAATCATACTTAAAATGTTTCTTATAGAATTCAAAATATTATCCTTATCCATTTTGTTGAAAGGTGATTTATTTCTGTCTGGTATAGCAGACTCAGATGGGAGCTATCCACATAAAGTGTATAGGTTTGTGCTTTTTCATTAGCTTAACATTAACATTAATAGCTAACTCTTGCAGCCAGCTGCTTTTTAATCTGGCTTGCCCCATTTACCTTTTTACAATGAGATACACACATGGTAGGATCAAAGTAGAAAATTAAGCAGCATGACTCTGAAGAAAACACATTATAAGCATTATCTAGTTTCTAATTAGACTCTAGCACAACCCTCATCTGCAATGATTAATGCACTCTCAACAAAAGAAAAAAAAATGAGTCATCCTGTATATGAAAGATATTTGGTTAACACTGCAATTAATCTTTCCATTTATGGGAGAAAATTGTTTATTACAAAGTTTGCTTACCTAACAAACATAGATAAATGATTCTAGATGCCAGTCAAAATAATTTCAAGTATGGTCTCACTGTGTTTCAGTATTGATTAATTTGATCTAATATTTTCTTGATGTGCTGGCTTCTTTATGCTAAATTACCTCAGATAGTTGGAGTCTTAATCATACATCACTAACATAAGCAGAAAAATCTCATAAATACTGCTTATTTTAAACAGTTACACAGTCTTGAAAATAGTTCATTTTCACAACTATAGCAAATTCTAAAATGACATAACTGAACCAAGACAAAGAGAATGAATGATGCTGATATTGAATGTGAAGACCATTTAATAAATAAGGTTAGATTGAAATAATCATTATTTACAATATCATTCCATCACTTTAATTATCAATAGTTTCCAATTCAAATGGTACCATATATCACAACAGAAATAATATTCTGGAGATACAATGACACACTGAAATTATTTATGAAAACTCCATATAGCTCATGATTAATGAATGGTTTGTAACAGATTTTTTTTAACTGGTTGATCGCACTTCCCTTTATTAATGATACAGATTTCCTTAAATGATATCCATCTTTGGCATTGAGTGCCATTCTGTGGAACTTTTTTTTTTTAAATGACTCAATAAGAGTTACTTTCTTTGTATAAATATTTTATTGAGTTACTATTGGTTTACATCATTGTTTCCATGATATAAGTATAAGATCTCCCCTTTGGGCATTGTTGCCACATTGTGGCCACCATCATAAACCCTGAAAGTTGTTTTCAAGCAGAGTTAATACATTGCATATTTTCAAAATGTGTTTTACATGCATTGCTCAGTAGAAAGCAATAATATAAATTTAAATATATATATTTAAAATATATATATTTAAATATATATATTTAAATATATATATTTAAAATATCCAAAATGATGTCCTATGGTCCTAGGACTATTGATGTAGCACAGGAACAATTGTTTTCCTGTGTAACATGATGAAAACCTTTATCTCTAAGACTGTAAATCCTCATTCTGGTGAGCCCACTTATGTTAGTAAGATAATACTATAGTATTAGAAAGTTATCAGTTTAGTTTATTCTCTTTTCTTTCTTCATTTGTATTTTAATAGATAATATGTCCATGTGATTAAAAACTAGAAGTAAGAAAAATCTTTATATTAAGAAATTCTTATTGAGAAATATCTGTTGATTTGCTAATACTTCACCCATACTTCACCTTTTCACAGATCACAAATCAGTGATTAACAACTTGTTTTATAGCTGAACTTTTAAACTCTTCTATCCACTTTTCTTACCTTCACCACCTTTACTATATAATTTTTCTCTTCTTGAAGATAAAAGTACTGTGTGTTCTCCAAATGGTAGCTATTTTTCTTTTAATTTGATTTGTAACTTCTATGCACTTCTAATTTTGCTTTCTTGTGAATCTCATAAATATTAGGAGTATGGTTCCATGGGGGGAAAAGATGATCTTGGGACCCAATCTATGCAGTAATAACTGGTTCTTCTGTGGTTTATTATTAAATCATTGAATGGGTGTGCCCACAAGTTCTACTTAAAGGATTAGACTCAAGCAATATGTGTAATATATTTAATGCTAAACATTACATTGCATATACACATGTCACATTTGATTTCTTTTGTATCTGATAGGTTATAATTTCATAAGCTGATTAGGACTCATGTGGCATTACAGCTTCACTCTGAATTGACACTGGAGACAAAAAATCCTCTTATAGTTGGTAAAATTTAAGAAGGATATTTTATTACCTATTTTTCCTGGTTGGAGATCTGTCAAAGTTAAAATCCACACTGATGCACAGTGGCTAATATTGACCAGGGATATGAGAACTTGGGAGAATTAAGATTATACTATTGATGAAGAAGTTTGGGAATGAAGTATAAAGATGAAGAACTATCCATTATAGACTCAAACTGAAAATGTGTTTGTTCTAAGTGAATGTTCAATCAAATGATAGCCAGGAGAAAAAAATAATGTAGTCATCAGTTGACAAAATGATTTACCTTGTAAAAGTTAGTAAACATTTTCTTCAATTTCCATTCTTCTTGTTAAATGACTAATGAAAAATTTTGATGTAGCAAGAATGGGCACAATACATGGTCCAACGTCTTCTTTTTTTCCTTTTTGGCTCACCAAGGCTTAATGGGTTAACGTTACAGTTTGATGTTCAATAGGCACTAGCTATCGTTAACCCAAAGACTTTTTACCTGGTACCATTCATTGTGGGTTGATTATATTGAATATCTTCCATCTTGGAAGGAGACCTATTTGCCCTTATTATTACAGTGGGCTTTCCTTTCTTGTCTGTCACCATTTGTGCATTCTGTCACTATTTGCATTCTTACTGAATCCACATTCACTTAGATATTTCTGTGATCTGGAAGCTATCCTTGTAGCAAGAGAAGAAAGAAATTGCACTCATTCTTATAAGGTTATAAATTTTACCATATTTATCATGACTGAAAAACAGTTGATTATAAAAAAATCCTGTAGAATGTTCAGTTAAGATGCCATAAAGATGACAATACTTTTGGGCAATATAGTGCTGTTTATCCCAGAGTTAAAAATGTGGTCCCAAGGACCCCAAAATTAGAAACTAGTGCGGTAGCTTCCAATCAGAATACTTGGCTCTCTTTCAAAATGCTGATTTACTTACATATAGAGTTCCACTATTTTAGATCTCTCACAATAGTAGGACAAATAAACATATTTATGTTGAGTATATAACTGCTAAATGGTATATTAATTAGGATTCTACACAATAGAATCAATAGAAGCTGTAGATATAGGTTAACTATAGTTAAAGATATAGGTATGGCATAGATATAGCTCTTGACATATAGAAGAGGAGGTTTATTTTAGAAATTGACTCCTATAGTATGAAGGCCAAGAAATTCATAATTTGACATATGCAAGATGGAGAAGCAAAAAATTACGTAGTATAATTCAGTTCAAATCCAAAGACTTCAGGACCAGAGGAGCTTTAGTCCTGTAAGGAAGGCTACAATGTGCCTTCAGTGCCCAAGGGCAAGAATACACTGATGTTACAACTAAAGAGATGATTTGCCTTTCCTTTTTCTTTTACTCTATAATGAAAAACAGTTGACTATAAAGTGGAAAATCTTTTAGAATACTCAGTTAAAATGCCATAAAGATGATAATACTGTTGATTAATATAGTGCTGTTTGTCCCAGAGTTAAAAATGTGGACCCAAGGACCATAAAGAACCTCAAAGATTAGATGATGTGCACTCACATTGGTGAAGGAGAAACATCTGTACTCAGTCTACTGCATCAAATGCTAATCTTCTCCAGAAATACCCTCAACACATATAAACTAAAATTATATTTGACCTAATAGTGGGGCCTCCCTTAGCCCAGTCAAGTTGATACATAAAATTAACCATTATAATAACCATTTCAGTTGTTCCATATCTTTTGGACAATAAGGAAAATAAAAATTTGTCATGTTGTCTGGAAGGACTCTTCCTAATTAATGAAGAATAACACTGTTTTCTGTTTAAAAATGTAAGCATAGAAGATCTCAGTTACCTCCAAGAAATTCCATATCCAGAGGTTAAAGTTAATGGATGGTTACAATACCACATAATAATATTAGGAGAGGTTCATAGTCTTCAGGCAATTTTAGACATGCAACTAATTACATATTCATCATCAACTGAAGTACTAACTGAAAGCAAAGGGAATGTAAAACCAAAAATCAAAAGAAAAAAATTAGTGCCAATGCAATCTTGGCCTTGTGAACAACTGAAGAAAAGATAGTCATAGAAATAGCCCGTGGTTTAGTTATATTAACTAATTTTTCCAACATGCCTTTCTTTTTATTCATATAGTATTTACTGATTAGGTTTAATTTTATTATTAACTACAGAATTATAGATTATTAAGATAGGTCTGTATATTTTAGAGGAGAAAGCCATTTAATTAGAAATCCTAGACTCGGAACTATATGCAATAATTAATGATGTAGCAGAGAGGGGTGAATGTAATTTTGGAGAGATGAGTGTAATTTTATTTATGTGTAGGAAGTTGTAATGTATCATGTTCAAAGATGCTATTTTTGTTGTTTTGATATTGGGTAGTCAAGGGTGGGAGTTGTGATGGAGCTATGTTTTGATGACCATCTAATTTGAGAAGATTATAATTGCCCATATATCTTGATCCCTCCCCCTACACCCCTTGTTTGTGTCCATAGAATAAATTGCCTTCCCAATATAGAATTAACCCTCAGTAAGTCCCCTACATTCACTCATTTCCTTCTCACTACTGAAGCTCAGCCATGAAATTTAGATTCCACTATTTATATGCACCCATGGGGAATTTTCATTAGAAACATGGAAAAAGAACTAAGGTAAAGTGTGTATCTAGTGTCAGTGCCAATATTTTTTTTCAAATATCTGAAACTGCTGGAGTGGAATGACTTTCTAATTGGTAGCTTTCTGTTCATGGTAGAGACAATAGCTCTTTTAATTAGCCATTTCTACAGTGTGGGGTGGAAAGTCATTACTAGAATCTTAATCTAGAATGTGTTTTCTCACACTAAAATTTCTGTGGCATAACTGCAATTTCAACAACTCCATTCTGAGAGATCTGTGGGAGTATATCTTTGTAATATGAATTTTGACTAATAATATTACTATATACTTATGTTTCAATTTTTTTAGAAAACCCAGAGAATAATTTTATGTAAAACCAGAAAATTATGGTGATTAAAGTAGGAGTGAAGTATGAACCTACTAAGAAAATAATCTAGGTAGCAGACAACCTGGAAAATAATTTATTTAAGCTTACCTGTTAGTAAAGCTTTATGAATATGCAGGAATTCTCACCTTTACTTGATTGTCAGGCAGATACCTAAGAAAGCTTTCTACAATAATTAGGACTCAATGGAAGGTTAGAAACCTTAGGAGTACAACAAAGAGAGTTCTTTGAAGAACCTGATGAAATCCTTATCCTGTAATTTAGTGTCATTAGTAACAGGTTATAAAAGTCTGAATGATAGGGAAATTTGCCTACTGAATTAGGATTTCTTTTTGTCTCATGTTCTTTGTAGTCTTTTTTATGTGGCAAAATTGAAGGGTAGTGATGCTTTTTACAGTGTCACTTAGTGTCATTTTTCAAACACCATTTCCATTTTAATAAGTGCCCATATTGAGGCAGACATGGCATTGACCTGTTAAGAGTTTAAATGATTATTGTGATGACATTAGAATGTTAGAGGGAAGTAAGATTATTCCAGATTACCAGACCACTTTTCCAGGTGATCCCTGGTATGTTAAATGTTTTAATGTTTTGGAGGTTGGAAATGGATTTTTTTTTTCCCAGTAGAGTCTGCCAGGAGGTAACTATACTGCAAATGGAGAGGAAAACAAAAATCCCAATTACATTCCTATGATTATTTATATTCATTTTTGCTAAAATCTTAAGAATAAATAAGTCATTAACAGAATCAGAAGTCAGAAAAATAAATAAGAGGGATTTCTAACAGATAGGTAAACAGAGATGATACCCTGCATTCCAACACTTCAGGTAGTCTCAACTGGAGTAATAACATTGAGAATGGCAGAGATGCTGAGAACCCCTACCCCTTTCACCCCCTGAATTGTGGTCATTAACTTTTCAGGCAGAAATTGCATGACAGCTGATTATTTATGTGAATGATTAGAACTGAGAAATTCTTTTTGATTCTCATGCAGATATTCTCTTCTTAGAAGAGGCCAAAAAATATTATCGCCAAATTTTTAGATGCGGTATTAAGCAATGCAAGTAATAGTCTAAAGAAATTACTCTTTTTTTACTCATTTTGAAAAAAAACATAGGTTAAGTGATTTAACTTTCAGCAGTCATGATCCACAAAGTGTGCATTAAAACTTTCTTTTAGGCAGTTATAACTGCAGGTTAAAAATAATGTTACATGACAGGGCTTCAGGAATTATTGTCTACTTAGACTAGGAAATTCCAAGTTGAAAAATAAAAGAACTAAATTGAAGCTTGAAATTTTCAGCAGGGTGTTCAATAAGCAATTTATTGCTTAGTTTAAACTATTTGTGGACTGAGAAAATATATTTAATAACATAATGCACAACTTTTGTATCACTACCAAGTTTTAAGAAATAAAATAGAATTGAAGCCTTTAGTTTATGCCTCCCAGGTCTCATCTCCAATATTCCTACTTACAGGTAACTTTTATCCCACATTTAGCATTTAAATTCTTATGTAAATTTTAACATCTTATATGGAAACATATCTATAAACAGTATAAAATTTATTTTGATCCAAAAATATTTTGAATGTATTATTTATAATCATCTGAAACTTACATTTGTAGTCAATATTTTAAATAAATTATCCACATTATTATAAGAAACTCATCTCTTCATTTTAGTGACTATGTTGTGCTGTGCTGTGTGAATAATGAAACTTCTTGATTTATTCTCCAGAATGCAAATTAAGATTGTTTTCAATTTTTCAATATTACAAACTATGCTGTAATGAACATTCTTGTACTTGTCTCCCAGGGCCCATGTGACCATTTCTTGGGGAAATGTAATTGCTAAGTTATAATATATGTGCATCTTCCACTTCACTAGAGAGTATGAAATTGCTCTCCGGAGGGGTCTGTACCAATTTATGAATCTGCCAGCAGTGAGTGAGAGTTCCCTTTGCCCCAGACCTTATCATTAGTTATTGCTATTTTTAAATTTTTTTTGCCAATTTAATGGTGGTGAAAATTGTAGGTAATTATTGCTTTAGTATGTATTTTCCTAATTACTAATGAAATTGAGCATTTTTCGTCTTATTATTGGCTTTATGGGTCTCCTCTTGTGTCATGTGCCTTACTTCATTGTGAATTCAGCAAAATCTTTTAAGAATATTTGATTATTTTATTCAGAATTTTATGTGATTGTCAACAGAAGCTTTGTAACAGGTTTTTCAATATTTCATTTGAAATGTTGCTCTCAAATACCAATATCTTGTTCTTACCCCTAACCCCTGAGATGTTCAAATTTAGTTGCTATCTGGTACAACCTGGGTTTAATACTCATTAGGGCATTTATAATATCCCTAGGTATTTCTGATGTAGAAACATTTGGGAACTTTTTGTTTCAGTTTATCCTGGATTACTCATGTCGCAGAATAAACAAATCAATTGTTCTATTTTTCATTTCAATAAGGAGGACTCATTGAGAGAAGAAGGAACAGAAACCGTTCAGTTGGCAAACAGAGATAAAATATGTTGATTTATTTTATTTGATAAAATATACTGTCAACTTTGGGTGGATAAATGATTTATTGTAATAAAACTAAGGGACATTTATTTTTCTACCTAAGATGGAAGAGATGTTTAGGTAAGAAGTGAAGAATAGGCAGCCAAGCTGTTACAAAAATATTGAGTATTAAGGTTGGGTGATCACATGTATAGACTTCAATTTGTTCTAAAGTTTGGACCTTCTATAGGAAAATCTCTTCTGATAAATAGAACTTTCCTTCATCCAGTCTGACCAATAAAATAAACATAAGTCTATTTCTGTAATGCAAATACTGGTGACCAGCAGAAATGCCTAAAATTCAAGTCTCCAGAAAAGTTCTGGAGAGAAATAAATATCCAAGCAATAATGACAGAGAATCTTCTGGAAGAATCAATGGATCCTCCCTACTGTGCACCTCACCTTTAACTTCTCAGTCAGTTTCAACGGCAGCAGGCTACTTCCCTGTGTTTTTGAAAGTTATGAAAAGTCCTTCAGATTGAAATTGTTGCTGTACATGTTACTCAGTGTAGAGACATGTTTAATAAATTGTGTCCATTGCCTACTTAATATTTTTAAATTTTTATTTATATATTTTTACATCATTGTTCATTTTTTACAATGTTCCCCACCCCCCATCCCACTCAGGTGTAGTCTCCATAGAATTTCTTTCACCAGTGCACCTGTGCAACATCACCACAGTGCCCTGTGCTCCTCCCTCTCTCTCTCTGGTTCCTCTCCCTCCTCCTCCCCTGCAGGATATCTCTGGTTTATAATCGTCTGTCTGTTTTTGTTTTGTTTTGTATTGTTATTATTTTTCCCCCGATGTTTTATTTGGTTCCCCTATATTCCTCCTGTAAGTGAATATAAAAAAAATGTTCAACATCCCTTATAATCAGGGAAATACAAATCAAAGCCACAATGAGATACCACCTTACACCAGTAATAATGACACCTACCATTACCTATTTTAAAGGAACACATGCTTTGCCTGTGTCAGCTTGAGGTACTACTACCTGGAGTAAGAATGAAGAAGGTAAAATAAAATAAATAGTTGTTACTGGCCTATATAGGTTATGCTAGTATGGTAGAGAAGAAGCTGACCACTCACAATTATTGACTCTGAGAGAGGTGTTTATCTTCTTGATGTTTTTCATTTATTTTTTTCTTTTTATTTAAGAAGTTATAAATATGTTGTACTTTATCTCTCACTATTAAACACCCCATAAGATTTTTTAAAAAAAATGAAAAAATCTGGTCTGCATGGTTTATGTAACCATTGCTGGATACTTTGAAGTATAATACATTAAACACTACATTATTTTAAAATGTTTTATTTGGGGCTAATTATAGACTGATAGAAAATTTGCAGCAATAATACAGACATCTCATATTACTCATCATGTTTCCCTTAATATTCACAACTGTCATGACTATAATAAAATGATCTAGACCAAAAAATTGACATGGTTATAATATTATTAACCAAACAGTAAACCTTTTTCAAATTGCACCAATTTTTCCACTAACGTCCTTTTTCTATTCTAGGATCCTATTCAGAATTTCACATTTCATTTTGTTACCATATTCTCTTCCAATACACAGCAGTTCCTCAGCCTTTCCTTGTCTTTCCTTCCCTTAGGAAGATTTATGAAGATTTTTGATCAATAATTTTGTAGAGCATCATTCGGGATTACCTAATATTTTCTGATAACTGGAATTAGGTTATGCATTTTGGGAAAGAAATTCTACAAAATTATGTTATGGCCTTCTTAGTGCATCATCCCAAGATTTTATCATATCACTATGCCTAGGGTTTTTAATTCTAAATATAATAATATGTGAGGTAATAGGTGAAAACTAGGGAAGTGTGCAAGAGAAGAATTTAGTTCTATACCATCTAAAAGAACAAGAACTATGACTGACATCCTGTTTATATCTTCACAGTGAACCTATAGTGAGTAATATATTAAGATCATGTCACTCATAAACAGTGTACCAGTCAACAGTAGTGTCTCTCAAAAGAAAATAAAGGATAATAAACTGGTCCCTTAGTTTATTGTGGAAATAAGAAATAGATTAATTTCCCTCATGCAAAGAAGTTCCTCGTACTATCTATATGAAACTATCATTTTTGAAGCATTACTATAAAAATAATCATGTAAGTTGTGAAAGAAAATCTTGGCAGGGAACAGTAGAATGAAAAGTACAATACAACAAACTAGCAGATTGCCAAAGTTAACTTTCAGATTTGTTTCAGAATTGCACTAGAACGTAAAGTTCATATAATTGGAAAAATGCAGTGACATTCTTATTTTATGTATTAATTTTTATTATTCTTACTGAAGTAACATTGGGTTACAATACTGTATGTTTGAGCAATAAGTTTTCTCCTCCACAAATGTTTATCACCCCATAGCTGCAACCAGAGTTCCAATAGTTCTCCACTGTAGAATATTGAACCTCCTCTTCCTTCTGTGACATTCTGTATTATAGTTAAAATGAATAGATTTTAGGCTTAAACTCAGTATACACAATAACAACACTTTTAGATGGGCAATTTCACTATTCTTAAACGCATACTTTTTATTCATTTAAGCTTAGAGACTGAAACTAACTTGTCTTCTCCATTTTCTTGTTTGCTTTTTTCATCTTAACTATGAAGTTATGCAAATAAAGAGTTTTGTGATTTTACTGCCCTTTTAAAGCTATATATGCACTAATTCTCATTCTAATTTGTAATCGGATCCAAACTTCTCTAGCAGGTAAAAATTTCTGAGTCCATTAATTCTCAATATTATTAATATAAAATGTTAGTATTTCTTATAACTTAAAAGTAACCTCAAGAGTTAGCTTAAAATGTAAATATATAGTTATTTTATTCAGAATAATTGTAAATTATAAAAATTTATTATTGCTATGTATACCCTTTTAGCAGCTATACTCTTTCATTCATCATTTTGCTGTTCTTCATAGAGGTACATATTAGCATGAAGTACTAGTAAAACAAAACAATTTGAGAAAGAGTTTTACAAAACCAATAATTGTAAAAGTGTGTTAAAATAACATGAAAGACTAATTATAATAAAGTAAAAATCAAAATCAACAAGCAACTATAAAATAGAGACACACTATAAGGGTGGATGAGGAGGGATTAGGGTCAAAATAAGGGAGGTGGGAATTGTATGGGGAATATAACTAAGATGAAAATGCATACATTGTGCAAAAATGAAAAATGACGTAAAAGATATATAAAAAAACTGCAGAACAGAAAAACAAAAAAAAAATAACAGGAAAGTACACAAAAAATCAAAAGCATTCAGAAATAACTTCTACTGATTCTAAGCAGATTATGAATATTTTGATCATATAAATTTTAAAATTTATGTCCATGTTAGATATGAAAGTGATTTGTAATATGAGGATTATAATATGTTTTCTCAGCTTTATTGAGGTATATTTGACAATCAAAGTGGTAAGATATTTAAAGTATTCGGTATTGTGATTTCATACACATATACATTTTGAAAATATCCCCCCAGCAAGTTAATACATCCACCACTTCATATAATCAATCTCTCTTTCTCTCTTTTTTTTTTGTGAAAACACTTAAGCACTAATTTCTTAGAAAATTTCAATTACACAATATAATATTATCAATGTTGTCACCACATTCTGCATTACATTTATTAGACAGTGTTCTTTTGGCTTGGCATCCAGGTGATGCTGGACTGGTAAAATGGTTTTGGAAATATTTCCTTCTCTCAAGTTTTTGGAAGAGTTTGAGAAGGATTGGTTTTAATTCTTTAAATGTTTGGTAGAAATCAGAGTGAAGCTTCTGGACTTTGTTGGGAAGTTTTTCACTACTGGCTCACCTAGTAATTTGGTTCTTTTTCTTTTTTTTAAGATTTATTTATTTATTTTATACAAGAACTGGGGTACAGGTCAGAAGTGTGGGAGGGTGAGAGAATTCACCAGAGCCAGAGCAGGGAGCAGAACAGGCAGACGGAGCAAAGACATTGCTGAGGGGAGCAGCGGTAGAGGCAGGAGAGGTCTGCTGCGCCATGTGGGGTTCTCCCTGGCTGACAGGGGAATCGAACCAGCGCTGCAGAGGCTGACGACAGCTTCACAGAGCGGCGCGCAACTTCTGCGCCACCGGGGAGGGCCCTGGTTCTTTTTCTTTATGATTCAGTCTTGTCAGGTTGTATATTTATAGGAATTTATCCATTTCTTCTAGGTTGTCTCTTTATTGACATCTAATTGTTCTGCATCTTACGATCTTAAGATGCATCTTAAGATTCATTAAGATACATTAGGTAAAACAATCACCTGTCCCAGTCTTGAAAGAGAGGTCTTGTGTAGACATCAGTTAGCTTGACCAGACTTCTTGGTCTTATCTCAAGCTTTTGTAATTGTCCAAGTTGCTTTCTTGGTGACTCCAGGTATTTGATATGCCAATATCTTTCCTTGTCCCAAAGGGAGGGGTCTCAGTCACCATCTAGATTATTCTGATTAGAATCCAGACTCTCAGGCAGCAATTGGGAGAGTATGTAGTTAATCACTTTCCAGGCAAAAATCAGGACCTTTTCACCAGTTCCCTCTTTGCTGAGACTAGTGTGAAACTAGGAGAGAAAGAAGGAGAAGTGCTTTCTGCATCTGGAAACTGGTTGCTGTAGTCCCATTGAACTCATATGTCCCTTTGGCTATTAGAGTCAGGCAATTTGGAGGTCTATCCCTTGGGTGGTAGCCACAAAAGCTGAAGTTCCAGATGTATGTACAAGCTCCTTTGGAAGGTACTGATGAATTACTTTTATTGTTGAAGTGAAAAAGAGGGAAAGGATGCAAGAAGTGTCTGTACTTCTGCAATCTTGAGGAAGATCATAGCCTCTAGATGTGTGTTAATATTAGAAACTGGTCCCTCAGGCAGCAGATGTAAGCAATACAGTTCAGACATTCTCAGGGGAAGCCTGGGTGATGGCTGGTTTTGCTAGATCCCTATGCACTTTGCCCTGTAACAGAGTCATGGTAATTGCACAGCTTTCACTCCTGAAAAGCTGGGTTTGTGTTTTCCTCCTGACTGTATGGCGCTAAGGCTGGAGCTGATGACAATAGTGTATCTTAGTCTTTCTTAACCTGTATCACTGTGGACATTTTCTCTTTGCTTCATATTTCTGTATATCTTTCAGTAGGAATTGCTCCCTGTGATCCATATATTCAAATGGAGGAAACAAGTTCAGGTGCCTACTGTGCATGTATCCAGATTGGTCAACTCCCCTGTTCAGCGATTAAAGTAAACTTAATATAGAGTTCCTAAATTTCTCTTCCCATTTCCTCTCTCCTTTCCCAGTTTCCTCTGTCCTCAGCTTTTTGCCTTCCCCTTCCTATACACTTCCCTCTGGGTTTATACAACTTCCAAATACTTTTAGAAAATTCTGATTACTTATTACTATTATTGGGGCAGGCATCTTGTCTTGTTCATCGCTGTATCCCTGTAACTAGAATAACAAAATCCCTGTAACTAGAGTACCAAAATCACAGGAGTGATTTGGTAGGAGGTACATTGGAGATTCTGAAGTTTCAGATATGTTATGAAATTTCAAATATTTAAGCCATGTATAATCAGATTTTTTTTTTTGGTCAGGAGCAGATTTGATATGTTCTGTACTTTTCATTACTCTCTCATATATTTGATTTTTTTAATATAAAAACGGACAATGATGAACCTTAGTCATATGATTTAGCAGGGATAAGTTTTATTTCCCTTCACAAATGGAAGACAATATTTTATCTATCGTTCTATTAGATGATTTCTGTTATTTTGTCTTCAAGGTCACAGATTTT
Source organism: Talpa occidentalis (assembly GCF_014898055.3). Lineage (NCBI taxonomy): Eukaryota > Metazoa > Chordata > Mammalia > Eulipotyphla > Talpidae > Talpa > Talpa occidentalis. The sequence continues at coordinate 32,166,196 of NW_023601653.1, forward strand.
TTTCTTGGTCCTCCCTTGTCTGTTGTTTAGCCAATTCATTGAGTTGTCTTTTTATGATTGCATTTTTCTGTTATACAATTTCCCTTTGACTCTTTGTTATAATTTTTCTTCTAAGACTTTCAATATTTTTGTCTCAAGCATGTTTGTAAGAGCTTACTAAAGCAATTTTTAAATGACTGCTTTTAGATGACTGTCAAATAATGCTAAGATCTCTGTCTCCTTCATGTTGTTGTCTGGTGACTATCATTTTTTTGCTGACATGAGTGATAGTGGAACAATGATTTTTTTCTGTAGTGCTTGCCTGGAGTGGAGTGGTTATTATCTAAAGTTTTCAGTCTTGTCAGTTTGGACCTTTCTTTGTCTGAGAGCTTATTTTCTTCACCTACATGCTATTGGGTTTCTGACTTCTTTAGCCTTAAATCTAGCATATATTAGACGAAAAAGAAAATCCTTAGAGCTCAGCACTGTATTGTTCCTTGGCTCTGAGGTCCCTACCTTGTTGCATTCTTTGCTTATCAGAGTGTTCTTATATTTCCTTTATCTGTAAGCTCCATGGTTTTTATTTGCATTTGTGGAAATAATAGGAAAATGTGCATGTATTCTATCTTTCTGGAAGCACACAATTCAGGTTAAATTTAGGCTATATATTTCAAATATAACAACTATTTTAAGTATATTCACATGAGATAAGCAATAAGCCTCTGAATGGTAAATAATTAAACAGAGAAAAACAATTTTCTTGGTAACATTTTATTTCATTATTAACTATTTTAAAGATTTTAGTGAGATCATTCATATCTTCACTTAGCTATAAAATGCAGTAACACATAATATGCCAAAAGCAACACATGAATAAGAGTGTCATTTTCTCTTCCTTCTCCTTCTAACAAATCCTATGGCTGCCTCATGTATTTTCCAAATTACAAATAAAAACTGACAATCTTATAAAGGTCAAATGTTAGAATCAATCCATGTTTAAAATATTAGTAAAATTTTGCTTCTTTCTAAATTTTAATAAAATTGTAAATATATTTTCTTCAACAAGTGATTGAATCGGATGCTCCCTGTTGGGTGTGAATTCCTTTTATTTTGAGGCTATGTTGATATAATGCAATGTTACTTCAATTAAAGAAAAATAAAAACAGGTTTAAGATCAAAAGCTAAAATGAGTTAAATTTTAAAAATCTGAGATTGGTGTTCTTGTGAAGGGGGAATGCTGTCCACTTTTGGGGTGTTTCGTCAGAACATGATTGAAGTTTTAGTGATAGATATTTTCAGTTCTGCAGAGAAAAGCAGACAAAATGCTGCTCAATAACCTGCCAGAAGTTGAGAAGAGCAAAGAACAATTTTCACACCTCTTTCTGATAAGACACTAGGTTAATTAAAGGCAATCAATCTACTGGCAAATAAAATAGAATTGCAAAGATTGTTTTAGCACAAGAGCTTTTCAGCACTGAAATTGAAGAAAATAAAGAAAGCAAAGGAGTCAGTTTGAATCATGGAACGCGAGGATTAGCGGATAAACTTGTTTTTACCTTGAGTATGACATTTTAGTGTCTTGTTTTGTTTTGACCATAATTTCTTCATCTCTAAAATGAACGCCTCCTACAATGTAATTATCCCCTAGTGTCTCTTTCTTTTGTGCACATAGACTCAAAGTTTTTGAATAAGCTCAATACTGGAAATTTTGAAATGCTTTTTATATTTTACCCAGGTAATTGTCTTAGCCAATAAATCCTGTAAAATGGTTATGAGCTAGTATCAGAAATGCCTGGATTTTAATAATAACAGCTTGAGGTATTATGTTTATATAACGTCTTTCATTTCTGAATCTCAAATGATTTCAATATACTTCATTAATCACCAAAGCATTCCTGGACATATGTAGGTGGGTGTTTTCAACATTATTATCGACAATTAAATAATACCACCGAGATCAATCTTATCTTTACAACATAAAGGAAGTATAATTTTTTACCTTCAAAAAGACTCATAATGAATAAAAGAAAAAGACATTTAAGTATAAATATGCCCCTAAATACACTGTCAAATATCAGTGGGATAATTATACAAAATGAATTTGAGATTCATAGTGAAGAAGCTACTCTCTTTAGAATATATTAAATTTTTGTGAAAACAGCATCAGTAGTTTTCAGCCTCTAAGATATGATTAGGTGCATTAAAACAGTAATTTCATTTACTATCGATTCAGGTATACTTCCCATTTTCCAGTGGTTCTAGTTTTGAAAAAAAATTTCTATGAATTAGATTTTTTTTTAAAAAATTGAAAGGTGCTATTAACTGAATAATCCTTTTTAAAATAACTACAATTTATACTTAATCATATTTAATATTTTAAATTTATTTGGAAGATTTTTACATATTTGGAGTTCTTACAAGTGTACTACACCTGTTATTTAATGGCATTAAAGTGAAATTTAATTTGCTACAATATCCCTAGAGAATAGGTTTTATACAGGAATAATTTTGATTGGCAAAACATTGTTATTAGTAAAACCAGTAAGGAAATATGCACCTGTAATAAAATTAAAAATAACCAGAAATTTCTCAGGACATTAAGCATATTTGCATGGTTTTGATATGAATTCTATCATTATTAGACTTAAAGGTTAAAGTATTTCTTTTCTTTTTTTAATTAAAGATTTGTTTATTTATGCATAAAAGAACTGGGGTACAGGCCAGAAATGTAGGGGGGTGAGAGGATTCACCAGAGACAGAGTGGGGTACAGAACAGGCAGATTGACTGAAATATACTGCTGAGGGGAGCAGTGGGCGAGTCAGAGGATGTCTGCTGTGCCATGTGTGTATCTCCCTGGCCAGGGATTGAATTTGGGATGCAGTGGCTGTGGACAGTTTCATAGGCTGTGTCTTAACCCCTTGCGCCACCAGGGAGGTCCCTAAAGTATTTCTTTTCTATAGTGCACCATTGCATGCTTTATAAGAATATAGTTGGATGTATAAAAAATACTATCAGAAAATAGTAGGGAAATTTTCAGTTTTATTGTAGAAGTTTGTTTTTTTTTTAACTAGCTTATTTAAATAGATAATGGACATAGTTACCCTACTTTATTTCCCTAGACTCACCTGAGATTTGAAGATGATTCATATATAATGCTAATAACAATTAGGTGAAAAATAGTATCTTTTAGAAATTTAATTTAAAAATGTTAACAATTAAAAAAAAAAAAAAAATGTTAACAATTTGGGCCTCCCTGGTGGCGCAGAGGGTTAAGACGCAATCTATGAAGCAATCCACAGCCACTGCAGCATGAGTTCGATCCCAGGCCAGGGAGGAACCCACATGGGACAGCAGACCTCTCCTGACTCCCCCGCTGTTCCTCTCAGCAGTGTATTTCATTCAATCTGCATGTTCTGTTCCCCACTCTGTCTCTGGTGGATCCTCCCACCCCCGACGCCTCTGGCCTGTACCCCAGTTCTTGTATGAATAAATAAATAAATCTTTAAAAAATAAAATAAAAGGGTCTCCCCTGGTGGTGGCTCAGGCGGTTGAGCGTTGTGCTATGAAGCTGTCTGCAGCCTCTGCAGCACTGGTTCGTTCCTGGTAGACCTGTGAGGGTCCCACATGCAGACCTCTCCTGCCGCGCCTGCTGCTTCCCTCAGCAGTGTATTTCATCAGTCTGCCTATTCTGCTCCCCACTCTGTCTCTGGTGAATCCTCTCACCCTCCCATGCATCTGTCCTGTACCCCGGTTCCTGTATAAATAAATAAATAAATAAATCTTTAAAAAAAGTTAACTATTCATAAAATCTACCTTTTTGGGCCACAGTTAAAAATCTTTTTGGGCCACCGTTAAAAATCACAGTTAAACAAAACAAAATCTTTAAAACAGTGGCATTCAATATTAAGTGTTGTTGAGAAATATAAATGTAGAAGCACAAATGTATGGTACAATATTTTTTTGGATATAATTCAAAAGACTCGTTTATTACTAAAGTGTCTTAGAAAAGCCAAAGGATTTTTCCAAAGTAAACTACATAAAATATGACTCTGTAATACAATTTTTCTCTAAAATATACAGTGGGATTTTTTTTTTGTGATTCTTTTTCACAAAAATTTAGCTCATAAAATGTACTATATATAAAAATGGACTTTGCAGTTTACAATGTGGATATTTATTGAGTATTTGTAGGATAGTCATTGCTTTTTATGAAATAAGCTTTCATATATATATATATATAGTATATACTAACACATAAATTTTGCATGAAGTAAGCAAAAATCACATTTTTATGGAAAGCATGTTAAATGGAAACAGCTATAGAAATATATTTTATTTCAGTGGGCATACCAAGTCACTCATGCTTTTTGCTTTTTCCTACTACAAAATAGAAAAGCTATTTATTGTTCATGTCAAGTTGACAGACATCTTAAGAACAATTTAGGATTTTTAGTGGTGGTTAAGGATTTCCTTTTTTTTTTTTTTAAAGATTTATTTATTTATACAAGAACCGGGGTACAGGCCAGATGTGCGGGAGGGTGAGAGGATTCACCAGAGACAGAGTGGGGAATGGAAGAGGCAGACTGATGAAATACACTGCTGAGGGGAGCAGCAGGCAAGACCAGAGAGGTCTGCTTCACTATGTGGGATTCTCACCAGTAGGCTGGAATCGAACCCATGCTGCAGAGGCTACGGACAGCTTCACAGTGCGGCGCTCAACTGCCTGCTTTACCATGGAAGCATCAGATTTCCTTTTTGGTGCATAATGTTTTTCAACCAGTTGTTATATTTTCCTTTCATACGCTACTTAAAGCAGTAGTAATTAATAGTGATAATAAAACTAAGCAATCTTCCTAACACATGCATGTTATTTACTTATCAATTTTATATTTATATGACTACACTAATACGCAATACTCAAAACAGACATTTTTTGTAGAGATATCATATATATGATAAAATCCTAAAAGCATACATCTTAGACTACATTTTCTTTACACAGTGAAATAAGAATGGCATCCAATTTGAATCAGGTTGTGGGTTAGAAATTTTGAAAACTTCCCAGTGATTTCAGTAGTTCATATCCAGTTCTAGTCATTTAATTTTTGATTTTTCTTTCTTAATAATCCTTCATTTGAATTCCTAGAAAAGGTCAAAATTGAACCTTTATGGAAGCTAACCCTAACATACATCGTATTTACATTTTAGAACAACACCTAAAATTCCATAGAGGAGAATGATCAAGTAAAGTTGAATTAGAAAACTTAAATGACTTATATTAACTGAGTCTTTTGAATGAAGTTGTTAGCAGAGGAAGCCAAATACCTTATATAGAATAGAAACGTCAACGTTGTATCACTCCAAGTATTATAGACATAAATCTGTGGCGGCCCGATACCTTGTATCCAATGCAAAAATGCAATAAGATTTTAGGGAAAAGAAAATGATTTGGGTAATACATAGCTTAATAGAAACTTGTCTTCATCTACTTATTGTGTGAGTTTAAGAAAGTTATGTAAGATAATTATTGCTAAGAAGTAAAAGAAAAATAATGCAAAAAATAAGCACCGTAGAACTAGGTAGATGCTTATATAAATACATGAAGTTCAACTATGACTTTAAAAAGCAGTTAATACATAATTGGAAGAGTAGACTCCAGGTCAAAAGATCAGGAAACTCTAGCAGGTCATAATTAATATTTAAATTTAGAACTTTAACTTTTGCTGCATCAGAGCTTTGGGAAGTTATGGGGAATTTGAGGACTAAGAATATGGTAGCTTTGGGCCTCCCCTGGTGGCGCAGGTAGTTGAGCGCAGCGCTGTGAAGCTATCCACAGCCTCTGCAGCGCAGGTTCGATCCCGACCCATCGGCAAGGGTCCTACATGGTGCAGCAGACCTCTCCTGTCTTGCCCGCTGCTCCCCTCAGCAGTGTATTTCCTCAGTCTGCCTGCTCTGTTCCCTGCTCTGTCTCTGGTGAATCCTCTCACCCTCCTGTGCATCTGGCCTGTACCCCGGCTCTTGTATAAAATAAATAAATAAATCTTTAAAAAAATCTTATAAAAAAAAAAGAATATGGTAGCTTGGTGACTGCATAAGAAGAGCTTCCCATTTGTGAGTCAGAGACAAAGTTAAGTCAGATGTTAGGTAAATCCCTTGCTCCAGCAAGAGGCCCTTCTTGACTCATCTACTTAAGTGATTATCCTTAATCTCTTTGTGGGTCTAGCAACCATTGTGCTGCTTTTCTTGGGTGTTTGATTTTACAATTTTCTGTTTACTGCCTCATCCTATTTTCAGCTGAAACTTCAGGAATGCTGTGTGCTTTATAATGTGCTCCACACAGTGATTAGCTTTTGATGAGGTGTTCAACAGATATTTGTGAAATGAAGATATCAAATTATAGTGCAAAGGTAACTGAAGGTTTGTGTGCCTTATTTATCATGACAGTATGCCTCATAGAGGTCAAGGACAAAAAGACATAAATATAACATGACTGGAAAGCATAAAAATCAATTTGAGGCTCTTTCAGTGCTTAGTTGTGTCATTCATCTGCTTATTCTGGGCATAGCAATCAGAGCAGAATCACATGTTGCAGTCCTCTGCTGAAGCCAGCCATGCTGCACTCAAGTCAACTCCTCCATCATTGAAGTAGGTGATCTTGGTTGGTCCTGTCACCTAGTATAATTTTGTTTCTCAGAGGTGATTATAAGTAGCATTACTCTCATATAGTTGCTAGGCAAATTAAAAAAAAAAGTCAGATTAACACTTAGAACCTAAGTACAAAGCAGGCACTTAATACATAATAAATACTTTTATCTGAGCTACTATCAGTGATAAATTTCTCTGTACTTCAGTGCTTAGTGTCTTACTCACTCAGGTATTTCATCATTCAGAGCCATCCCCACTTTGATTGTGTAGCAGTCCTAGGTACCTGCAGTAGCATTTTTATGTCAGTGGAGCTGCAGTGAAAGCATCTTGTGGGTCCAAAATAGGGAGATATGTGTTTCTAATTCTTAAGAAAACTGTGATGAGAAACCATAAAATCCTATTCAGAGACATGGCATTTTCTGTGACTAATGCAGTATGAATCACAAGAAACTGTTTTCTGAAAAGTCCTGTCTTTGATCAAATTCACAAGAAAAAAAAAACCCTATCTACCATAGTACCTTTAAGATATATGCTTCACTCTGACTCCCATGTGCATTGCCTAATGTTTCTGCAATTACTTTAAACATATGGTACATCAGTATAGTATGTTTCATAGTTTAGAATCTTGCCTCATTAACTGTAGTCCCATATATATTCTTACAAGGATAGAAAATTAAAAATGAAGTAGTAGCTCTGTCTTTTAATTTTTATAACCAATATTTTTAGCTAGTGAACTATTAGTCTTAATTCTACTTTTCTCTTGGTGTTGAATCATTTTAGTTGGGAAAATTAGAGTTGCAAGGAAAAAAAAACAATTGCAATTAGTTCTACCAAAAGAGCAATTATAATAATTGTTGTCTTAAAGATTCTTACATAGGAACATGGCCAAGTCTTAGGAATTACTGAAAACCATAAACAGAAGTGGGAAATGTAATTTTATTTCCTTCTGCACATGTACTTTATATACTTTTTGGACTGACAGACTTTCTCTGCTAGATAGTACACATAGAAATAAGGATTCTAACTTCAATTATATAAAGCCATTATACAGTCTTTAAAAACTTTTTTTTTCACTCATATGTGCTGCATTAATATATGTGGTCTTTTACCTTCATGGCACTGAAAAAATTAAGGAAAGATGTTAGTACATTAAATATTTACTTTCTAATTACAAATAACTAAAACTTAATTTTATTAAAAGTTAGAATAAGGATTGCTAAATCACAAATAACTTGCAGAGATGCATGTATGTATATGTGTGTACATATGCATACATATACCTATATAAACAGGAACATATATATTTTGAACATTACAATTTAGGAAATTATAAGTATAATCTCTCCAACTTAAAGTGAGAAAGTTCTAAACAGAGTGAGACTATTGATCAGATAATTTCACCTAGCAAATAACACTCTTAAAATAATGACTATAAGAAAAATGAAAGAAGAGTTCATATATTACTTGTTCCAGAGTAGAGTAAAAAGTCTATCATAAATAATACTAGCTTATCATATAAACTCTAGTTTTGTTAAATTTATGATAGGCAAAAAAAATGACAGAAGCAATAATATTAGAAAAGCAAAATATATCTAACTTTAAATATGAAATAGAATTAAGATAGAGACATGACTGTCTCTAAGTAACACTTCATAAACTGTCTTAATGTGTCCATTTTTCAAACTCTAACTTACAACCAAAGTGTTTCAAAAGAACTTTATGTTCACAATCAAAAGTCCTCCTTGTTGTCAATTGCTCATTGTCCAGTACAAGTTTTAATAAAAAACTCTTCAATCACCATCCAAAAACAAAAAACCGGAGATGGGGCCTAAGAATTAAGGATGAATTTTTTGTCAAATAGACTTTAGGGATCACAGAGATTCTGAAATAATCATTGCAAGTGCAAAGCAACACCATATCAACAATGACATGATTGAAAGTAGAGGCATCATCAGAGACATAGGTGAAAGAAATATATGGACAATTTAATGTCAATGAATAGTTTAAAAATAGAGATTTTAGAAATGGCAAAGAAATATGAAAATCTAAATGGTCAGTATTCACTAATTTAATTAGTAGAACCAGTGTTTAACTTTTACCTGACAAATAGAAATCAGGAACACATAATTTTTGTCAATTCCTATGGAAGATCTGAAGCACTTTTTTTCACAACTACTTAAATTAGAAATGTATACTTTTAATTCTGAAGTGATCCAAGATAGTACAAAAAATAAAATTACAAATAGTTCTTGTTCATGAACATATTTTAACAGTGTCTTAAATATTGAATAATACCTAGCTCTACAGATAAGGTATTATTAGTGATATAGGAACAAATATGAATAGATAATTAAAAAAACCAAAAATCTAAATGATTAAGAATGTTCAATGTAATGTTAAAAATAGAAATATTATTTTATGTTCATCAACTTTGAACCAACTTAAGGCAAAAATTTAGAATATCTTAAATTGAGTTGACTATATATGCATATGTAATTTTTTATATTTGATGTCATCATGGCTAAAGAAAAAAAATTAAAAATTATGTAACTAAGAATGCATTTATATACCTTACTTTAGCAAAATAATAAATGTTATCTTGGAAAACACTTGGAAAAGTTAGTCTGTTTAATGTCAAAATTTCATAGGCTTTCACATAATAATTCATTGTTGGAGATCCAAAAAAATAATTGCAAGTGGTGAAAATGTTGTAAGCAGTAAGATTTTTATCAATGTGCTATATATAAAAAATCTGAGGTAAAACATTCACTGTTGAAAGAAGGCTATTCACAAACTGACCCAGGCTCATTATTCAGAAATATTGTTTAAAAATTAAATGTAAAAATAAGTTACCACATTGAAAGAATACTAAATATCTTATTAAACATCAAACATGGATACACAATGTTTAAATCATTTTCAGAAACCTTTTAGGGTTAATTTTATAAGTTTAAGTAAAAAATACTATTTTTCCTTAGTGTTTTTTTTTTAAGATTTATTTGTTTATTTATTGATACAAGCACTGGGTACAGTCTGAAGCGCAGGAGGGTGAGAGAATTCACCAGAGCCAGAGCGGGGAGCAGAGCAGGCAGAAAGATCGAAGTACACTGCTGAGGGGAGCAGTGGGCGCCAGGAGAGCTCTGCGCCCCATGTGGGACCCTCCTCCGGTGGCCAGGGAGCAGCCTGGCAGCTTCGCAAGCCAGCGCTCAACCGCTGCGCCACCGGGGAAGCCCTTTCCTTAGTGTTTTTGATTGAAGTAGCATGGCTCTCTTCTTACTAGGGTTAAACTGGCTTTGTGCACCTAACATGTTTTTAATAATCACCTGTTTTTCACTTTATACTGTCACCAAAAATTATGTCTTTCTCACTAGTGTCTTTTAAAAGTAAGAAAGATTGAATTAGCTAATACTACTCCCTTAAGTAGTTAGATTATTTAGTGGTAATACAGTCAAACGATATGAAATCCTAGGGGGGATTCTTTTAATAAAATATTTACCTATAGTTATTCTTTTATTTGATTATTATTTAAGCAATATTGGGAGGCTGGGCATATATATCTTAATTTATTTTATTTTACTTTTTTGATTAACATAGTCCATGTGTTTACAGTCAAATGCTCCAGCCTGAGCTATACCTATGCCATGGGTTTTCTTTATCTTTTATTTTAGTCTTAATTGATTTCAGCAGAATTAGGAGAAAGTTATTAATAAAATTAGGAGAAAATAATAAAATTATTAATTATAGAATTGTAGTGGAACAAATATACTGACATATTTCAAAATGCAGATGACACATTCACAAATTTGGACCTTATTTGTCCTTGTGCCATGACCAGAGGGAAAACACGAGCACAACCTTGCTGCGCCATTTATATCTATGAGGAACTGCTGACCTTCGGTTAATGCTATTAAAAATTTTAAGATAATAATTTTATTCAACTGAATGGCTCTGAAAAGTATCTGTTTTAAAAGGTCGATATTATCTTAATTAAAAGTGCATATATGTGTGAAAACATAAGGTCAAATGCATTTCTGCTTTGCCTATTATCTAGAAGCATGAACAAAAAGTTGTAAGTTATTAAATCATACTTATTATACATTTTAAATTGTTATTTAACTTTATGTGTGTGAGCCTTTAACTCCTCTTTCGAAATTAATGAAGACCATACTGCCTAAGGATTTTTAATTTGTCTAAGCAAATAAAAACTCAGATTTAAAAAATTTCATATACACTTAAAATTTGTTTAATTTATAGAATATATGGAAGAACATTACATACAAAGATTTCAGAATGAAGATAGTTGTGTAAGTGATTTACAAGAAATCCTTGGTTCATTTCCTATCAAATTCTCATTAACAACTGCAACATCCTTAAGTCCAAGAAGTGTATTGTTTTTTAATTAATTAATTATGAAGTAAAAGAGTTCAGTTAGCCAATTACTAACTAGCTTATGTACAGAGTTCCTTGCATTGCATAGAATATATTAAAAACATAAAATATAAGATCTGTATTGATATAACATAAAATTTACACAAAAATTCAATGGAAAAAAAAAGTGCTTTGGTCAGGTAATTTATATTACATCATTATAAAGTTATCTGTTAATGCTATAGGGAGCTTTTTTGTGTACAGAAATTGTTCTGTAATTATCTCTATTGCACTTAATTCCTTGTTGATCATGCCATCTCTTCTCCTGATCAAAAGTACTTTAAATAAGACTAGAAGATTAAAGACACTCAGTGATGTTAACCAATCTGATAATTTCTCTTATATGTCTGACTGGTGTGAGTCACAGATGGTGTACTGTCTCTGCCCAGCATAGGGTAAAAAGCAGAAGAGAGGGTAGGAAGGGATCTCTAGAAATAATTATTTCATTTGTTTATTCTTTATCTAGCCATTCATTCAGCCAGTCAGTCATCATGAAATAATTTCATGTTTAATATATAAAGTTGAGGGCCTCCCTGGTGGTGCAAGGGGTTAATAAGCACAGCACTGTGAAGCTATCCACAGCCTCTGCAGCACAAGTTCAATCCATGGCCAGCCAGGAAGCTACCCATATGGTGCAGCAGACCTCTCCTGTCTTTCCCGCTGCACCCCTCAGCAGTGTATTTCAATCAGTTTGCCTGTTCTGTTCCCCACTCTAAATATGGTTGATCCTCTCACCCCCCACAACTCTGACTCATACCCCAGTTCTTGTATGCATAAATAAATAAATCTTTAAGAAAAAGAAAGAGAAATCTTTAAAATATGTGTGTGCATGTGTATAAAGTTGAATAATATTAGTCCTGAATATCTAGTACCTGTAAACCAAGCAAACATATAGTCAAACAGAAAGTTAGAATGATATTCTGTAAGTAAGTTTCAGTGTTAACAAGAACAAAGAAGAGGATACAATTAACACCTAAAACTGATTCGAGGTTTGTATATTAAAGAAGGGACCTGGGCTTTAGAAAATATGTGTAATACAAAAAGAGGTAAGAAAACAAGTCTACAGAGAAAAAAAGAGAAATTTACAATTTTTGTCTTCATTAGTTGTTCAAATAAATGTAAACTACTAGAAATTCAGATAAAATTATAGTTTGCATATGTACTCATTCAAATCATATTTGTTATTTAGGAACTGTGCTAAAAAATTTTGTATCATAATCATTTAAGAGTCGAATGTTATTTCAAAATAATCAAGCTATTATTTTAAATAATTTTGACCAACATTTCTACCTTTGGTCTATGAATAAGGAAATGCATGTGTATAAAGTACACATACATGTTTGTTTTAAAATAAAATTGTTATGGGCCTCCACGGTGGCGCAGCGGTTGAGCGCTGGGTTGCGAAGCTGCCTGAAGCCTCTACAGCGCCGGTTCGATCCCCGGCAGCTCCCCGGCCACTGAAGGAGGGTCCCACATGGCGCGCAGACCTCTCCTGCCGCCCGCTGCTCCCCTCAGCAGTGTACTTCGGTCCTTCTGCCTGTTCTTCTCCCAGCTCTCACTCTGGTGAATTCTCTCACCCTCCCGCGCTTCTGACTGTACCCAGTGCTTGCATAAATAAATAAATCTTTAAAAAAAAAAAAAAATAAATAAATAAAATAAAATAAAATTGTTATAAGATTTGGTCCACAGGATTATGGTTAATAAGATTATAGAGGCTGAGAAATCCCATAATCTCCTATCAGCAAGCAGAACTAGGAAAACTAGTATAGTAGAGTTCGAAGACCAAAAACCAAGAGAAACAATGGTTGAAGTTCTAGTTCAAGCCCAAATTCAAGTTGAAAAGCTTGAAAACTGAGAATACTGAGGGTAAGAAGGATATCAATGTCCCTACTTAAATAGGCAGAATGAGAAAGAATTCTCTTCCACTGCATTTCTGTTCTACTCAGGCCCTCAACAGATTGGATGTTTTCCACCACCAACAACATTAGGAAGGGCATCTACTTTACTCAGGGTATTGATTCAAATGCTAACCTCTTCCCAAAACACCTTCACATATATAAATATATAAATAAATAAATTATGTAATTGGGAAAAACAAAAAACACCTTCAAGACTAACCCAGAAATAATGTTTAAACAAATAAATATCTGGGCACCTCTTAGCCAAGTGAAATAACAAGACCTATCATTCCATAATCCACTTTTTGCAAAAACAAACAAACAAACAAACAAACAAACAAAAAAAAACAAAAAAAACTAATAGTTATGTTTGTGATGAAAGCTATTAGCAAATTTTTTGAATGTTTTTTTAATTTTTTAACATTAAAATCATACAAATGATTTCAGTATTTTGAACTAAATTAAGCAAATGCCTGTCTGAACTGCTAAATCAATGCAACTCATCTCTCCATCAAAAAAAGTTGTGCTCAAAAAAATCTGATGAGTTTCATTCAATCTCCAAAAGTATCAAAATGAATGATTTTTTAAAAAGATTTATTTGTATTTATGCATACAAGATGGGGTATAGGCCAGAGGTGAGGGGGTTTAAGAGGATTCACCAGAGACAGAGTGAGGCGCAGAAGAGGAGGATGTACTGAAATACACTGCTGAGGGAGCTGTGGACAAGGCAGGAGAGGTCTGCTGTGCCATATAGATTAACTGCCTGGCATGGTGTTGAAGTCATGCCTCAGTGGCTGGCAATAGCTTGGTAACGCTAAACTTAACCACTGAACCACCAAGGAGGCCAAAATTGATCATTTTTAAAAATTTATTAAATGTGTGTATGAAGAAAAAATATGAAAGTAAAGAATGACTACAACTAAGAATTAAGCAGAATGGAAAAGAATGAACAGTTGTAAAATCCAGGATCAGAGGAAGCAATTCACAGATTCTTTTTTGTTATTTATAAACGTTAATCCTAATGGTAGCGGGCCTCCCTGGTGGCGCAGCGGTTGAGCGCTGGGTTGCTAAGCTGCCCGCAGCCTCTGCGGTGCCGGTTTGATCCCCGGCTGCTCCCCGGCCACCGGAGGAGGGTCCCACATGGCGCGCAGACCTCTCCTGCCGCCCGCTGCTCCCCTCAGTTGTGTACTTTGGTCCTTCTGCCTGCTCTGCTCCCCGCTCTGGCTCTGGTGAATTCTCTCACCCTCCCATGCTTCTGACTGTACCCAGTGCATGTATAAACAAAACAAATAAATAAATAAATAAATAAAAAACCATGCCTCCATTAAAAAAAATTAAAAAAATTAATCCTAATGGTAGAATTATTAGTAGGCATTCAAAAAAAACCAAACCCTGTATGAAAATTCTAATGGGCATACAATATACACAATATTAAATGTAGTTCAGTGTGAGTGAGAGAATTTTTTTTTGCCTTATTTAAGTGATATTTTTAAATTTAAATTTTATTTTTATATTCCCCATACAATTACAACCCCCTTATTTTGATCCCAATCCCTCCTTTCCCCCGACCCCACCCCTCATAGAGTGTCTCTGGTTCATAGTCGTTTGTTGATTTTGGTGTTTTCTTTCTTATAGTTATTCTTTTTCCTGGTCCCTTATTTAAGTTTTCTAGATTCCTGCTATGAGTGAGACCAGTGATAGTGAAGGCAAAGATAAACAGCTGGGACTACATCAAATTAAAGAGCTTCTGCACAGCAAAAGAGACAATAACAAAAACAAAGAGAAACCCCACCGACTGGGAGGAGATTTTTGCACACAACACTAATGATAAAGGACTGATCACAAAAATCTGCAAAGAGCTGATGAGACTCAACAACAACAAAGAAAATAATCCAGTCGAAAAATGGGCAGAAGAGCTAAAAATGAAACTTCTCTGAAGAGAGAAAAATGTTTATTTCTTAAATATTGCTAGGAGAAAATTGATTCACAAAAACTGTTTCACAGTATATTTTTTAAACTTCAAAAAATTCAGATTTTTTTTAGTGGTTATTGGTAATTTATATTCTGAAGGCATATATGTAATCTGAGTATTTTGAAAATAATGCCATGAAATTTCTTTATGAAACAATTCATGCTTCTGTGTCATTGCCTGTTCTAGAGATCTGATAAGTAAATACCATTTGTAAAAGCTTTGTCTATGCTGTTTCAACTGACTAAAATTTTGATGACTATATGCAACTACATATATTCCCTTAACAATGGTATATATAGAGGAATTCATTTTAGAAAAGTGAAGATTATAACTTGCCACAAATTATACCAATTTTTTATTGTTTTAAACATATTTTCATAATTTATTTTATGGTATAAGCTGTAACAGGTGCTAGAGATCATGTATCTTACCCCCTCTCAAGGCCTTCTGTTTCTACTGACAGATGTATGACATTTGGTAGATATTAATAAAAAATTTCATGCATCATAAAGGGATGAATATCATCCAAGTTTAGCACTGTTCATGGAAGACTATTAGTTTGCACAAAATTTGTCCTAAAAATCATGTATTTATAGAATTATGAAACCTAAATGTATCTTTTATTTTAGTCCTCCTGTCATATATTCTTACAATATATAGTTCAAGATTACCTCTTTATTATTTGCTTTAGAGTGTGTCTAAGGATAGTAATATCTCTGTGTTGGTGATTTCTTTATTTTTGATTGTATGATACTTTCACCTTTACATTTGGTAATTTTTGAGTCCTTATTATAATATGTATTCCTTAAAATATAATTTCTCTTCTGTTAAATTTTCCACTGATAATCTGAAATTACTTTAAAATCCATTTTTGGAATGGTCTTCAGACCAGAGAAGTAGTATGGATTGAGAGTGTGTGATTAGAGATTCTCTGCAGCAGCTTTTTAATTTTTTTCCACTTCTCCCCTCCAGCTAAGGCTGAGATACATAGGGATCCCCACTGTCACCCTGCCTTTAAAACTTTGGTCGGTCCTTATTCACCTACGGAGGAAGCTGGATTTTTCTGAGAAATCTGTTAACCTTCTTCCTGTAGTACTCCTAAAAATTGCTTCCTGTCTCCCTGTTATCAAGGCTACCTGGCCCAAAGTTAGATCAGGTCTTAGTGTTCATTGTCTTCCCTGAATTCTATCTCTTTGTAAAGTATCCTCTGAGAATTTCTCTTCACTTTCTAAAAAGTCAGTCAGGCATTAAAAAATAAAATAAAATAACTTTTCTTTTTCCACTAAAATAACCTCATACCCAAGATTCTTGGATATGTTTAACTGGGGGATTATTTTTGATCATCTTATTTAAAAATGCATCTAAAACTGATAGTACCCCAGGACCTACAAACTTGCATCCAGTGAAGAG
The DNA here is from genome assembly GCF_014898055.3 of Talpa occidentalis. Classification (NCBI taxonomy): domain Eukaryota; kingdom Metazoa; phylum Chordata; class Mammalia; order Eulipotyphla; family Talpidae; genus Talpa; species Talpa occidentalis. Next base: position 32,182,529 of record NW_023601653.1, read on the forward strand.
GTCTGGCCATCCGTACTCACAAAGACAAAAGGCCGTTAGTGTGAAAGAACTTTGATGGTATTAGTGTGCCTAGAGAGAGAAGAGAAGAAAGGATAACAGTTATCCAAGTCCCCAAGTTATCCAGTCCCTCATGATGACCCAAATAGGGTCAGTTCAAAGCAGGGATGCTGAGGCCTGAAAGCTTGTTACAAGTCTAGTGCACTTTCTGGCAGACAACTCCAGGAAAGGGGTTCTGAAGCAGGTCCCAGGAAGCTGGGGAAACAAGAGCAGAATCAAAATACAAGTCAATGTAATGGTACCATTTTCAGCCTCCCCATATAGCTCTCACCCACATGTCTCTTACAGCATTTTTAAATGTCTCTGCCCTGTGCATATCCTCCCATGTCTGCTAAGTCCTTGGTGCAATCCAGAGCAAAGCAAGCATACCCTTCTTTTTCATATGCCTGTCTAAAGACTGCCTTCCATGTTATATCGCTTCATCCGGGCAATCAGTTCTGTCCCTCATCAGGTAGGGGCAGGGGACATTGTTCTTCCCCCTTTTATGGAGAGATCTCTGTAAGACATTCTTTCTTGTCTTTGTTCACTCAGAGAGAAATGAGGAAAGGCAACGGTGGGGCAGAGGCCAGTAATACTTTGTAACCTGCAGAAAGAGCAAATTAAGTAATTCACCATAGGTTAGCTTAGAAATTATTTCCCCTTGGCACCAGTGTTGGGGTTTTAATTCTGGATTCTTCAATAGGTAAACACATCTGAAAACTAGGCTTTGGGTTAGAAAATTCCAGTGGAGATCAAGAGAGCTGTCCAGATGAATATGACATAGAAGTGAGAACAACACAAAGAACAAAACACAGCCATCCACTTTTTAGCTGTAGATTTTGGAAGGGAAATCAAACATTACCCAAGTTGATGTTAAATTGTAAAGGCAAGAAGATTCCAAACATAAGACTCTAACTAGGATGGAAAAAGAAGACAGCTTATAAAATATTAAAGAAAAAATAAAATATGAATATTCTCCAGATCAGAGGACTTGAATACCTATGAAAATCATCTATTGTAAAATACTGAAAACAGTTTCTTAAAAGTGGAATGCAGAGTAAAGTCTACAAAAGCATATTCCCATTCACCACACTCATGAAAGTAAACTTAGCTAGAAATTAATTACTTAGATTAGTATAAACTATAACTATGGAAAGTACATATATGTGAACAATGATATGAAAATATTTCTCTCTTTCACGTGTAAAATAATATAGCAATAAAGGTTAAAAAATGTATTCAACTGGGCAAAATAATGTTAAATTCATACAGAAGAATAAACAGAAATAGATAACCAAGACATTAAAGTATATACTGATGTTCTATTAAACATCAAAACATAAAGTTAAAATGACTAAGTTTTTGGTGTGATATAAAAATCATCAGTGGAGTAGATTAATGAAATATAATGAAAATTACAGTAATATAGTTATTATTAAACTAGATTTGTTATTATATTTCTATCATTTCTAAGATTTTTGAAACTTTTTTTTATAGTGTGGTTTCACAAATGATATAATTGGACTATTTGGCATAAAATCATAAAAATGATTTCCATATTATTCTATGGTTCATGGAATAATTATTTAATACAAAATTTTATGTATATTCCCTTTGAACTAAAGACTAAATATTTAGATAATATATTTATTTATTTATTTATTTATTTATTTATACAAGCACTGGGTACAGACAGAAGCGTGAGAGGGTGAGCGAATTCACCAGAGCGAGAGCAGAGAGCAGAGCAGGCAGACTGACAAAGTACACTGCTGAGGGGAGCAGTGGGCAGCAGGAGAGGTCTGCGCGCCATGTGGGACCCTCGCCCGGTGGCCAGGGATCGAACCGGTGCTGCAGAGGCTGTGGGCAGCTTCACAACCCAGCGCTCAACCGCTGCGCCACCGGGGAGGCCCTAGATAACATATTTAGCTGAATTATTATCAACTTTTAAGATTTATTATTTGGAATAAGATTTTTCCATAATAAACAAAGGATGAGGTTTGTGTACATAAAACAGGTCAATGGGTAGAGATCCAGAGAGAATGCAATGTTGGGGAAGGGTATGATAAAAATATTTCTAAGTGCCTATGCATATATGACTCCAGATTATAGTTCAAATACATATTTATTACTGCTCCCATTTCTCTTGTATGTAACATGCCTGAGTGCTTGATAGAGTATTTAATAAAATTGACATTTATTCTTTCTCTATTTCTCTCCATCTTACATAGCTCATCACCCTTTACAATACTCAGAAAACTTTGTGCAATCACCATATTTTAAATTCATATTTTTGTATTTGCAAGTTTACATTCTCAAGTTCATTTTCCAGCAAGAGTCTATATGAAAATCAGAATGCAAAATAGCTAATATACAGTGAACTTTCCACAAAATAATAGTGAGCTTCCCCAAAAAATGTGATTCTTAAATCTTCTGTTGTGATATCATGCACTTTGAAAATATTTTTCCTACTCCTTCTAATAAAAAAACAAAACAATAATAATAGTAAACAATAATTCAGAAGGTCTAAGCAGATCCTGTTTCTTTCTACTGCATAAGAGTATTTACTTGTTAGAGAAAATAAGAACTTCTGCATAGAGTCTTGATTAAATAAGTGTCAGTTTCACCCATCACACCTGAGAAAGCCCCAGGCTTAGTTTTTAGGTATTGGTACTGGTGTCATCACTTATAGCAAATAATCATAACATTTCTATTTGCACATTGTTGATTGGATCAATTAGTGTTACCTTCTTCTGCAGAACAGAGAAACTAAAATAGCAGTGACATAAATGAAATTTTTTTATTATCTAAGTATCCAAGTCTGAAACTGGCCTTGTTCTCTAATGTCTCAGGCATCTAGACTCCTTTGTGTTTGATCTGCCATATGTCTTCTTTTCCTAAGTCTGCATGTATTTCCTTCTGTACACTATGTAGCAGAAGGAAGAAGGCAGAACCATAGAGGGGGGCAAGAAATACAGTCCAATATGTTAAAAATTTCCTAGATTTAATCACATGACACTGCTTATAATTTGTGACAAAACTTGGGTACATGGCTGTAACTATCTCAAAATAATTCTGAGTAATAGTCATTTTGTTGTGTGCCCAAGTAAATATTATGAGTTTCTATTACCATAGAATGAAGGTATGGATATTAGGGATAAACCTACTTGGCCACATTCTGATTGGTGTACGCTTGCTATTTGGTATATGTGCTGCTACTGTTTTGTCTTATTTTTCTATAAGCATAAGCGTGTTTTAAAAAATGTGCTGTTACATGCCTAGCATCTATTAGTATGGAAGTGGAGATCCTTTCACATTATTTATGTAGAGGGGAACCGAAAACAAAATTTTTCCTTTCTGAGTGTTCAATTTTTATTGATTAGGGCATGGATTTCACTCACATTCAGTCAAATTGTAGCTATAAGTTTCGACTTTTTGTGTTGAAGAAAAAAATAAAAACAAAATGAACAGTCCTATAATGATTGTTAGATCATGTTTTCTTGTGAAACAATAAAATAATGTTAGACTGAGCAATTCTGAGACCAAGATGGAACCAAACCGTAACAAGTGTACTCCACAATCATGTTTCAACAAAGAACAAAAAGAGAACATTTTCTAAACAACAATAATGTATGAGTAGTCTCCTTTCCCAGCTAACATAAATGACTGGTGCTTTTACAGGAATTACAATTTTAGTTCCTTACCAACTTCTAAATAATATTAAGATACCTAATCATATAATCACCTCTCCTTTTTCTGACAACATACAATCCAGAACCAAACTAGCTTTGTTATATACTCTCCACATCATTGATCAAAAGTTCAAACTCCATAAGGGTCTTACAACTAATACTGTCTTATTTAGACTTCACATGGCAACTTGAGACTTCATGGGAGTAGAACACTGCCATCCCATACTCACTCCCTGTTTCAGAGAGCCAATAAACTCACCTTTTTTCAACTTCAGGAAAGTCCTCTTCTCTTTGTTTATTTTAAATATTTATTTATACAAGAGCTGGGGTACAGGCCACATGTGCAGGAGGGTGAGAGGGTTCACCAAAGACAGAGTGGGGAACAGACAGGCAGACTGATGAAATACACCGCTGAGGGGAGCAGCGGGCGAGACAGGAGAGGTCTGCCACACCATGTGGGTTATCTCCCTGGCAGGCCAGAATCGAACCCGTGCTGCAGAGGCTGCAGACAGCTTCAGAGTGCGGCACTCAACCGCCTGTGCCACCAGGGAGGCCCAAGTCCTCCTCTCTTTGACTGAAAGGGATCAACATAAAATTTTGGAGACACTTAGTCCATGAAATTTATTTCAATAGCTCCTATGCTGTATTCTAAGTGGGTTGTGTCATTTTGTCTTATACAAGGAATCGATATTTAGTATTCAAGAATTCTGAGCACAAACTGCATATGTCCGTAAACCCATTTTGAGATTTATTTATTTATTTATTTATTTATTTATTTATTTATTTATTTATTTATTTATGCAAGCACTGGGTACAGTCAGAAGCGCGGGAGGATGAGAGAATTCACCAGAGCCAGAGCAGGGAACAGAACAGACAGAAGGACCAAAGTACACTGCTGAGGGGAGCAGCGGGCGGCAGGAGAGGTCTGCGTGCCATGTGGGACCCTCTCCTGGCGGCTGGGGATTGAACCGGTGCTGCAGAGGATGCGGGCAGCCTCGCAACCCAGCGCTCAACTGCTGCGCCACCAGGGAGGCCCCGTAAACCCATTTTGTAGTAGCTTTCTGTGGACATTATTCCATGCAATTTTTTCTAAAATAAATATTACTATTTGATATTATTATAACTTAGAATTCAAGTCCATGTAAAAGAAAAATAGTTGAAGCCAAAAGGCAGGATTTTTATAGGCATACCAATGTATCTACAGGCTACCGTATTTTATACCCTAGTTGGTTCTCAGAAAAAGACTGGATTTAGGGGCCTCCCCTGGTGGCACAGCAGTTGAGCGCTGGGCTGCAAAGCTGCCCACAGCCTCTGCAGCGCCGGTTTGATCCCCTGTCACTGGGGAGGGTCCCGCATGGTGTGCAGACCTCTTCTGACACACCCACTGCTCCCCTCAGCAATGTATTTCGTCAGTCTGCCTGTTCTGTTCCCCGCTCTGGCTCTGGTGAATTCTCTCACCCTCCCGTGCTTCTGGCTGTACCCAGTGCTTGCATAAATAAATAAATAAATCTTTAAATAAAAAAAAAAGATTTAGATATTATCTCTGCTTATCTTTTTCTTTTCTATATGACTACCTCTCCGCTCCCCCACTCTCTTGAAAACGGATTTCTCTATTCCTCCTTTTAAGTGACAAGGTAGTCATAGCCATTCTGTACCTTCCCATGATTACAACTCAGTCAAGACAATAATCCAGGGTGAATTAGAATTACTTGAATCTAGTCAAGAAATCAAGGGAGAGTTTCTGTATTCCCCAGTTTGAGTCCAACCAATGTTGGCAGGATGAGTGGGCTCATATGATAGAAAACAGATGTGTTGGTCTGCTCCTTCAGAAAGTTGTTACTATTTATGCAGGAGTCACTGAATAAAAAATCAATTGCCAATAATTTTATTTTTGTGGGATTTTTAAATATTTATTTAAAATTAATTGAATAAAATTTGAAAAACTTCACTTGTTACTTTGTTTTCCAGGATATAGTTATCCCTCAATCTCCTTTATTTAAAAATGCTTCAATAAGCTATGGGCTGAAGGATTAAAAATTAAAAAATACAGACATTGCATTCATCTATATTTTGCTTGTTTTGGAAAGCCCTACACAGATGTAAGGAAGAGAATGTGATAATAATGGTTTAAACGGGGTAAGTCACTTCACTCAGAAGAGAAAAAGGAGAGAAAATGGCAGAATGTGACAGGAAAGAAAATGAGGTTTATGCCTGATTTATGGAGAGGAATCTAGAAAGATTATGGCTCTCAGTTGCCACAGGGATTTCATGCTAAATGATGAGGCTCTTAAAGCAAAGATGAGAGAAAAGAGAACCTTTTATGAGTCATTCTGATTAGTGACCAACAGATAACAGAATAAAAGGCAGGAGCCACACGATTTACAGATGGAGAAGAGAGTTAATAAAACTGTTGTCTCCCTTGCTTTTACACTTCAGACTCAGACTAGAACTATGCTATGACTCACCTGGGTCCCCTCTTTACTTACTGAAAATCTGAGACTTCTTAGTATTCATAACTCTGTGAGTCAATTCTTCATAATAAGTATGATAAATAACTTACTTTCTCTATAAAGATTTGACTTTTGCTTCTGGGAGGTTGGCCACAAAGTTACTACAAGATATGATTGATATTTTAGAAATTGAAAATACAGACATTGCATTCAGAAATCTGAAGCAAATAGCAAACAAAGTAAAATTAATGTCATCACTTTTATTTATGAAGGAATATCTATTGATACATGTAGATAAGGTTTGTCCTTTAAAAATAGAGGATTATGTCAAATCATAAATTATATATAAAACAATAGTAAAAGCATAAAACATTGTACCTTTCCCAAAAGCATTTTGAAGAATTTTTGGAGATGTTTCCAATTGATGTAGGTTAAGAATATTGTACTTACTAAATGTGTGGTGTGTAGAGACAGGAGGTCAAAACCAGGAAAATTGAAGCAAAATATGCCATTACAATTCTGTTGGGGTAAATAAGATCAAGAGATCAAGAGGAAGGGCTAACAAAGCCACAAAATAGTCTCTATAAAAAACACATTAAAAAGGTCTTTGTAAAGACATTCCTCATAACAATGAAAAAAGAAGTCTAGCTGTGGACAAAGTGAATGCAGGGGTTCAAAGAAAATTACCAAACACCTAAACTAGTCATTGAAAGGTCTGGGAAGAACAATTGGAAGTGGATGATTGCCAAAAAAAATAGTAATTTTGTGGTTTTTGATGGCAGTGAATAGCTGATAACTGCAATTCTATGAAGACTTTGTTGAGCCGTCCCACACCACAGACACAATCAAGGGCTGTGGAGGAAGTGACATGATAAATTTCATCTCAACAATGCAAGCAGGTACTAAGTATAGGGTTTGTTGTTTGCCACAGCAGGGAATGGAGTTGAAGATAGTTTGCAAACCTCGCTCATTATAGTGATGGTCACTCTGTTGAGATTAATCTAAAAGTCATTTTTAAGGGATTCTATTCTTATAGTAAAAGGAATTTTCTTTCTGTTTCCTGAAACCAAGAAAATTTTTGTTGACTTCTTTCCATATACTTTTTCTAACTGTTTTCAGTTGACAATCCTGAGTCAAACAAGTAAATGAAATAACATTTTAAGAGTGTGTATGTATATAAATGAGTGTGTATATTGCATATGTATGTATGCAATATACACATGTATATAAATATGCCATGTGGCTATCAATTCCTGGTTTTATGCATGGAAATAAATATGAATATATAAAAAATGTACAGATTACATGTATATATACATGGAATATATTAATATATATGAAATATTTCCATAACATTGAAATGTATGTGATGCTAAAAATTATACAATGTTTATGATAGCTCCCCTCCCAACAAGGAATTATTCCTAATATTTGAGATTGGGAAACTGTGCATAGATAATCCACTTCTCATAGAAATTGTAATTGGATTGTAACTTTCTTGCTGTAATTTTATCAAGTGTGTCAGGCAACAAATGTGAATTGAATGCCTATTGTTTAATGTATCTATCCTTGAGAATTAAATAGAACCAGCACTATCACTGATCAAACACTAACTCCTTGCAGATTATGCCAAATTGCTGCTATTTCTCCAAATATGTTGGTAATAGTAAATACACTAAAATTTGATGTTAATAGTATTCCTTGAAAGAGTGAATTGCATAAATTTTTAAAATTTGTATGCCAGGACACTTGAGGATGAAAAACTCATTCCCACATGAACAAGATGTTGGGAAGGGTGGCAAACAAAATAAATAAAGCTCATGTTTTCAAAGATCTTTCATTTAACTTTTCAAAAATAGTAAAATATAAATAAATACATAAAACATCCTTCCAAGGGCCTCCCCTGGTGGTACAGCGGTTGAGTGCAGAGGCTGCGAAGCTGCCCACAGCCTCTGCAGCGCCGGTTCGATCCCTGGCTGCAGGCGAGGTTCCCACATGGCGTGCCAGACCTCTCCTGCCATGCCTGCTGCTCCCCTCAGCAGTGTATTTCGTCAGTCTGCCTGTTCTGTTCCCTGCTGTCTCTGGTGAATTCTCTCACCCTTCCGTGCTTCAGACTGTACCCAGTGCTTGTATAAATAAATAAATAAATCTTAAAAAAAAAAAAATCCTTCCAAGTACCGATTAGCAATCTATGAAGTGAAAAATAAATAGCATTCAAGATTACTGAGGATTTTAGTCATAGCAACTAGGAGCGTAACTGGTTGAAATTAAAGGAGAAAAAGTATTTCAATATTAATTGAATGCTTAAAATTGAGTTCCTTCCAATCAGCTTTGTTGAAGAATAGAGCATATCTGAATTGTATTCAAAATACCTGCATTCTATCTACAGAATGTCCATAATGAGCTTTTGGCCCTAAATAAACCATTTAATTTTCTGAGCCTGAATTTCTTTACCTACAAGTTATGGAAGATGGGCTATTTAATCTTCTGTGATTCCTTGCAGGTTTAAAATTCTAGAATAGAAACTTTCCAAAACAGATTTATATTTATCTTACATTGTCCTAAGATTTAATAGACAACATGACTGTCTGGTTGCTACTCAACAGTTAAGGAGTATAAAATAATTGGCCTTTTGCCTTTTGAACAGTGTTATTTATTGTTTCATTGTTGTGTTACATTTTACCTGCTGGAAAGGGATAGCAGCTAATAATGTAACTGTTTACAGAAAAATGCATTTATATAAAAGAGTTTGCCTTCTGAATGAAACTGATGAAGGATTTTGAGTTAGTTCATTTCCTCCTCATGACTTCTTAAAAAATACTTTCTACTTGCTGGGCAATCATTTAAAAGGCAAAGTGAAGTTGATAGCTTTTTATCCCTTGTGGCATATATAAAGGAGACATAGAGTTTCTCAATGATGGGGTATTTAAAACCATTTTAGATTGTAGTCATCATAAGCAATTATCTCCCCAGTGACTGTTCTTCCAGGGCTCTTTTCACTATACAGACTTATTAAGCCCATGAACCTATGAATCCAATGATCTGGTTTGGAAACCAGCTCAGTTATTTACTTGTTTTGACACTGTGGACAGGATAATTACCCCCTTTTTCAAAACAGAGATAATTTTCCCATATCATAGAGTGGTTCGATGCTTACGTGTGATAATACAAAATTTTGAGTATAGTACTTGGAAAAATATTAATTCCCCAATAAATGTTCACTAGAACAATGATTTATTTTAAAATCCAAAATCAGTCCTGTTGGGACAGGTTAATAAAAAAAAAGCTGCTCACCATTTGGCACTATTGAGAAATCTTTTATGTACTATGCCAGGATATGTAAGTGTGATAATTTTCACAATAGATTTCAGTTATTTGAGATCAGAGCTATCCCTTCTGAGTGTGGAATAGATGCACATAATGAAGGAACTCTTTCTAGCTGGGAGTAAGTGTATATCAGCAAACATTGAAGTGAACATGAGGGTCATGATATATATTAACATAACACATGTGTTTAACATAAACAGTTGGCATGGCATATAAAAATCTGGTTTTGTCACTTTTAGAAAAAAGTTATCACAGAATAGAAGTAAAATCAATTATTTTTCTATTGTTTTAATTGTGAAAAGGAGGAATTAGCCCTGCTTTTCTTGAAGAAAATTACTTTACTCAAAAAAAAAAAAAAAAAAAGCAGGCTATTTGAAACAGGAGATAGTTTTCAAAATCCAACCCAAAAGATCAATGCCTTGAAATATATAAGAACTTTCCTTTTCTGAGGTTGATATTTATGTCTTATAGGCACAAATAAGAACTTAATAAGCATGGATAAAATGACTTTCCAGAAGTTCTTTTTGTGGCACAGAGTGGAATGTATTCAAACTGCTTTATATTTTGTTGTTTCAAGATATTGGATAGAAAAGAAGGTGTAAATTTAAAGTATTAAATACCAATCTTGCTATTAAAAAGTTTGTATCTCTGTGTACAATACCCAGGATCCAATGGCATCAGCAAAATTTTCAACCCATCACTAACCTCTACTATTTCAATACAAGAATAAGAGGGTTCATGTAATTTTCCTATTCTAAGAAGCAAAGTATTCTTTGATCACACAAATGCTTCATTTTAGGAAATATCTAGAGTAGAATATTTTTAAAAAATAGATCTCTATAGGTCTCAGTAGACTAATGAATTGGACAAGGTAATGTAATAAAGGCTACCTAGAAAAATGCAAAGCAAAACAAAAACTTCCTGTGGTAAAGCTTTTAAATTTTGCATATTATTAAATTTTTAAAAATATGCTAATACTAGTAGAAGAGTCTATCCCCCCCTTTATTTCTGATCCTAGCAAATCTCCAGCTTTCTGCACTCCCTCTACTGAAAGCACATATTAAATAATATTTCCATCATTTAAAAATGAGTATATTGCCTTTTGGAAAATTGTCACTAAAAGGAGATTTTCACTGTGTATGAAGGAAATTAACACTGTTGTTTAGAAGTATTATTCCTCTTGTGGTTGAAATGCCAGCAAGATTTAGTGGATTAGCATTACCTCTCAATAAAATCTGTTTAGACAAAATTCATCTCTGTGCACATTTGAATATCTCCTTGTGATTATTCTTGTGATTTCTTGGCATCCTTTACATATGTGTTGGGAGCAGTTAAATTTTTTTTAAAATTGTAATTTAGTTTTACCAAAAGTATTATAAAACATAGAATCCAATTAAGTAATCAAATGAGTCAGCAAAGTAAAAATTATATATGGAAGTATAAATAATCTTCTGGTGATAAGTGATGGTTCCACAATAAGATGATGTTGATAGCCCATGTCACTCATTTTATCAATTTACTTACCTAACCAAAAGAAATCAAGAAGAGGGAAATATCTCTGTCTTCAAAAGTATCTCAGCTTGAAAAATATTTTCTTAACTCCTAGAGCAAACACATGTTATCAATAAGATTCACCTATCTTTAATATATCTCATATATATCCCTTTTATATGTATTATGTATTGAAATATATTTTTAGTTTTTATATTTCCTTAAGAAATATATAAAATTCACATTATATTCAATATATATTAACATATATGATTTTTATTCATACCTGGATAATATTATGAAGTACATTGATATCCTCATATTTTACATTATTTTTTCTTTATTGAAATGTCACTGGTATCCAACACTGTATAAGATTTAAGGGAATAGGTTCATACCTCCTCACCACCCCCACATTCAAAGCACCATAGTTCTTTACCCTAGGCCATTGCGCCCCCTGCAGTCATATTGTTAGGGTTTCTTTTGTTTTGTCAGTTCTATTTCCTCTCTCTATTCCACATATGAGTGAAAACCTCTACTGTTTTGCTTTCATCTTCTGAGTTATTTAACATAATTCCATCCTGTGCTATCCATACTGTTGCAAATGATTCAGCAAGAACACAAAGAGTGGTAGTGGGCAAAATAATCTGGGTCAATAAAAATTCTAAAGTACATGGAATGAGGGCCTAACAATTTCCATAGTGATGATGCAGATTCAGGTTATTTTTCAGGTGCAATGATTGAGTTTCTACCCCCAAGCCATGTGCACACTGTGAGTGTAGACTGCTGAGGGTTGCCTTACAGCCATGGTACACTAATAGACTACAGAATTTTCAGTTTAAGAACAGAACAAAATCCTCTTCTGCGAAAAAATTAGTAAGATCAGGTTTAGAGACACAAATCAGAAATGAGCTGAACTGGTCATGGATTAGAAATAGGGTCAAGAAGGGCAAAAGTCTAATTCAAGACATGGCTGAGTGAGAAAGAGAATGAAGTTCTATACATGATTGTCTGAAAATATAACTGGGGATAAAGACGATTTTGAGATTGTCAGGATTGCAAACTCAGCTTTTTCTGATAGGAAAAGAGGAACAGCCTGCACTTCTGAGGAGTACACTGAGATCTTGCAATGACAAGCCATAATTTTTTGCAACTTCACTCTGCTGACAGCTGAATTGGAAGGCTCGTTAGTGTCCAATAACAGGCCATCGTTACTATACAATTTTAGTGAAAACAAATATTAAAAGCCTCTGGCTTAGATAACCAGGAAGAAATAGCTTGCATCTAATTACACATTATTTGTGTCTATTAAATATTTATATCTATAGTGCTAGGAATTTTTAAAGATAGAAAAAAAATCTTGGAAATCATCAACAGGTTCATTATACAGTGCTGCAATCAGTTGCCAACTGGTTAGTGAGCATTGAATATGAACTATCCAAATTGTATTAGTATATATTTCTGTAAAATATATACCAGATTACCTAGACTTAGCATAAAAAGAAAGAAAATACTTCATTTTTAGCTGTTTCAATTTTTGAGCATGTGTCAAATTATTAATACTGGATTTTTTTAGTAGAATTATGCATATAAACATGGAGAAGGTAGTTTCTTCTTTGTATCATTACTTATATTTCTTATATCAACATTTTGTTTTAGATGATTACTATTTGAATGAAATAAATCACATATTTGAGAATGTATTAAGTGAAAGTTCCCAAAATTTCAAAGTTGAGACTGAGGCAGAATCATCCAGAAATTAAGATATTAACAAAAAGACTCCTATTTCTCAGAATCTAGTATATTATTGATGGGTAATATTGAGACTTAATTAGTAAAATGGCAATCTTGCTAATTTACTTAATTAGTAAAATGGCAATCTTTCTTAGTATTATGTATCAAATCCAACATATATATGTCTTAAATTTCTTCTTATAATATGTTGTTTATTTTCACAACTACTTCTTTATTATGGAGCTTTTTTTTTTTATTATGTAGTCTAAGAAACTTCTGGCTTAGGCTTCTGAATATATTTATACCCCGTAACAATCTATATATTAGTCCGATCATAACCTTTAGAAATTATAAATTTATCATGTTATCCTCTGGATTTAAATATTTGAACACATTTCTCTTACTACATAGCAAATAAAATCTTCTCATGTAGAAATAAAATGCAATTATAGATTAATACTAGTGCTGCTTCTTTTTATTTTTTTTTAAAGATTTATTTATTTATACAAGAACCGTGATACAGGCCAGATGCGTGAGAGGTTGAGAGGATTCACCAGAGACAGAGCGGGAAGCAGAACTGGCAGACTGATGAAATACATTACTGAGGGGAGCAGCGGGCATGACAGGAGAGGCTTGCCGAGCCATTTGGGACCCTCACCATCCTGGCCAGGACACTGGAGAGGCTACAGACAGCTAGGGAGGCCCACCAGTGCTTCTAAACACTCTAATTCTATATTAATTCCAAGTAGCTCCCTCAGCTTGCCCCCTCTGCACACATTCATCAAATTCTACATGACTGGGATACAATGCAGGGAGGAGGTCATAGTAAACCCAGTCAAAACAAGTGATCTTAGCAAATTGTAGCAAACTGAGTATAGTCAAAGAGACTGTGCTAACTCCTGCAAAGAAAAATCACAATGGACACATTTTTAGTAGAATGGACAGAATATTTGAGTTAGGTATTTTTGATGATTTACATTGCCATTCTCAAAGTTTTTCTCTTTCCAAAAGTATTTTTTATAGTTCTGTGTTTATCATGGTTCCTTACAGGCAAGATGGCCACATTATGATCTTAGGAGGGTGATTTCAACACAAATGTAGCTTTACTTTGATGTTAAATAGTCCTTGAATTTCTTTACCTCTGGATTTTTATACTAATGACTTTCTCAAGTTTCAATTTATTAGCAAACATTTTTTCCTTGACATTTTTCATAATGTTGGTTTTAATTTTGTTTGCTTTAATTTTAACTGTTATTAAGTTAATAATAAGTTAATTTTCAAAGTCGCAATTACAGTAGTCCTGATGACTTTGTTCTCATTTTTATTCACTTTTCTAATGCATGCATTTTAGCAGAATACATAGTTACTATGTCACATAATCTCTCTGGTCATTGTATCAAAATTAGTAGGAAAAAATTATAAATTTCCAAACCTTTAAAAGTATTAAGCCTTTGCTCTTTGTTTTGGTTTGTCTCTTTATTTTTTGAGGGCTTCCTATTATGTTTTATGTTTCATCTCTATTTTCTGTGTTACTTCTTTTATTTTTTGTTTGCTTGTCTGAGGTTTTGCTGGATTAGTATATGATGGGCTGTTTCTGTGATCTATTGGATGATCTGGCTCTAGCTGTTTCTAATGATTGAAATTGTCACTTTCCTCTTCCCCTCCATGTTAAGTAATTTAGGCATTTTTTGCCTCATTATTCATTATTATGTTGCTTCCTGGTAATCATTTTAGGATTTATCTCATATGCTGCTTAGTGTTGATAAAATGTTTTAATTTTTGTTTTTCAAGGAAATACCTCATTCCTTCTTCTACCTTCAGTGTTCATCTTCCTGGGGAGTAGATTCTGGGCTGGAAGTCTTGAAATGCTTTGAGTATCTGTTTCCAGTCCATTCGTGTTGCAATGTTTCTATTGAAAAATGAATTTATAGTCTGGTTGTTGTTCCCTTATAGGTAACTTTTTTTTTTTTTCACTTGATGTTTTTAATATCCTGTCCTTATTGTTTGCCTTGACAGCTTCTTTATTATGTTTGTAGCAACTCCTCCAATGAATTTCCTTTCAGGTATTTTTTGTTGTTGCTCTGGCATTTGTACTGTGTCCTTTTGTCGCCTCATTTCCCCCTTTGTATGTGTTTTAGTAAGAATACACTTTCAACTGTTGTTTTTATAGTTGCTGGAATAGTCAGGGCACTGGTACTGGTAAAGGGTATAGGTTTAAAATAGGACCTGGGCAATAGGAATCGAAGGATCCTGTCTAGTAGATTCAAGAATTTGACACTCTTGTTAAAATGTTTCTTTGTGGGAGGTGGCAAGTGATTTAGATATCTCACCCTGGGATAGTGGGTGACAGTTTGGTGTCTCAGTCTGGGGTAAAGGTGGCAAGTGTTTCAAATGTCTTAGTCTGGGACTTCAGAAGTAGCCTCTTCTATAAAAAAGAGCAGGTGCTCAGTCTACATCTGTTCTTTGTTATGAGACTCAGCTTCAAGCCAGTAGTCCTCACTCTCTGTCCTCACTCTTGTAGCTCTCCCCAATGGCACCCTCTGTCATGTTTGTGCTACCTCTAGTCTAGTTCTGTGACAGGTGTTAGGAGCTCCAATGTTGATGTTGGTGTGTACCCAAGTTAAGAGTTGTAGGGTCTCTACACTACTGCAATGCCTCTCTCTTGTGGATCGGGCCATTTTTACTTTAAGCAAATTTCACTTAAAATTTTCTCTATCAGGCCTCCCCTGGTGGCGCAGCGGTTGACTGCTGGACTGCGAAGGTGCCTGCAGCCTCTGCAGCGCCGGTTCGATCCCCGGCTGCTGGCGAGGGTCCCACATGGCGCACAGACCTCTCCTGCCATGCCCGCTGCTCCCCTCAGCAGTGTATTTCCTCAGTCTGCCTGTTCTATTCCCCACTCTGGCTCTGGTGAATTCTCTCACCCTCCCGTGCTTCCGACTGTACCCCAGTGCTTGTATAAATAACTAAATAATAAATCTTTATTTTTTTTTTCTCTATCTTGTCAGTGGAGCTATTGCTCCTATTATGTATTGCTGATTATACTTTCTCTTAGGGGTTTTTGGCTTTGCTGAACATCATTTTGTTTCGCATATCTGGGGGAGTAGAGCCCAGAAACTTCGCTCTGCTGCCATTTGTGGTACTCATAAAGTCATTTTTTAATAGCATTTATGAAATTCATCCTTTCAGTGAATATTATTTATCTTTGACCTTAATAAAGACAGCTGTTGAGTAGATAATGAATAGTATAAGATTCCATAAAATAGTATAAGATTTAATTAAATTTCTATTGTTCTTAAAGGAACATGCTCATTTTCTTGATGTTTCTTTAAAAATTTAGAATTAAATAGGAATTTTGATGACTATAGCATGTCTCACCACTGGGAAATCCAAGTTAAGTTATAGTTTTTATGTGGATGATAATTTTACTTCATAATTTTTGTCGATTGATGATTTTGATTTTCATTCTACTATAAAATTGACTTCTTATTGTAGATAAGAGTAAAGAAAACACATAGAGAATAGTATATTCACTTAACAGAAATATATTTTTAAGGCATGTTTGTTTACATTTGAGTCTGTTACCCAGAGAAACAAAGATTTTTTTCTATTATAGGGCATTTCTAGGTAAAGAGTCTTTCCTTTCATGTAGTACAAAAAATCTGTAGTTTCATTAAACCATTTCAACTGATTCATCTCAACTGATAATGAAATTGAAAATTGTTAAATTCCACGATACAGGAGATATTGCACTATTTTTTTTCATTTATTGTCCCTTTTGTGAGCATCATAATTTCTCAAATATTAACACTATTTCAGTCTTTCTTACAAGGAAATAATAATGGAAATTTACATGTTATTAAGAATAATTTATTAAGATGATGTTTCTGTAAGTATGTCAAGATATAACTCCTTATATTTGTATTGTCCTTTTTTTTAAAAAAAGATGCATTTATTTATACAAGAATTGGGGTACAGAGCAGAGGTGTGGGAGTGTGAGAGAATTCACCAGAGACAGAGTGGGGAGCAGAATAGGCAGGTAGCCCAAAGACACTGCTGAGGGGAGCAGCGAGCGAGGCAGGAGAGAGAGGTCTGCCATGCCATGTGGATTTCTCCCTGGCTGGGCCGGGAATCGAACCTGTGCTGCAGAGGCTGTGGACAGCTTCACAGCGCTGCGCTCAACCTGCTGCTTTATAGTTATAAAAATAAGAACTAGGGCCTCCCCTGGTGGCGCAGGCAGTTGAGCGCTATGCTGTGAAGCTGTCCGCAGCCTCTTCAGCACTGGTTTGATCCCGGCGTGCTGGTGAGGGTTCCACAGGGTGCGCCCGCTGCTCCCCTCAGCAGTGTATTTCATCGGTCTGCCTGTTCTGTTCCCCACTCTGTCTCTGATTAATCCTCTCACCCTCCCACACA
Organism: Talpa occidentalis; assembly: GCF_014898055.3. Classification (NCBI taxonomy): domain Eukaryota; kingdom Metazoa; phylum Chordata; class Mammalia; order Eulipotyphla; family Talpidae; genus Talpa; species Talpa occidentalis. The sequence continues at coordinate 32,199,666 of NW_023601653.1, forward strand.
TCTGGCCTATACCCCGGTTCTTGTATAAATAAATAAATCTTTAAAAAAAATAACAAATAAACAATTATTTATAAATAGCACAATTCAACCTAAAAATGATTAATCATATTACTATCCTAAAACCACCAATTACATTCTACATTTATATTTTCTTGTATTTTTGAGTCAGTAATATCAAAGAAGAAAATGTATGTGAAAGAGAATGGTGTATAACATGGTATTAATATCAAATCATTATTATTAGTTTAGCATAACCACACCAAATATACAACCAAAGAACCTCTACAAATGGCAATTTTAATTGTGTATCATACTACTAACTTTCTTGTTCATATAAAGATATTTAATAGAACAGCATTATGAAAGATGCAATAGGATATTTATCTAATGATAGAGATGGAAAAGATAATACAATTTTTGAAAGTTTAGACTTGAAAATATATTTTTGAATCTTTAACATTTTTTATATTCAGTTTTGTGGGTTCTTTTGAATTAAGAATGCCTAGATACCATGCACCATGTCATGTAATGATTCAAATCTTTCTTTTTCCTTTATTTGAATTTCTAAAATACATTGCTTATAGAGCACATTGTGATGTCCTTTGGGCAAACACAAAAGAGTACATTGCAATTAGATATGTTAGAACTTACTTTCTGTTGGATTCTAATCATAAAGAAAGATTATGGAATATGCTATTTTTCTGAGGGTGTTTGTAGATATTATAAGTCTAAGTTTGAGGAAACTTATATGTCACCATGAAGCCTCAAGAATACTAAAAAAATGATTACTAAATGTAAAAAGACACATTAGAAAAATTTATGTGCTACCTAAAGAATAAAAATTTCTTTATTTTTACTCTTTAAAATACTGATTTTTTCATCAGTCTTCACAATAGTCAGCATTTTGTAATGCTATAATATTATTTGCTGCATAAATATCATATGTATTATCCTTTGAATTCTATTCCAAAAGTAACCTACAGCTAAATAATGTCTTTGTGTTGGTCCTTAAATAGGTAGTAAGAATGCTTGGCATAGTCCTGATGGTGGTGAGGCCATCTTATATAATGTGTTAGGAACTAAATATATGGAAAATAATAGAGAAATGAGAAATGGCAGTGTTGCCTTTGCAGTTAATTAGTATTATATCTTTTTAAAATTTATTTATTTTTATACAAGAACTGGGGTACAGGCCAGATGCACGAGAGGGTGAGAGGATTCACCAGAGACAGAGTGGGGAACAGAACAGGCAGACTGATGAAATACATTGCTGAGGGCGAGGGGACGAGACAGGAGAGGTCTGCGTTGCCATGTGGGATTCTTGCCAGTCGGCCGAGATCGAACCCGCGCTGCAGAGGCTGAGGACCGCTTCACAGTGTGGCACTCAACTGCCTGTGCCATCAGGGAGGCCCTCATTAGTATCATCTTGAAGTTTGTAGCCTAGTGGTGCATATGTTCAAGTAATTCCAGGTTGAAATTTCAGTTATGTTAATTAGAGAGAGTGAAACTTTGAGGGATTTCCTTGAGGAATGGAGCCTTCGTTTCTTTACACACATGCACATACACACATGTGTGATGCCTTCTTAATATGATTATTTTGAAAATTAACATAGTTTATAATATATTGTACTTAGTACAGAGTAGTGCCTCACCCCGATTAGGCATACATTAAAAGAGTGTTACTGATATTATTAAAACAGAATCTGTGTCTGGTTTCCTGGTACAAATTAGCATTCAGTTTTTTTTTTTTTTCCTTTAGTTAGTGAGGAGGAGAAGATGAAAGTGGGGAAGAGAAAACTGCTTTATCACATTTATAAATAGCTTTTATACAGAAAGTTTTGTGTGGTTAGTTGTTTAGACCTAGGAAGTAATTTTCCCATGGAAATAATGCTATAAATGGTAGTTAGGTTCTAAGACAAGCCCAAAGAACTCTATTTAGGCCATAATGTAGTTGAAATAATGTGTAATTGCAATGGAAAATAGTAAGAAAATAATACTGTTGTAATACTACTAATTAAACAAAACAGAGAAAGAATAGAATAAAAATTAGTTCCTTTTACTGAATTCTTGGACTGACTAAAAACATTTAATTACATGATGAGGGAATGACCATCCAAGATTTCTGTAGAAATTCTAAGGTCATTTTATTATGGCAATTTCAGTAGCATTAGAGGATGTTTATACTAGTCATTAAAGCTAATTTTACTTCATTCCATTATGTTTTTTTTCTTTCTTTGCATTCAAATACAAAAAAGAAATATTTAAAAGGAAATAGGAAAATTAATATAGGAGAAATATTCTTATGATTTGGGAAGAGAGATGGAGTTCAGAAATGATGAATAAAGGAAAGACAGGTTATAGAAAAGGAGAGTGGAAGTTTATTGAGAAAGGGGAGGAGATAGACTGAATGGAAATAAGAAAGAGAAATACAGGAACAACAAAGAAAGAGAGTTGTATGCAGTGTGATTTACATAAAAAGTACAGAGAATTAATCTGTAGCATTAGAATCTGATTTAATATGAAAAGCCTACGAAGGTGTGAAATTCCATTAATATCTTGTTTTCTTTTTTTAAATTTTTCAATAATCTTTCATTCTATGAGAGAAAAAGGTGAATGCACTGGAAATTAATGCCTTTTCTAAGACCCATCAAAAAACTGAGGTCATGGGACAAGCTGTCTCCCAGAAATTAGGAACATAGGGGGATATTGAGGATCAATTTTGCACACTTGGTGCACAAGCTAGTAGAGTCATATACTCTTAGGAACACATACAGTCAATTTGACAGATTGACTGGAGTCAAAGTGAGAAACTCTGGAGAACCCAGTTTTAGGGTACCCCTAATGTTTGTGGATTTACTAACAGGAACATCATTGGGTCATCAATATGACTATCCTAGAAAAATTCCTTTATATTTTCTGTTTGGACAGGTATGTATGGGAAATGTAAGCTTTTAAAGTCTATTAAAATATGCAAGAGTCCTAGTCTAAAAAGAAATCTAATTTGTCAAAGACTTATTTAATTGGAAAAAGTACACTCTAGCCCTTCTAAGTTTCCTGTCTTACCTCAGATAAGGGGAGAAAAAAGCCATGAACACATCTGTACATCACAGTTTCATACACTTAGATTCTTAAAAGAATGAAATTTAATTGTAAAATTATAGATCATTTCCTCTTCCTCATACCTTACCACCTCATCAGGGATAGATCTGCTATAAGATCCCACAATTCCATTCCTAAATTCAATCCAAAGAATGCAAAAACACTAATCCAAAGGTATATATATACACTCCTATGTTCATTGAGAATAACTGAGAACTTCCAAAGTTAATGACAGACAACAAACTACAGATGCAGGGAGATCAGAGGAGAACCTGCAGGATAAATGTCAAAAAACCGAGGCCATGGGACATGCATGACATATTCAAACTGCAATAAACTAAAACTGGAGAAAATTGTGAAAGAAGTCCTCGATAAGGACTTCAGGATATTACAAAACCCTCACCATAGCTTGAAAAAAGTAAATACTTTTTTTTTTAAATCCCTTGTCACATAATTATTCATGTGTATATTTTAGTGTGTAACACTATTCAGTGGTTATTCATTAATTCATTTTACTTTACTAAATGTTGAACTCCTCTGTAGTTATTCTATGGATTTTCTTGTTGCTTGAGGTTATCAAAGTTTCTGTGAATCTTTGTTTCTCTTCTATTCTCACTATGCTTTAGCTGCTTAGACTCTTGACAATGTCCAGATCATACTAGACAGTCTCCTGAAATACACTATATTTAGTCTTGTTTTTCCCTCTGACTGGACTATTTCTCCTCAAATGTTGCCTTGCTTGCTTCATTTCTTCTTCATGCAAATGTCAACTTCTCAGTAAATCCTTCTGATAAATCCTACATCAAACTACAATTATTTTTCCTCTTAAATTTTTCTTTTATTATCTTTATCATTTTCAAAAATCATTTATATTCCTCTATTCATCTTTTTTTACCAGCAGTAGGAAGAATGCTCTGTCAGGATTGCATTGAATTTGCTGTCCCAAGACGATTCCCTGCAAATCACAAAAAAATTATTTGCTGAATGAAATCATAAAAGAATCATTGAAGATAATTTCTGGAGTTAATTTAAAACAGAGTAAATCTGATGCTTTAACATATCTTGTCTCCGTTAATGTGACCCATTAAACTATTGCACTAGCTTAGTCACTGTAATAAAATCCTTTCATGTTAATTATGTAAATTGAATATTTGTCTGGAGAAAAACTTTTGTTATAAAAAAGTTTCTGCTCTAAACTAAGTAGCTTCAGGTTTCAAAATGATGGGATGTGTTTTATTTTATTTATTTATTTTTTTTTGTTTTCTGAACAAGAATACTTTACTGAAATAGATCACAGCATGAGGATGGATTAGTGTGTTTAAAGGGAAAAAGGAAAAGCTGCAAGAGATACATTCACTTATTTCTGTTTTATTGTTGACTCCAACATAGCAGACTCATTTTTTCTCATTTCCCTTCCTTTCTAGCTTACCTAATTTGCTGAACTCTCTCCACTTAATGATGCTTTCTTGCCAATCTGAGAAGCTGAACCCCTGCCTAGAAAATCCCCATTCTTCACAATCCATTTTTCCTTTTCCTATAGTGACCTGATTTTTCCTTTATTCATACTTCCCTCCATCAAGTTTCAAAACACTTAATACATTCTTTGCCATAATTCTCTTCACCATACAATCCACACTACTTCAGTGTAATCTTTCTAAAATTTGTATGTGTTAAAAAATTCAACTGTTTTAAACTTAAGGATCTTATCAATTTTATTCATCGATTTTATTCAGGCAACATTCAATCTAGCAGATAGAAAGGAACTCCAAGGATCTATATAAAATGAAAGAAATTTTATAGCAGAAGGAAGTGCAGAACAAGGAAGTGAGGCCAGCAAAAAATGGATTGGTTAAAATAAGGTCACTTTCCTTTAGGGATTAAAAGGGTCTATCAGGCAGATTACCTCATTAGTGCTGATCAGGTGATTCCTCACTGACAAGATTCTAAGATGCCATTTTTGGGAGAGCTGAAACTGTAATTAATATTGGTTTGGTGAGATGGGGCGTAGCATAAGTGACTTCATTTGGGTCCTGCTGTCTTGTTCTGAACATATGTAATAAGACTACTGATCTCTATGAAAAAAAGTCTTTCTCTCCTTTGAAAATAAAATACTGAGCTTCTTTACCTTTGAAAGTTTATATCATGTATCTAATCCTCTCTGCTTTTCCCTGACCAACCTCACCATAATTCTCCATCCCCATTTTTTCCTTACCCATACTCCTGTCATAGTTCATCGATACCTCAGTTCTAACAGCTCTTTTATTGTATTTCTGATTCTGTTATCTTAGTAATATGAATTAATCTTTGAAAGAATAATTTGAAACATTTTTACTTTTGCATTATGGCATTATGCTTTCTGGAACAGGTATCTAATAAAAAAGAAAAAAAATATTTTTCTGGTAGGTGCTTTCAGTTTACAAAAAGATTATAGTTAAGAATTATGTTAAAGCAAAAACATATTATACAAGTTAAATCTTAGCTAACGCTAATCTAAAAGGTAATTTGGAAACTAGGCATATGCTGGCATTTTCATAGTATGACATCCTGAACCTAATTTCACTACATGCATATAAGGAAAAGAAGGTGGGGGGAGAGAAAGGCAGGGAGAGAGAAGAGAATGAGAGAGAGAGAGAGAGCAGCAAGCATGGGCATGAGAAAGAAGGAAAGAAAGAAGGGATCCAGAGAGAGAAAGAAGGAAGGGTAGGAAGGAGGGAAAATGGAATTGAATGGGATAGAGGGAACACAAGATAATTAACAAAGAGTACATGAAAACATACTTTAATATTTTATTTTACCTTTAAGCCATATCACTCTAAACTTTTCTGGCTATTTATTTTTGTTTCTTTAGATATTTACTCTAATTCCCAAATTTTATACAATGAAACAGTCCTTTATGTTTAATCATGTCTTAGCTACCACATTTTTTTTTTAAGATTCATTCATTTATTTATTTATTTATTTATTTATTATTTATTTATTATTTATTTATACCAGCACTGGGTACAGTCAGAAGCATGGGAGGGTGAGAGAATTCACCAGAACGGAGAGCAGAACAGGCAGACTGAAGAAGTACACTGCTGAGGGGAGCAGTGGGGGGCAGGAGAGGACTGTGCGCCATGTGGGCACCCAGTGGCCAGGGATTGAACCGGCGCTGCAGAAGCTGCAGGCAGCTTCGCAACCCAACACTCAACCGCTACGCCACCAGGGAAGCCCAGCTACCACATTTAACCTCTTCTCAATGTGGTAAAATTAGATGATGATGATGATGGTAGTTTTCCCCCGGGACTCTTTTCCCATATTCTTTGCTCAGGAAGAAGAGGAGCAAACTGCAGACTACTACTCTCACATAGAATGCAAATACCAGAAACAAAACCCTATAATAATGTTACACATCAGCATTGTTGCTGCAACAGTCATGCACTTGAGAAACAACTTGAGAATACAATTCTGGCGGCATCTACCAGAATTACCAAAGTATTTGTTGTTATTCCCAGAAGTTCCACATATGTGGTCTGTCTTATAGATTTATCTGAGTATTTTTGTGAGGATATAAATAAAGGAAAACATGCACATTGTGGACATTGCAACATTTTGGTAATAGTAACATATTAGAATTATTCCAAGTGCTCATTAGTAGAGGAGGAGAAACTAAATTAACTATAATTTTGTCTTCACAATGAAAATGCAGCTGGAAGGAAGAAGAAAGTTCTCCATGTTCTAAAATGTGAAGATATTCAGAATACATGTTGTGTACAATAATTTGATTAAAAAAGGCACAAAAACAATGTGTTCAAATTTTCTTAATTTATGACACATTTTTATCATAAATGTATCTTGACCATAATTATGTTCTAGAGGGAAATAAACTAATCTGATTACTCATGTGAAAAAAATTATCAGCCCCATGATAAGAGTTTAATAGAAAGAGCAAGAATGCAGTTTATCACCTCGAATCGAATAAAACCCTGTGTTTAAATATGTATTAGATTCACAGAAGTGAATAGGAATTATTTTTTTCTTAAAAGCATTTACAGAGTTTACAAAGTCAAGTAGAACTTCTATATGACTACCTTGGCAAACGTGGGGCATTAAATTGTTCTTTCCTAGAATGCTTAGATAAAACCTAGGTTGTTTTCTTAATCTTTAAATTATCTAAATAATGACATTAATCTTCTACAGTAAATTTCTGTAGAAATTTGGCTTTGAGAAGATATTGTACACAACCAGATTTCAAACCACAGATTAAGTATTCTGTAACTCTTCATCACTTTTAATATGTCTAAACACCTCATATTAACAATAACAAAAACCCACTGACATCCCTTTGGTTCAACTCCAATTTTTCCCATCTTCAGCTGTGAGCCAAGCCGCCAAGGGGAAGCTGTGACCCATGTCCAGCTGCTGATTGATATGAGCCTCATAGCCTCAGTGAAGCTCCTTTTCCTGAGAAATTGGAAAGATTTCTCGGGCTGCTGAGAATCTTAAATGGAAAGGAGGTAAGTGGACAGATTGTCCTTCAGACTGGCCAAGTTTCAGTTTCAATATTGAAATGAACAGACTTAAAGAAAAGATTTTTTTCCCCTTCTTTTGTACTTTAATGTTTTCTTCTCGCAACCAAAAAAAAAAAAAAAAAAATCCAGACTCTCTTCTGGTTATTGTGGATCTAACTGTTATTCTAGTTCAATAGGTATAACCTTATTAGCATAATACCGCCTGGCTATTTGTTTAATCTGCATTTGGATAGCCCTTCTCTCCCACAAGGTATCAAATAATTCCCAGCAATGGGCTGTGTCTAGTCTGTTTCAGTAAGACTGGTCAGTTTGTATTCTGGGGGTAGTCCTGTCTTTTGATTAGGTTGTTTGCTGAGAAGAAAAAGTAGAGGTAACAGCGTGGTTTAACTTGCATATGTTTGCGCAACATTATGAAATGAAGCAAGCACTATATAATGAAGCAAGCAAGTCAGAAAATTTGTAGTGTGTTCTTCCGTCTGCCTCTCTCTGGGTGGAGAGTCATCTTTTCTTTCTGGGAACCAGTTGTCTCTCTGATAAAGTGGAGTAATGATACTATCTATCTGCCTTGATGCAGGACCTGAGATAATTAATATATGAGGTGCTTTGCCAATCTTGGTTTCATCACAGCTACTAGCTGTTGTAATTGATTAGAATTCCATGTGCTTTGTCAATTTTATGCTTGAGAATTCTCATCGGTTAACAAATATTTGTTCTATCAACGATATCAGAATAAATTAAAGTTGTTACTGAAATACTCCTACTTTCCCAGAATTGAAATCAAGAATTTTATCTAAGGATAAGGAGGTTTGAGAACTCTACTTACATCTTAAGTTGAAAGAAATTGGTTATTCTTCCAAGCTGAGAGACATAAAAGAGAAGGAGCATGCAACTCCATCCATCTCACATGAGAAGCAGTTCAAATCCTGGGAGGACACTATGCTTGGAAGAGTAACTGCTCCTTATTCCACTGAAAGAACTTCAGTAATATCTTCCATTGGGGAGGCTGGAGATGCTTGGCTGGTATTTTTATACCAGAGGGCAATGTGAAGTGCTCTATGATGCTGTCAGGTGAGTTTCTTAGCCTCTGCTCTCTCACCTCATGGAGGACACGTTGCAGATATCCTCACACTCTCAAAATCTCCTCACTGTACTAGCACCACAGCCACTACTCCTACTATACCCTGAGGATGAAAAAGGTCAGGAATCTTCTTGTGCTTCTAACCCTCTGCCTTTCTATCCCAGGCATTCACACAATTTTTAAACAAGTGAAAATGACTGATCTGTTTCCTATTCTCTCCCTTCCTCCTAGAAACAAAATGCCTTCTCCCTCCTTAGTATACAACCATCTCTTTTGTATATTTGTCATTTTGGTAAGCAGAATTCTAAAGATGAATTCCCCAGATTCCTGACCCCTGGTAATTCAATCAAACAGTAATATAGATACTGCTATGAAAGGCAGCTGCTGGTGGAATTAAGCTGCTAATCAGCAGGCATTAATATAAAGATTATCCTGGATTATCCAGGTGAGCCCAGTGTAATCATATGAGTCATTAAAAGCAAAATAGGAGGGTACAAGTTAGTAAAAGACTTGTAGTAGCATGGGAAGCAGCATAAGAGGAATGTGGGAAATTGGGGAAAAATGGGAATCTCACACAATCACATGGAATTACACTTTTCCTGAATATGTCTGGAACTAGATCATATCCAGGGCCTCTAGTAAAGAATGTAGCCTCGCCAACATCTTGATTTTTGTACTGCAAGGTCAGTGTTGGATCTGATCTACAAAACTGTAAGATAATAAATGTGCATTGTTTTAAGAAGCAAAATTTGTGGTAACGTGTGGCAACAATAAAATCAAATATATTCATATCCTCCTCCTAATAAGGTGCATTGCCTTCCTGTTACTGAGGGAAAATTCTAGGAGGTATGTAGAAAGGAGAAGAGTCAATCCCTTTACATAGTAAGCTTGACTAGTTAAGAAGAATTGTATGTTTTAACTTATCTAGTAAAGCTAATTGAATTAAATGTTAATTGAATATTAATTTACAGTGAATTTGGTAGTCAAATTGGAGATGTTTTTTGATGTTTACATCAGTTTTATTCATAATTACCAGAAATTGAAAGCAACCAAGATAACCTTTAATAGGTGAATAAATAAACAAAATTGTGGTACATCTAGGTACATCTAGTGGAATATTATTCAGTGCTAAACAATGAGCTGTGAGTGGAGGTGGAGGAAGCTTAAACAAAGCTTTTAATGATATAAATCAGTCTGAAACAGTTACTTACTTTTTGATTCCAGCTGAAGTTCATTTGGAAAAGGAAAGTGTATGGGGAAAATAAAATGATCAATGGTTGTCAGAGAGGTATGGTGAAAGGAGAACAGAACAGGTGTAGCACAAGAGATTTTTAGGGCAGTGAAACACTTTTATATGATACTCTAATGGCAGATATATGTAATTATATAGTTGTCAAAAGCCATACAATGTATAACACAAAGAGTAAACCCTAATGTAAACTATGGACTTTGGGGAATAATAATGAGTCACTGTAGATTCAACAAAGTGTACTGTTGTAGGGTATTGATAGCAGGAATGATGGGGAGAGGCAGGGGATATGGAAACTCTGTACTTTCTGCCTAATATTTCTGAAACTATAACACAGTTAAAAATAGCCTATTAATTAAAACAAAATCAAATTGTATCCTATATAACTCTAAACTTGAAGCAGCTTTAGTAGTCACTTTTTGGCAAACATCAGGTACAGAATCCAGACATTCATATCAGTAATACAAGGTGTCAGGAAACAATTAAGATGGCTAGACACAGCACTATAATCATTGGGATGTAAATTTAATGAGAAGAATTGCCAAGCAACTCATTGGTGGCATGTTTTAATATCTTAACCTGTTTGGCTTAATGTTACTTGAATTTGAAAACAATAAATGCTTATTGCCACATATTCCTAGTATGGTATTTGGAGTAAAGTACAAAATAAACAAGTTTATTGAATATTGATTAATAGTAAGTTTAGACAGTTTTCCTTTATTATCACAAGTTCTTTGCATGTTCTTTAATTTTTCACATCTCCTCATTTATTATTTAATAAATATATGATGGTCAAGAGCATTCCATAAAATTGCATCTAGTTTCATCAATGATTCAAATGGCTCATTATTATTTCAGTACTAGTGATAGTATTTGAGAAATGAAAGTGAAGAAATACAGTGTGTATAAGAACTCATATTACATATGTAAAGTGATTATAAAGATATAAAAAATCTCAAGCATAAAATGACTCAAACATTAAAGTATTCAAAATGTCAGATAAGGTTAATGAAATATCAGATAAGGAAAGATTCAAATATCAAAATCTTTGGTGCTTTAATTATTTCCATGTAATTATCTAACCCAGAAGAGTTTGGACTTAGGCTTTTTATTGATATTGTTAATACAAATACAGTATTTACCCTTTGATATTCCCCTACTTGTGGTGAGCAACATATCTGTTAGTAACTTAATCATTTCTTGTTTGTTTTGATAAGTTTATTGCATAATGGAAATCCTACAGTCTGTTCTTGAATAGAAGGCAATTATCATAAAGTTAAAAATTACTATAACAAGGATATACAATTAATCAGTTCCATGTATCATACTAACATGTGCATGCCCTAATACATTGCTTTCAGCAATACAACAGCTGTTCTTTAATGCATTTTTTATGTCTCCAAGTAATTCTTTCATGATAAATTATGGGACATTGAGCCAGAATTAATAATGCACCAAAAGCATGTGTGAAAAATTAAGTAAAATCTTTGCAGAAGAGCTAAATTTGATTTGGGATTTAAAATTAAAATAATTAAATAATAAGTATACTTTTTGACTAATCAAAATTCTACCTTGTAAATATCTTCAGTGGCTAGGAATGAATGAGAATTAATGAATAAAAAGTAAATGCTGAGCTAGGAAAGAAAAAGGAATTATCTACTTATGGTCACAAGTCAAAATAATGATCTTTAAAATTATTATCCAAGTAAATACTGTTCTATTTGTTGTTTTCACTTTGATAGACCTTTATGTCTTACATAATCTGTTATTTATGTACTGACTTCTCAAACCTTATCAACAGTGGAAAATATCCAGTGATTTGATTGTTCTCAACTAAGTGAACCCTACAGAAAGTATCATGAGATAAATGTAGTATGAATTAAGTTAAATTTTTAAGTTACCATGTGTTTTGGTATACTAATGACTAAGGGAAAATTGGTGGTCTGAAACCAAGTAGGAGAAAGAATCTACACAGTTATTTGAACAAAGAAAATTTAATGTGCAGAAATACTAGCTATAACAAGGAAACATATGGCATGACTTGTAAAAAGAAAAGAAATGTTAAAGAACACAGATATATATAAGCAGATAATAATAAAAAAAAAAAAACACTTACTCCCTATAGTTGAGATAGAGCAACCCAGGAAAGCCCCACAACCCCCAGGGAAGGGATTCAGAAACTGGGAGGACAAATCACATCTAACTGGACTTCTCTTTATGGCAAAAAAGTCACTCTGGTGCAACACAAGCAGCACTTGCTGGGAACCTACCCTGTAGCATTTGTTGATATCCATTCACTAGGATTATGTGGAAAGTTCTTTACTGGAAAATACTTCATTGGAGACGCTCTACTCCAAAACCACTCAAGGGAGAAGTGTAGTGGAAGCTGCAAGCCAATGAATACTGCTGGCTTCTGTGCACTGCAAAAGTCAGTAACTGAGAAGCTGTAGGCACTATAGCAGCCAAATGCTGGACAAGATTTACACCCTTCAGGAGCTGGCAATGAAGACTCATGGGAATCAAGAAGCAAAACCCTTACCTCCTGCAATGTCTCTCTAGCACTCTCAACTAATAAGGCTGAACATCAAAAATATTTAAAAAGCTCAGATCTTTTTTTACAGAGTAAGAAAATATTTTAAATTTGGAGGTGAGAGTCATAAGTCAATAACTAGCACAGTGACATAAATGCACAAGTGCAATTATTATCCCAAGGCAGTTAAGTTTGAAAATGTAATATTCATTACATTAGGTGATAAGACTACAAAAAACCTATAAGATCAGAGTGACATGGGTGGTTGGAGGGAAATGATTGCAAGGTCCCGATAAGCTATTATGTAGCTACTTACTTTTGATGGCCTCTAAATCAAGTGATAGATCTTAATAGAAAAGTGGGACAATAAAGGTTTTGGGCTATGGAATTCAAAATGTTCTCTAGGAGCATTATTTCTATACATTAAACAAGATAAATAAAGCCTTAAAAACGTCCTTAGGTGTTATCTCTTATCATGAAATAAATAGTTTTATGTCTAACTAAATAAAAGTGTGCATAGAAGAGCAAATGGAGAAGATGAACTGGAGCTTGGGAATACATTGATTCGTTAAATCAGCCTCTAAGTTTGTAGCCCTTTTTCTGCCTTCTGCTTAAAATCTGACTGTGCTGTAGTTGATACAACATACAGATATGTTCGTTAAAGAGGAGTTCACAAGCAGTTATAATGAAGAAAACTCTCCTTGATGACTCTATATCCTTACATAATAAAATATATATATATATATATATATATGTTCATTTCTCAATTCCAAATATTTTGCATGTTTAATGGTTTCCTCTGATAATTTGAAGTTAATTTGTGCTGAAATTTTTAACTAAAACAGTACAAAGTAAGCTGAATCAAAAGATATGGGTTCGGGCCACCCCGGTGGCGCAGCAGTTGAGCGCTGGGTTGCGAAGCTGCCCGCGGCCTCTGCGGCGCCAGTTCGATCCCCGGCTGCTCCCCGGCCACCAGAGGAGGGTCCCACATGGCGCGCAGACCTCTCCTGCCGCCCGCTGCTCCCCTCAGCAGTGTACTTCGGTCCTTCTGCCTGCTCTGCTCCCTGCTCTGGCTCTGGTGAATTCTCTCACCCTCCCGCGCTTCTGACTGTACCCAGTGCATGTATAAACCTTTCGTTTTATACATGTACTGTTTTAAAAATTTCAGGACAAATTAACTTCAAATTATCAGAGGAAACCATTGAACATGCAAAATATTTGGAATTGAGAAATGAACATATATATATATATATTTTATTATGTAAGGATATAGAGTCATCAAGGAGAGTTTTCTTCATTATAACTGCTTGTGAACTCCTTTTTAACGAACATATCTGTATGTTGTATCAACTACAGCAAACAAATAAATAAATAAATAAATAAATAAAACATGCCTCTATTAAAAAAAAAAAAGATATGGGTTCAAGTCTCCACTTTGATCTCTATTGTCCTTGTAATGGTATACAATAAAAGTGACCTATAAAACAGCTGCTAATTTAGCACATGATGCCATAGAGATAACATGAAACATTTTTATTAATTGGAAAACACCCTATAAATATAAGGCATTTATTCTGATTTAACTAAACTGTTGAGGAGTACTAATATTCTAAATAATAAAGAGTTAACTCAATTAATTTTTCAAAATTTATCCAGGGTATCTTTTATGAAGTATATCTTCTCATAGGTATCTATGAAGAAATCCATTCCACCCCCACTCAGTCTTAATAAAGAACATAGTACTAATGTTCAGGTGTGAGAGAGGTATTTGGCAGTCTTTTGGAATTACTGTGCATGTACCATATTTGATCTTATAATTACTCTAATTTTATACTTTTCAAATAAGTATAATTCAAATTGTTTATATCATTTATTAAACATCTGCATCCATTCTTCCTTTTTTATTGATCTATTCATTAAAGTGATATTATAAGCCCATTCTTCACATTCCAAGATTCATAATTCTGTCTTTTTTGATGTATTTTAATTGTTAAACCATATGAATTTAATATATTTTAAAATACTTATTTTTTAAAGTTTAAATAGATTTATAGTTTCCCTGCTGAAAAACTTAGAAAATAAATTAAAGCTCAAAAAATAAGTATACTCTTTGGAGATAATTGTTTTAAATGGGTTTCATATCTCATTAAATTTTAACTAAATTATTTTTATTTTCATTAATTAAAGGATAAATTTAGCATTCAATTTGTTTTTTGCTAAAATACTTCAGTAATCATTGTTGTTTGGGATTATGCTATGCCAAAAGGATAATAACCTCATAATGTGACCCCAAAATGTCATTTATCACAGAAGTTGAATGAGGATTTTTGCCACTATAAGAACAAGACAATATTTGAAACTTATCTGCCTTTATATAGTGACTCTCTGCAGAATAAACAAATACAAAACTGAACTGTCCAGCAGTATGAGTCTCTAAGCAAATATGTAAATTAGAGGCAGAAAGGCAAAAATAATCAAAAGAATAGATTCTATATTTACAAAGAATAAGCAATTCATGCCACAGTATTTCTTATTTTATTTATAAAGATAAGTGTTGCAGGTGGAAGATGATCCTGAAATAGAAAAACCTAGCAAAATATTATGAAAAAGCAAAAGGAACTACAACATAATGGAGGTAAGAAAAATAAAAACACCATTGCTAGATGCCATTTAAAAATATTTAATCACATCAAGACAGTAATTAGCTTAATAATGAACTTAGGTCACTGAAACCATTGAACTGGTAAATAGATTTAGAAATTTTAAAAGGTATTGATTTATTCAGGTGGTGTGTATCTTTTCCTCATTAGATACTATAATGACTTTACCTACACAGCAAAACATGAGCCTTATTGTTAATTGCAAAAACGACATGTGTCACGAAAGATTGTATTTTCATTTATCAGTATAAAATATCTAGTTTTATATAACATAATCTTGAAATTGTTTTTCTTAAATTGAGTGTTATTATTGATTATTCCCATTCATTTTTAAAAGTTAGATTGGAATGTAACTTTGGGAATTTCATCTTCTGGTTATAGTTGAATAGCTTGTATCAGAAAAAAAAAATCTCTCAAGAAAAATATACATAAAGCCTGGGTTAAAAATGAACAGTGCTGTTTGAAGATTGTGAAAATCAA
This sequence comes from Talpa occidentalis, assembly GCF_014898055.3. Lineage (NCBI taxonomy): Eukaryota > Metazoa > Chordata > Mammalia > Eulipotyphla > Talpidae > Talpa > Talpa occidentalis. Next base: position 32,215,273 of record NW_023601653.1, read on the forward strand.
TTCCTATAGAGCTAAGTTCAACGTTCCCAAGAGAAGAAAAACAAAATGAAAGGACTCATTACTATTTGTCTGATACTTTTCTTCTTAAGTCTTTTTCAAACTTGTCTACATCATGAGGTCCAAAGGCCAAGTAAAAATTGGAGACTTGGCACTTTTTGAAGTAACACAGAAATGTGAAGACAAAAATTTAGGATTCTGGGCTGTCATCAAAGCTTGGCATTAAAAGACCAAGATCTCAGTACAAAGACAGCAGTGGAGAGTTGAAAATGGTATTCTATGATTCTTTGCCTCTGTAGTTCTTCTTAACTCGTAATATTCAGGTATGCTAAGCTGCCTGCTGGGAGCAAGAGTTAAGAAACTAAAGGATAGTAGGCAATTTCAGTACTGAAAGGGAAAGCAATGCTGTTCTGATCCTGACAAGAAGGAAGAGCCCAGGAAAATACTCCAGGTTTTCAACTGAGTTTCATCCAAGGTGGCTACTAGATACAGCTGAATAAAGTATCAGTGGAATGGAAGATAAGTTAGTAGAGAATATAGACATACTGAAGTGAACATAAATAAAGAAAATAATGTAAAATATATATGAGGCAAAATGAAGAAGAATTGTAGCCTTGCAGTTGGAGCCATAGAAGCAGAAGAGAAGAAAAAGGAGATAGGAAGGATTTCCAGAGAGATATTGTTGTGAATCTTATAAAATTGACAAAAATACATCAAGTGACAGGGACAGGAATGGGAAACATAAAACTCGAACTTGGGCTAAACCACTGAAATTCAGAAATAGAAAAAAAATGTTACAAGCAATCAGAGAAAAATAAATTACCTTCAAATAAACAGCAAAAAGGGCATCCAAATTTTAAGAAGAAATTATAAAAATCACAGGACAATGGTCAATATATTTTAAGTATTTAAAAAGAAATACATGTTAATCAATAATTTGATATCCACCCAAAATATATTTTAAAATTAATATCAATGATAGTTAAGTCAACTCCACTGCCAATAATTTATAAGTGGAAACCGTCATGAACAGAAAACTAAAGGAAGTTCTTAAGGTAAAAGATGAAGTGTTTCAGTTGGATTTTCACTAAATAAGGCAGGATTAAAGAACACTGGAAAGGTAAATGTGTGTTAAATTTAAATAATGTAAAGAGTAATCTGAATGACTTATTAATAATGAAAATACCTGAGAAAGGATGCACAGAATGTAGAAAAGGATAAAAATGCCAAACATTTAGTGGGAACGCCACACACAAATGGAAAAGAATAAATAACAGCAGTGTTGGTCTCAAACAATAACACTTCTTCCACATTTTATGTGCCATGACCAATAGCAGACCTTGAAAATATGACATATTCTCTGTCAAGTGCATTAAATTTAGTAAATAATGTCTATTGGTAAATAATGTCTATTTAGTAAATAATGTCTAAGATTCAGCATTGATTTAGTTAATATAAGAATCATGTAAACACTGCCAATATACATAGTTTTAAAAAAAACTTACTGAAAACAAAATCTTATCTATTAAAATTTTGTAATTATACTACTTTTATTCTGTATCCAAACAAACAAAATTTGAATCAATAATTTATGCATATTTGGAATCTTAATTTTCTGAATTTCTTCAGTTATTGATGAGATTTTTATGGTATCATTATTACACTCTTAGTAAAAATTTTTTTAAAAGATTTGTATTTATTTATACAAGAGCTGGGGTACAGGTCAGAGGTGCGGGAGGGTGAGAGAATTCACCAGAGAGAGTAGGGAGCAGAACAGGCAGATGGACGAAGACGCTGCTGAGGGGAGCAGCGGGCAAGGCAGGAGAGGTCTGCCATGCCATGTGGGTTTCTCCCTGGCTGACCGGGAATCGAACCCGCGCTGCAGAGGCTGCGGACAGCTTCACAGTGTGGTGCTCAACCTGCTGCACCACCAGGAAGCCCCTATTAGTAAAATATTTTACTTGACTCATTTTTAACTTTTGGGATTTTTAATATCATATCTCAATTTTTATTGTATTTCTTATTTGGCTAAACTTTTAGCTATGTTCACATATTTGTGAAGTAGCATCTTTCAAAAGCATTTTATTTTGGTGCTTTAGTGATGTTATTTCTTGATTCATGAACTAGTTATACATATATGTCTTAACTGAAAATTATATTACTTATTTAAGGAGATTTGGCATTCTATTTGACATAAAGTACACTGATGACATTCTGAACACATGCAAATAAAGGAAAGAACCTTTCAGTAGAAGAATTAATTGAGCCCACAAAATACAACCTCAAGTAGAAAATACAGCCCCAAACATTGGCAAGGAATCTACTTGGGTGGGTGAAAATAATGGAAAATAAGTCATCAATGGTGAATGGTGAATGAAAAAAATAGTAATATAAATACAGTGATGTACTGCCTAAAGAAATCTTATATGTTGACTGTGCCATCTAGGTTTGTGTAAGCACATCTTCAAGTGACTCATGACTGTATCTCCAATAATAAGTCCTATGAAAGCAGAGATTAGATTTAATTTTAAATTAATAGCTTTCTGTATATTTGAATGCCTTTGAGTATTATGTGAAGTGAACCTGTTGACATGGTAAGAGTTAGCCTTCAGAGGAGCTTTTTTTAATATTTTATTTTATATAATTCTTACATAATTTTTCATTTTTGCACAATGTATGCATTTTCATTTTGGTTATATTCCCCATACAATTGTACCCCCCCTTATTTTGACCCTAATCTTTCCTCTCCCCGCCCCTCCCCACCATAGTGTGTCTCTGGTTTATAGTTGCTTGCTGATTTTGATTTTTACTTTGTATTAATTAGTCTTTTTCCTGGTCCCTTATTTAGGTTTCCTAAATTCCTGCTATAAGTGAGACCATCCAGGATTTTTCTTTTTCTTTCTGACTTATTTTGCTGAGCATGATCCCTTCTAGCATCAGAGGAGCTTTTAACCAGCGCAGTGGCATGTTACTAAACATATGAGATAGGGAGAATACTAAAAACAGGGACAGCAGAAATAGAGACAAGCGTAATGATCTAATTATTGTGATGAAGGCCTGACTGAGCAATGTAAAAGAGGATAGCTCACATTTCAGAAATGCCTAGAGAAGTAAATCAGAGGATAGAAAGTAAATTGTTGGATAAATTAATGAATAGAAGTCAGGGAGGACTCTGATTCTTAGCCCCAGGAGAGGAGAAACTGAAAATAAGGAGAGAAATAATGATTATTTACTCAGTAATAAAAATGTGTGTAATATTTCATAAAAGGACTAAAATTTCTATCTCTTCTACTCTGTTATGTTTCAAAAATTGCCTAAAAACTATGATTTCATTATTGTAAATTAATTTTGTTTCCAAAGATTTCTGCTTCAGTGCTTTCAACTTTTACCATCCATGTATGTAAAAGTGTGACCACTCAAACAAGTGCTTATGGGCAGTTTAGTTTAATGAAAACAGTATTCTATTAAGACTCATGGATAGTGTATTTAAGCTCTGTCAATGCTACTATACTAGTTATGACTATACCTGTTAAACAAATATGATGGCATGGAATTGAAGCTGATTACAGTGATATTCAACTTAGGGTTTTATGCCTAGATACAAATGATCCAAGTTACACCTGCACAAAATCATTAAGTATTTTTATAATTCAGCATCTTTAGTATGTAGATTTCCCAGTTGCAAGAGAGCTGTTAAAACTCTTGATATCTCATATATTATTTGAGTAAGAAGATAAAGGCCAATGTGAATCTGTAGACTCTCTGCTTTCTATGAAGAAAATAACCTAAAAAATTCTATTGGTAGACATCTCTTCACATGCCATTAGCAATAATGGTGATATCCATGTCAACAACATAGGATAAATATGTAGATATTTATGATGACTCACATGGGCAACCAAGTAAAATTTATGTTATACTAGTAAGAAATAAAGAGTGATTGTTGAATAAGCATCTAAGAGTGTCTGTCCAGTATTCTTATTTTTCTCACTTGAAAAATTAAGGAATTGTGAGTCTGAGATTAAATATCAACTAAAAAGAATTTGCTAATATATTCAGATGTCAGCTATATTTCATATCATCATCTTAATACAACAAGTAATTGTCCTGTCTATAAATGGAACAACTTGTAGAATTGTACTTGTGCTCATGATAATAAAATGCTTCATTATAACTTCAAGTTCCTCTTTCATCAGAATAAGCAATATTTGAACACTGAGTAAGCTAATGTTAGAAATGAGTTAATTAGACATTTTACATTTTATATTGTTTACATCAGATCTAAAGGACACTTGCATTTCAAAGTATCAGAAATGCAATTTCATGGTATTCTGCTTAAGTGACTTAGAGATATAAAATAACTGCCTAAAGTTTGATTATTTTAATGATTTTAAGTCTTCCAAAACTCAAATACAGATTTGTGATTTTTCTAACCAATATACTTGTTCCAGACTGAAAACCCTAATCTGAACATTAAATTATAAATTTGTTCATCAAAACTAATGTGCAGACCACATAGAAAACAATTTTAATGAAAGGAACTAAAAGACTATAAAAGTTTTATACATAATTTATGACTAGTAAGTCAGGCACAGAATGAACTATCACAGAATCCAAACGTAATACTAAGTAACCTGAGGTTATTGGTAAAGCTGATCTAGTCTTTTAATCAAATATTCACAAAAATACACTTAAATCACTGGCAGAATAGTTAGTCGATTGAAATTTCTTTTTTAAATTTTTGTTATATAAAATCTCTTGAGATATTGATAGATATTCTATTTGAGTAAGATATTTGAAGCTATATACTATTTGCATTAAATAAATAGAATGATGCAATAACTTTGAGTAATTTAAAGACTTATGTGGACAAATATCCACTACTTTGAATTCACCTATCCATTTATCCATCAGGAATGATAAGTATTTTGTACATTATGACCGATAAGCAATAAGACCACTTATTTTGCAAAAGTGAAAATAATGCCATATATTTTATAAATAGTATAAAGGAACGATATTCTTATTTGAATAGTTAATATACCTATTTTATATCTATAAGTTACAAGTTATTTTAGATATGATAATGATGATGCATTCATACCTTGATTGAGGTAACACAATCCTTTAAATTTGACTTTCAAATTGGTGACTGGTTACTGACAACTTTCTAGTAGAAAATGCATAACAAATTCATTTGCATACCCTAAAACATACATATATTCATCAGCATATAGGTAAATACCTGTATGCCCAGATTTATATTTTAAAAGTACAAAAGGAAAAAGCTATTAAAACTAAAAATATGTAGATGTTCAAATACTGCCTGAGCTCTCACTCCTGATAATGAAAATCAAGTAATTCAGACATTTTCCCATTGAGAATAACTACAAAGGCTGGAAAAGTGTAATGCATTAGGATGTCTAGGAAAAAAAGTAAAGAATTTTTACAATAATATTTGGAAAAGATCCATATAAACATGAGATTTTGAACTTTTTACTGTTGTGTTTTATGATACTGATTAGGGTGGCTGATAAGCCAAGATGCAGGTCTGAGTTATTTTCAAATGATTTTTCATGAAAATTTCAAAGGTGGTACAAAATAGCTAGTAATACAGTCTGACACCACATAGTATAGGTTAAACTGATTTCTTATTTACTAGATTTATTTTCTCAGAAAAAATCTTTTGTGCTTTCCTTTTCCTTCTTTGATATTTTAATATATGAAGTAATATATAAAGTTTATGACTGTCTACTAACAGAAATTGTGCTAAATGATAGCATAATGGGAGAGAGAAAGGAAAGAAAATGTTAGGCCATCATACTGGATGAGTCTCCTGTCTTCCAGTACACCATGCAGATGTTGGATTTGCCAGTTTCCACAATCCCTTGGCAGTCTTACCAAAGAGAGTGGCAGGATGGTGGGAGAGTGAAGATGCTTGCTTACCTCCTCCAGCTAGTTTATAGCAACAGAAAGTAATTTCAGAGCAAAAAGCAGACAATCGTAGTGTACAATAAGAGCGACTTCCAGAGGAAGGGGAGCCCAGTGGGAGAAGAATGGGTGAAGCAGGTGGCCAGGCTGGCAAGGTGAGACCCAGCAGCCTGGCACCTGTAAGCAACAGAGTGGAACTGGCAAGCATCCTTGATGTGGCAGTTCCTAGCAGATCCCAATGAGCCCCATAATGGGAGTTGGATGCAGCCCACCTAGCCATAAGCCCCAGCAGTCTTCAGTGAACCCCAGGAAGGACCAGGAAGCAACCCTGCCACAGTAGTGTCCCACAGACACCAGCAAACACATAGTAAGCACCTGGGGAAGGCCTAGGGAAATAATGGTAGTCCCTGGTAGACTCTGGTAAGCCCTGGGACAGAACCTAGAAGCAACCAAGACCTGGGAGGCTCTGGCAGCAGTAGATAGATATGTCCCAGCGAAGGCAACAGCAGGGCCTGGTACTCACTGGCTGTGGCTCTTGGAGCAGAAAGTCAGAGGAGCACTGTTAGGAGAGAGAGTCAGATGGGAAGGTATGGGGATTGATCATCACTTGGACAGTGGAGACCAGAGCAGACTTGAACAGGGTTGACACTGAGGGGATCCATGCTACATTGAAAAGGGGGCGGGTGGAGAGAAAAAGTGGGGGTTGTGGTCTGGAGTAGGGGACACTGATATCAGGACTGTCAGCTCAGCCAGGGGTTCTAGGCATGGGAGGTAGTGGTTGTGTGGAGATGCAGCCCATGAAAGAGGAGAAAACCTTGCAGAGGAATGCATTGTTCTACACAGCCGGACCCCAGTTAAGATAACAGCAGAGCCAGCATTCTTTTCGGCTTCCCTCCTACTCTGATATCTGCCGAGACTGCTGCTAACATTGTGAGGTGTGCTGAGAGTACTGGGATATCCAAGTCTCTCATCCCAAACCCAGAGAGGAGGGATATCAGGGGTGTCATAAACATGCTCCAGCCCCACCCCATCTCATCCTTACCGACATTTGGTTCCCTGCAATTCCCTTCCCAGACAAACAAAAGCTGAAGGAGTTTGTAAACACTAGACCCTCTTACAATAATTGTTGAAAGAAAATTTGTAAACAGATACATAAATATGTTCCTTTTAGGCTAAGGGGATAATACACATAATATTTACAGTGCTCACTTGGCCAATGATCCTGGAATTGAAACTGGTATTTGTATCTACCATTAGCTTCCTATAGGTGATGGAAAGATTAACATGGAAATGACACAATGACAAATTTTGCTTTGTTTTTTGGTTCCTCGTTACACCCCCAGTTCATTCAAAGGAATTTCTCACAAATGGAAGTTCTCAAAAAAGTTTTCTGAATGCATGAATGATGTTTTCACTTTCTTAATCTATATAAAAAATTAGTTCATGCAGTAATTTTTTTTTTTAAGATTTATCTATCCATGCATACAGGAGCTGGGGTACAGGACAGAGTTGCAGGGTGGGGGCGGTGAGAGGATTCACTAGAGACAGAGTGGGGAACAGAACAGGCAGATTGACTGAAACACACTGCTGAGGGGAGCAGCGGGCGAGACAGGAGAGGTCTGCTTGCCATGTGGGTCTCTTCCTGGCAGGCTGGGGACCGAACCCGTGCTGCAGAGAATGCGGACCGCCTCATAGCACGGTGCTCAACCCCCTGCGCCACCAGGGAAGCCCTCATGCAGTAATTTTAATTTAAAGAAAAAATTATTCATCTTATCAAAGAAGCATTACTCACTCTTAAAACAGAGATAAATAAGCTTTACATAATTGAGAATAATTTGACACATTATATATAAAATAAAAACAATGTCATCACAGTTTTATGCCCCCAAAGTTTTTGAATCAAAGGTCTCTAGTTATTTACATAATAATCTTCTACCTAATAAACATGATTGACATAATTACAGATGTACTTGGAAGAAATACCAAAGATGACTAATATTAGGAATTGTCTGAAGCATCAGCTAACCAAAATAATTCTTTAAATATTGGAATAGAAAAATCTTCTCTTACTCAGCATCAATTTGTTTTGATCCAGTATTTTACAAATGCTAATGATATCAAGGTACAAACTCTGTGTCTTGTAGGCCAATTAATTTGCACTGTACCTTGACCACTGCTGCTGGGTGGAGGATCTTGCCCAAAAACCTATACAAAATAGGAAAAAAAATTGAAAATATTTGAATACACCTTTTTCCTGTTTTTAAAAGCAGATTGTTACTAGACTGTTAGAAGCTAGAGGAAATTCTAAAATTTAAAGAGCAAAGATAAAGTTATTCATGTTTCAGTCAAGAGTTAGAAATGAAAAATCTAAAGCCATTCCCGGATCATGTTTTTAATTATGGTAGGTAAGGTTATCTTGCCTTCTGTGATAACACACAGTGCCAATAGTTGAAAGTATAGTAAAATATATAAATAACTCATAAATTCCAGTTAATGCTAATCCTTATTCTTTAAGCTTTAGACTTTGTTCAAAACAAAACTCTTATTGCATTATCTAAGTCCACCTATTGCACTAAATCCAAATACAACTATATCCATATCTATCTATCTATCTATCTATCTATCTATCTATCTATCTATCTATCTATCTGAATATATCTATATATCTAGTGTCCTCTTTGTATAAGGGATTGTGGGTTTTATAGTTAACAAAAATTTTCAAATTCTAGCATACAATGAGGAAATCCAATTATGTAGCCACTAGTCTATAATTCCTCATTTAATGTGGTCACTGCTTTGGTGATAAAATGTTATATAATACTGCTTAGATATATTAGACTGTAGAATTACTCTATATTACATTTTGAAGTATAGTGATAATATGTTATTAATTTCTCTACCCCTAGCATTCAATATAGTTAATATTTTTGTTGCTACAATAAAAATAAATATCATTGAGTGTTTATTTTGAGATAGTAATGAAAAGAGGTACTATGTAATGTTTTATTATCATATTTAAACCACATATCAACAGTACAATATGGCATTATTAGGTTCATCTTATGAAGAGAAGATTAGGCATTAGAAAGATAAAGAAATTTTAAATGATTTTGTCCTAGGAATATACACCAGATTGGCAATTGCTTGAGTGAGTTTATGTCAGTTTGTGGAAGCCAATTGTTAAATTTTGTGAGAAGGTTGTTAAACTGTTGGTAGCTCTTAAATGACCATTGTGGGAGTATTTACACCACAGAAATTGGCAAATGCTACAAATCAGAGCGCTCTCTTTTCAGAAAGCTGCTTTACCAGTAGTGACAACTAAATACCACTTAGCTAGTTTCTGTAAAGCTAGGATTTGTATTCATCTGTATTTTAAAGAATCCAATGCCTTTTAGACTCTGTGTAGTATCGCTTTCATGTGGTGCTTCAATTCTTCAAAAATGTATTATTATGTAATAGCACATCATTAGTAAGGTTAATAAATCTTAAGTTATTTTATAGTGGTTTATAGCAAATCATGCCTATATCAATTAAATTTGTCACCTTTGAATGTCAAACTAGAAAATAAGTCCTTTATTTAATGGCTAATGGGAAATGGGAAGTTTTCATACAGGGCAGAGACATCACCAAAATGATGATAAACTTCTTAATACATTCACCATCAGAATGGTAAAAAGTTTTTTTTTTTTTTGAAGAGACTACAGATAAGCAATTACAAAACTATAAAATAGTCTCTGAGAGGTAACAAGGTCTACACTAATATAGTAGTGGCAGTGTGACTCTTGAATTTTATTTTTACTACCACTGGACATCTGCATACTATTGTAAAATGCCATATGGGAACTTAGCTCTGGTGGATGAGTACAAAATTTTGCTCCCATAAAATATTCATTTTCTATGAATCAATACATTTGTACATGTCTTCCTTTTTTAAAAAAAATTAGTTGTCTCCTAGAGTACACTGTACCATTTCTAATTATTTGATGAGAGTAATGAAGTGAATTCATCTTCAAATTTTTAGAGGCTTTTGAATTTATGACCAATTTAAAGCCTTGTTGTCCTAGGAATAACAACTCTTCTCATGTTAATTTTTACTCCATCTGTCCAAATATTCAGAATGTGAAGAATATATTTGATCATATCCAAATTGTTTTTTTCCTTTTGCTGAAAGCATTCCTCTGAAGGAAGCTCCTTCTCCTGCTTATCAGATTTTAAATCTGTCTTGGAAACATCCTAACAAAAAAGGGTTAAAACACATGACTCCCTTTTTGGTTTACAGTTTTTAGAATGCTATTATTTATAAACAACAAAGAATTGATAATCTCTAAGTAGAAAGAGAAAGAAATCAGTGTTTAAGGGGTTTTACTAGTATGTATTTACATGAAATTTCTACAGTTAACATTTTGTAATTTAATAAAGTAAATATAAGGTCCATGATCAAATCTAACATACAAGCATACACAATAGGTGTAGATCTCAGGCAGTAAGTTCTGTTGTCAACAAAGTGTCATTTATTTTTCTATAAACCTTTGTTAAGTTTTTACATTAAACTCTACTTTTTTTGGAACTGCTTTTCAGGTGAGCTCAGTAATTGTGTAGATAACTTTCTTTAGCCTTGGTTCCAAGACCCCAGCCATATTGCTTACTGGCCAGGGATAAGTAGTAGTTGCTCATTTAACAGGTGTGGGCAAAAGCTGAGCTCAGGTGCCTGCTTTGATGAATTTAGGGGTGGGACAGGTTGGGCAATTATCAAGTCTTCACTTAGCTTTTGCATTCTTGGTCCCTTTCTGTCTCCTCTGTGCACACCCAGGTTTTCTAGTCAGCCAAGTTTGAGAGGTGAGCTTACCTACTGCTTCCAGGACTCTTTAATTTCTAGGCTCTCCCTTTTAAAAATAATGACTTTTCTGCCACTTTTCCCAATTTCACCTTAGGTTTCCACCCTAGCTTCCTATTTTGTTTGTTCCTTTTATTGTCTACGCTGCAGGGTGTAGTTTCTCACACTCTAAAAGAAGCAAGCTGTCTGTTTAAGAAAATTAGGTGTTCTTCTTGTCCAGCCAAACTCTAGATAAACATATTGCTGATAGCCTGGGGTCAGGGCGCAGGCTGTGAAAATTGGAGCAACCCCACCCAAGAAGGCCAAAGAGTCTTCTTGTTTTTAAATGAATTTCTAGCAGCTTTCCATAAATGAATGCTTGCTAATTTGCTTTTACCTCTGATATCTTTTCAGAGTTATGAGGTACTTTATTCAACAATGTTGCATAGTTTTATGGTTCTTTTGGTAGGAAATTTGCCCACATCTATTATTACTAGAAATTCTGCATTTATTTCTTATATCGCTAATTCATTCCAATTATATCTATTATAATTTCATAGAAGCTGAAAGACAAAACAAAATCATCATGGTTCACGTAAAGACATACACACACATAATGTCCTTCACTTTCATAACTGAAAATAAAATAATCCCCTTCCATTAGCCATATTCCACTTTTCATCTCATACAATATAAAAATCTTAGTATTTTAATATACCAATTGCTTTTATTAAGTATAATGAATACATCTGAAATTAGGAGCATGTTTAGATTCCAAAGAAAAACAACAGCATTTATTTATACAACATGTAACAAAAACACAATTCCATTAGGAATAACACTTAGCAATAGCATAGCAAAAAGGTGGTAAATTATTTTAGCATCTAACAATGATTTTTAATTGTATTTTCTAATTCTATCACTGAGGTAGCAAACATATTTTCATAAATGCTTCCCCTATGTACATTCAGCTTTTTTTTTATTTTTACAAAAGTACTTAGTCTTATAATGGGAACATTTTTTGTTAATGTGGAAATTCAGTGTAGTCCAAAGAGTAAGATTTGCAAATTCTGACAGGAAAGTTTAAAGCTATCATGCAATAATATCAAACAGTTTTAAATTCTGATTCCCTATTTCCATTTTGTTACAAAGATAAATGCAATGCCTCAATTTTAACTTGTATTTAATGTTTAATTTTATTGAATATAATATACAATATTACAGCTCAAAGTAGCTTAGGATGCTATAAAAAATACCATAGACTGAGTGACTTCAATGACAAAAACTTATTTCTCATCGTCTGGAGACTGGAAAGTCCCAGATCAAGGTGCTGGTAAGATAGTTTTCATTCTAAAGTCTCTTCTCTTGGTCTGTCGGCAGCAGCCATATCCCTGTGTTCACATAACCTCTTCTTTGCACACTCTCAGAGGGGTGCATGTGGGGAGTGAGGGAGCTGAGCTCCCTAGTGTCTTCGTGTAAGGGCATTATTTCTGTTACACCTGGGTGGGCCCTCATGATTTCATCTAACCCTAATTCCCTCCCAAAAGCCCCATCTCCAAATACTACCACTTTAGATGTTACAGCTCCAAATACAAATTTGGGGTGGAAAAATAACTAGTTCATAACAAAGGTCTACATAAATTCATTAATTTATGCATTCAAAGGTTCTTTGCCTTGAGTGCCTGGTACTAGAATGAATAAAATAGACATTGTACTTGTCCTAATGGAGTTGAAATATCATTTCTTTCTTTTAGCTCACGTCTACCTTAGATAGAAATTTTCAAAGTAATTCCCAGAATCCAGGGAAGCTATATTTAGATTTGAAGAAAGAATTGTCATGGTTACTTGTTGTCCTGATGAAATGTTTAATATCTAATATAAACAATTTACATGGAGGTTAAAAAAAGCCAATTTCATATCCAGTCATGGGTACTCTATGCAAACATTAACCCCTAGGATATTAGTAGTAGTTGCTCAAATAAGAGGTATGGTACATAGGAAAACCACAGACCCAAGAAATGCCAAAGTTAACTTGATTCTTGGTGAAACTAAATCCTAGGCATGAAAGTGTTTGTAGATTGTGATCCATGGTTGAAATTTAAAGTCCTTTTTGAAAGAAAAGAAGAGATATAGCAAAATATTTTGGCAAAGTAGAATCTATAAGACATTCTGCCTGATGATAAGTAAAGAAACTATAGGAATAAGACTGGCAGAATTGATGCAGGAACCTAGGTCATGGTCATCTGGCTGCCTATGCAGCCAAATACAGCATTCATTCTTTCTTTCAGCAAATGTATACTCAGAGTTTGTTTTGAAGGGAGCAATGTTCAGCTGTTGGGGTATTGATGAGAACAAGATGAATATCCTACTTTCATAAGACTTATATTCCTGTATAAGGTCACAGACAATAAACCATAATACTAATATCATGTCAGGGACTGATAACAATCAAGAAGATAAATACAACAGAATAATGGAAAAGGAACATTAAATTTCATGGGGTGAATTGTGAAGACCTTTCAAATTAGTTGAAATATGACCAAAGATGTGTGTATCAAGCAATATTTCTGAGTAATGTACTTCTCATGCAGAAAAAAAGAAAATGACATGTGTCTAGATAAGAACATACTGAGAGGAGCAGCAAGAATGTAAGGATGTTTGAGACAAATTGACTAAAGGAACAGTGACCTAGATGAGATTTTAAAAATACTTTTTGTGAACATTAGTAACATACATTGTAGTTTTATATGCATTTCTAAAAATATAGTTCAAATTTAATAACAAAATAGTAGAATTTAAACAAATTTCATGCTGATTTAATCAAGAAAGATTGTTTTATATTTACTTATATGTCCATGCAGTCACCAGCATCAAACTTGGAGTGGATAAGAACTATTCTGTACATATTTATTGATATTTTGCAAAATGTAAGTTTACATATAGTACCCAACTATTTATTAATTGTATACTGACAAGTATAAAAATTCTAAAGGAAATTTATAGCCCTATTTATTTATTTGTTTGTTTGTTTGTTTATTTATTTATTTATTTTGTGGGACCCTCGCCAATGGTCAGGGATTGAACTGGCACTGCAGAGGCTGCGGGCAGCCTCGCAAACCAGCGCTCAACTGCTGCACCACCAGGGGAGGCCCTATGGCCCCTTTTTTTTAATACACAGTCTGGGTGTTGTCTCAGTATAGGAGAAATCATCTTATATGTTCCTTCCTGAGAACATTTCTTATCTGGCAAGTTTTGTTATTTAGTTTCATTTGTAGGTTATTGCTCTGAGGACTTTTGCTATTAGGTAACAATGCTAAGGTAAAAATATGTCCTTACAACATAAAGAGATATGCAATTTATTAAAACTAGTGGGGAAAGCATGGTTATTTTTTGAGAAATGAAATGTTTTTCAGGCAAATGGCTTGCTTTTCTCTATAGCTTTTAATTTTGATGTATATACATCAAAATTTCCTTTATTTTCAATGATTTTTGTGTAGCATTTAATAGATTGCTCAATACAACAAAATCATGAACATATTTTTTTCCTATAGTACATTCCAGATACTTTATGTGTGTATCCTGTATGAAGTTATATTGGCTTTTATAGTTACATCTGTAATGTATTTGGTGTTTATATGTGTTGTTTAGCAATAGCCACATTTCATATTTTCTACACAGATAATAGAACACTTCTCAATGGATTCCAGTAATTATTCCTAAACTGACAACAACAAAAAGGGAGTTTGATTCTAAGAAATGTATCATATAATTCTATTTATATAATGAAATGAACATATGTTTTTAAAACAAACCAGGAAAGAAGTGTTACTGTCCATTTAATTAGTCCATTGATATTTGTGCATGTAAACAACAATGATTCCATAAAAATTGTTAGAGGGATAGCTTTAAAGATTCCTGACAAAAGTAATAATGGTTAAGATTATAGGGTGCTTTTTAAATTGCAACTTCAAAAGAAATAGAATAACTTTTAGTCATGTACTTATCATGTTTCCTACAGAGAACATCAAGGAAAGACTATTAAAGTGGATTTTTGCCTTGAAATGCACATAATAAACTATAGAACTGGTGACAATTTAAATAAGGGGCTTTGATAGAGATTTAGGGATATTCCCTGTGACAAGGAAGCCCATGAATACTGAATGCTTTTGACCTGATTTTTCAGTGCTCTTGTCTTTAACATGGAGGAGATCAATTAATATCTTTTCAACTTTAAAATCTTTTTGTCTTCTTGAAGTTGGATAGTAATGGAGACTTTTTAAAAAGTGTTCTCACGTAAATCCATTTCTTTTTTTAAAAAAACTTGTTTACTTCATGATTTAGGGTGAGGTTTAATGTGTGCCATCAAACATCAAAACCATTTCAGAAATAGGAAGTCCTAAATAGAGTTGTGAATTCCCTCAACATCCACAATTGAGGGATTTGGCTGTTCCAAATGTAAATGGCCGATGCCTGCATCACCAGACACCTGAGGGGTCCTTGGAGGACTGGTTTAATTAACTGTCTGTCTTAAACTTTACATTGTTGTAGGGTACCCAGTCCAAAATCAGTCTTCAGTCAGTGGCCCACAGCAACCCCGTCGTGCCCCCGGCATCCCACATAACTGCCATGGGAATCCAGTTCTTGACCCTCTGGCCAGAGTGCAGACTTTGGAAACTGGTCAGCATCACTGCACCATCTACAGCTCATTTTAAAGTTTACATTTAAAATATGCATTTTAGAATGTGCTTTTTCATCTATTAATCCAGACCTAACAAATAAAGGTGACAAGGATTAATTAGTTTATCTATAAAGTAGCTTATTCAATCACTGTCACATTAAACTGGTAAGTTTATAGCAAGAGCTTCATTGTCAATATTTGACACTTTCCTTGAATGATTTCCAGTATCAAGTATAGTATATTACTGTTTCTATAAAATAAAAATAAAAAGATGATGTGTTCCAAAATGCTAATTTAAAATTATACTCCCTAAGCTTTTAAAATGCATAATGAACATATTATATATGTAATGAATTTCATATTAGTAGTATATGTATAATACATATAAAATAAAATAAATTTGTATGCTGCAATGCTTCCTTTGAACTGATAGAAGAAAGGCATAATACTGAAGCACAAAAAAATCAATAAAATGCATTTTAATAAGGTTCAGCACAATTTAAATAGATTATATGATGTCATATAAATATAAAACTTATTCTGAAGAATAATTGGCTCAGTTAACCTTCACAATTGAGCCTCTATATGATATATGAATAGCAGAAAACATCGCTGTATGCAAGAATGTTTCCCTTTAGCTCCATAATGCGTATGGTTGGGTTCATTTTATCATTCCATGTAGTCATTCACTTTTGACCTGAGTCCCAGTATTTTCCTTTTTGACTCGTTCATCAGCTGGCTCCTGACTCATGCCAGCTACCCAACTTATAATCAAATTTTGTCTCACATTCTTTCTACCTAACTCTTAGGTGAGTTCTTCTTAAATTTGAATTGTGTACAAATCACCTAGAGGGCCTTTTAAAGCACTGATTCCTCAGTCCTAATCCCAGACATTCCTATTCAACAGGTCTGGAGCAGGACCAGAAATGTTCACTTCTAACACTCTCCCAAGTGACGCTGACCCTGCAGCTCTCTGAATTACATTTTCAGAGGCTCCATCTTAGGTGATATAGATGGTCACCCTAAATCTATCAGAAATTCAAAATTTAGCCAAGTCTGCTTTTCTCTACTTGCAGTATATTAGCTATTCACTGCATGCAATCAATCATTTGGGTCTAATTTTTGATAGTCATAAATTAATTTGCATAACTGATGATTTTCACTAGGAAGGTGCAATGTGTTTTGGGAAAATCAAGCAACTTAACAATGTTCTATCTTTCTATGAGTTCCAGTCAACAGAAATTTCAATAGAAAAAGAATGATAAATTTTAGTATCCAAGAGTTTTTAATTCTTATTGGCCCTCCGACTTTTAGAAGTTGAATATTATAATGACCTTTTGTCTTTCTCTATAATTTGTGCAGGTGAGTTTGCTTTTATTTTAAGCAAACCATCAAGAGCAAGGACTTTCTTTGACATAAACAATTTCTCTATAATGTTTATAAGCACAATTAAGGTGATAATGTGGTGGATCCTTTTCTTCCCCCATCTTCCTCCTGACCTCTGTCACTCCAGCTGAAATCTTCCTTTCTAAAATGAGAGGCTGATCTAGGTTTCCTTCCAGTATAGAGGAAAAGAATGTATACTCTGAAGTCCATGAATTTAAATCTTTAACTTTGGAAAGTGAAGTTTCCAGTTTAAAACACAAGTTTTCTTTGCTAGATAACTACATTCATCACATTTAAGAATACAACTTGGGGAAGATATACAAGGGCTGGTATCATAGCCTGGATTACATTGAAACTTGTCAAACAAACCCTCTCTGGACAGTACTTCTCAGAAACTAGAATGTTTCCATGTAACAGCAGCCATGAAGAAGATTCATGAGTTTGCATTCCAGGGATAATAGACTATAGGTGACATTTGTCAAAATGATGACATTACATTATATCAGTGGCAAAGAGAGAACTAAATAAAGCCTATATGGGGGAAAAAAGGAAGACAATACTGTTAGCTACCATCAAATGTTACTGTTAAACAGAGAAAGGTGAATTATACACAAAAGTAGCTTGTTTTACAAAAAATACTGTCTGCAGGATAAAATCTGCTAGGCCATTAAATAATAATGCCATTGATATATGATCCAAATATATATGATATATGATCCATATATATATATAAAGAAATAAAGCATTATTAGTGATCTTGATACTGTTATTTTGTAATTGTTTGACTTCGTCAATGACATAAAACATTGGCAGCCAGTTTTCTGATTCTATATCAAATCGATGATTTATTAATTGATCTTACTAAAGCAAATACCTATAGAGCATTTTATGTATCTAGATATTACATGGGTCTTATAATAGATAGGTTACTATTTTTTAATTCATGTAGTTTTATTGTGTGAAATTGCTTAAGTTTTATTTTACTTTGTAAAATAGCATTGGACATACATGTATTATTTCAACATCTATAAGCCATTATTAGACTGTATTACTATTAAGAAAATTAAGGGGGGGAGATTGTATGAAGGAAGGAATAATTGAAAAGAAAGAAAAAGAATCCTTCAAATCCATCCTATACTTGTAAGCTAAAACTGTATGCAGAGATGTCCACTAATGCAGTACTTGAAAATTCTCTCCTAGGCAAATTCTTAGTGTGTTCAAGTTAACCACTGACATGATCCTTGAAAGACAGTCATTTCTAATCTTAACTTGGCTGTACCCCTCAGAAAGGACAATGATGGAAAAAGGATTTTGAATATGGAAACCATACGCTAGATATAATTCCCAAATTGACATTGCCAACTGTAACTTGAAGACTATTCAACTTCTTGAATCTTTAGTTTCCATCTCATCAGGCATTTATGCTTTCCTACACTTTTTCTCTTCTTTATGCCACAATAGTTCATGTAGCAGCAGTAAAATTATATTTTTAGTGTGCCAAGTTCTAGGCTTCAAAATGTTATAAGAAGTTACTGATTGAAGCTATATGGGAAAATTATTTAAGAGTTTAAACCTTAAAGTATTAGCTTAAAAAGAAGAATGCATACAATTTCTTCTCTTTTAATTTTAAGAGTTTCTTGTGAAGTGTTTCTATGGATCAATCTTCCAATTATCAAGAAATCCATCTAAATTACACAGAACTTAGAGCACTAGAAAACTTAGCACACTAGAAATCAATACATAAGGGAATACTTCCTTATTTGTTTTACATTAGCAGTATTTAGAAGTTTTAGAAACTGTAAAAATATATTTCTATATGATCAAATGAGTAGATGTCTTATGGAAAGAACTAGAAAATAGACATCAAATCAAATCTACCATGAAGCAAATGCCTTGGAAAGGAAATTATACTTAGGTGGGTAATCAAGGAGGGTTATTGATTTACTTAGATTGCTGGGATTTCTTAGAAAAATAAAGTATCTTATATTATCCATATAATTTAAAGTCACTGTTAATTAAAAGATAATGTAATTTTATTGAGGGATGAATGAAAGCAAAGTCTACTAAATTTGCACATCACTAAAGGCATTCTTGAGATGACTCCATAATTTCTGTCTTCAGTTTTGGCTCAAATGCTACTTCTCATTGAAATGATGAGCTTTGAACAAAGACTTAAGGTAAATGGTGTAGTCATACAGATTTCTGCATCCATTCCAGGAGAAATAAATAGCTACTACACAAATTTATTGTGGAACCAAACAGGCCCACGTATCTGGAATGTCTTGTAAGAGCGGGGGTAGGAATAGGAAATGAAATCCCAATTAAGGGAGTGTTGCAGGGTAAACGTTACTTAGGGTTTTTTAAAGGCTATGGTTTTTACCAAGCATGAAATGAGGAGTCACTGTAGGGTTTGAGGTTAGGAGTGACATATTAGGCAGATTTAGGAGCCCTCTTCCTCCAGACTCTATATGTGAATTATTAGATTGTGCCTGCAGGAGAAGCAGTAACCGCAGTGAAAAAAAAATGATGGGATTTGTTTGAGGGAGATAATGGCAGAACTAGTGAGATGTTGCGAGATTCTGGAAGAATAAAAATGTCAGAGTGTGGGATAGAGGAGTCAAGAATGACTCCAAGAATGTTTGGGTTAAGCAAATGAAAGGGTGCATTTGGGAATAACCAGATTTGGGAAGGCGGAAAGCAAGACTTAATTTTGTACATATTCTGTTTGAGCATCTTAATAGCCATTCAAGTAAAATATTGGTAAGAAATTGATAAGGAGTTTGAAATTCATTAAGAAGTTTAAATTAAAGTTATAGTACATATTAAGGAACATTAGAATGCAAGATAATTTAAAGTCATGACAGTACATGAACTCACCCAAGAAGGGAAACTGGTTCAAAATGAGAAATGACAGAATTCTGAACCTTGAGACTTTCTAGCAGTTAGAGATTGACAATATAGGGTAAAACAGCTATGATGCAGAAGGAAAACGTGTGAACAAGAGAAAAAAACAGGAAATAGTGGTAGCTTGGAGAAGAAATTAAAAAATACATCAAAGAAGATAGTCTGAGCTTCTATGTGAAGTGCTGCTATTAGATTTAGCATACTGAGGACTGAGCCAATCACAGGATTTAACAATGTGGAGATTTCACTGGTGAGCTGTAAAAGAACAGCAAGATAGGAGGTGTAGAAATAATAGTAAGAGAGATATGAGAGAATAATAGAAAGCAAGAAATTGGAGAAATTGAATTTTTCCAAGGAGTTTCAATGCAAAGGTTAATAAAGTTTCAAGGTAAGAGTCATTATCATTTTACAGATTAAAGAGATATAACAGAATAAAGTATCTGAAGTCACATAGCTTGTAAAGGATACAAACATGATTCTTTCTGTTGTACTTACTTGGCTTTTTTCCAAGGAGCCTAAGAGGTTGGATAGTGATCAACTAATTCTTATTTTATGTGGTTTTGTGAGAATTACATGATTTATTCACACAAATTGTGTAGCACAAAATCTAACACATTATAGGTAAAAAATACATTGGCTCTCTTCTCTCTACTTACATACTGTCTGAAATGTATAGGATCATTAGTAAATGTAAAGCAAGTATTTACTACACATGAAACATGATGGCATCAAAGATTATATATCCTATTGAAAGAATATATTCAGCATATAACTTACATTTCTTCTTGTAACAGAGGACTGCAGTAAATGTAGGTCTTACTCTATTTTTTTGCTCACATCTTGTTAACAGATAAAAAGGAATATTTTATCCTATGCAATGGACTGATAATAAAAGATATATGTATATAATTCTTAAGCTTTCATTAGTCTTAAAATATCTATTCATTTACATGAATAAGAAAGTTAAAATGTATGAATTTTCCTCTACTAGTCTTTTAAGACAAACATTCTTTGATAAACTTTTTAACTTAATGGCAGCAAATTTCTGAAAATGAACAGCATGTGGTATAGAAATATTCACATTATTTGGATAATTATTTCAACTACTGAACAGAAGAAGCAAAATGAATCTATGTTCTTGTAAAATGATATTTAGGGATTAGTGATCACACAGAGATATTTAAACCGATTCCCTTTTTTTGTATAAAAATTACTTTGAAAATTCATTCATGGGATCAAAGTTTTTAGTGATTTAGGGAAGTAGTAACTGATCTCATTTTCCTGGAACTTTGACAAATAAATGAATTACATAGGCAGATATAAGTGGGTGTGTGTATATATATATATAATATATATATATATATATATATATCAGAACATTTTTATATTGGAAAAAGACATTAAGAATTTCAATTTACATATTCTTTCAACCAGATTAGCAAAATGGTCAAAAGTCATCCCTTTAAATGTGCATACTACTTTGGGTGTTACAGAGAAGTAGTGATTTGATAGTAAGTAAATTTTGGATTTGGGGATTTGTTAAGGTGCCTTGAGCTGCCATTATCAGGAGATAACTTTTTGCAGGAATTCTGTTTGACCTGAGAGCAAACTGACAAGAAGTGACAAAATAATGGGAAAGAATGTTGAGAGGTTAGCCAGGCATATTATTTTTTTTTAAATAATAAATTTTATTTTTATATTCCCCCATACAACTGCACATGCCCCATTCTGACCCCAATCCCTCCCCTCCCGGCCCCCACCCCCAAAAAGTGTCTGTGGTTCATAGTTTTTTGTTGATTTTGATTTTCACTTTCTTATAGTTATTCATTTTCCTGATCCCTTATTTAAGTTTTCTAGATTCCTGCTATGAGTGAGACCATCCAGTATTTTTCTTTTTCTTTTTGGCTTATTTCGCTGAACATGATCCCTTTCAGCGCCATCCATGTTGCTGCAAATTGCATGTGTTTATCTTTTTTGAATGCTGAGTAATATTCCATGGTATATATGTACCACATCTTCTTGATCCAGTCATCTATTTTTGGGCATTTGGGCTGTTTCCAAAGCTTAGCTATTGTAAACAGTGCTGCTATAAACATAGGGGTGCAGGTGTTCTTTGGAATTGATGTTTCTGTGTCCTTTGGGTAAATACCTAGGAGTGGAATTGCTGGATCATATGGAAGCTCTATGTTTAGTAGGTCCAGAAATCTCCACACAGCTCTCCATAGTGGTTGGACCAGTTTGCATTCCCACCAACAGTGCAGGAGAGTTCCTTTTTCTCCACAACCTCGCCAACATTTGTTGTTGCTAGTTTTTTAATATGTGCCATTGTCACTGGTGTAAGATGGTATCTCATGGTAGTTTTGATTTGCATTTCCCTGATTATAAGTGATGTTGAACATTTTTTCATATGTCTGTTGGCCATTTGCATTTCCTCTTCAGAGAAGTTTCTCTTTAGCTCTTCTGCCCATTTTTTGACTGGGTTATTTTCTTTGTTGTTGTTGAGTCTCATCAGCTCTTTGCAGATTTTTGTGATCAGTCCTTTATCATTAGTGTTGGGTGCAAAAATGTTCTCCCAGTTGGTGGGGTTTCTCTTTGTTTTTGTTATTGTCTCTTTTGCTGTGCAGAAGCTCTTTAATTTGATGTAGTCCCAGCTGTTTATCTTTGCCTTCACTATCACTGCTTTGGGTGATGTGTCTGTAAAGATGTCTTTGATATGCAAGTCACGTAGTGTTTCACCTATATTTCCTTCTATGTATTTTATGGTTCCAGGTCTTATGTCTAGTTCTTTAATCCATTTTGAGTTGATTTTTGTGTATGGTGTGAGGTAGTGGTCAAGCTTCATTCTTTTGCATGTAGCAACCCAGTTTTCCCAGCACCATTTATTGAACAAACTGTCTTTGCTCCAATGCATAGTCTTTGCTCCTTTGTCAAAGATTAGTTGACCATAAATCTGTGGGTTTATTTCTGGATTTTCTATTCGATTCCATTGGTCTGTATGTCTGTTCTTGTGCCAATACCATGCAGTTTTGATGATTATGGCTTTGTAGTATAGTTTGAAGTCTGGGAGTGTGATGCCTCCATTTCCTTTTTTTTTTTTTCAGTAGAGCTTTGGCTATTCGGGGTTTTTTGTGATTCCATATGAATTTCATCAATAATTGTTCTATTTCTTTGAAGAATGACATTGAAATTTTGATTGGAATAGCATTGAATCAGTATATTGCTTTTGGTAGGATGGCCATTTTAATAATGTTTATTCTTCCATCCATGAGCAGGGGATGTCTTTCCATTTCTTTGTGTCTTCTTCTATTTCTTTTAACAGTGTTTTATAATTTTCTTTGTATAGGTCCTTTACCTCTTTTGTTAGATTTATTCCCAAATATTTGATTTTTTTTTTGTTTTGATAATAAAAGGGATTTTTTTTATTTCTTCTTCTTCAGATTTATTGTTTGTGTATAGGAAGGCTACTGACTTTTGCATGTTGATTTTGTATCCTGCCACTTTACTGAATTGATTGATAAGTTGAATTAGTTTTTCTGTGGAGTTTTTGGGGTTCTCTATGTATATTATCATATCATCTGCAAATAGTGATAGTTTGACTTCTTCTTTTCCTATTTGGATTCCTTGTATGTCTTTCTCTTGTCTTATTGCTCTGGCTAGGGCTTCCAGTATTATATTGAAAAGCAGTGGTGAGAGTGGACATCCTTGTCTTGTTCCAGATCTTAATGGAATTGCTTTTAGCTTTTCACCATTGAGGATGATACTGGCTGTTGGCTTGTCATAGATGGCCTTTATGATGTTGAGGTATGTTCCTTGTATCCCAAGAATTTCAAGGGCTTTTATCATGAATGGGTGTTGCACTTTGTCGAAAGCTTTCTCAGCATCTATTGATATTATCATATGGTTTTTATATTTCTTTTTGTTGATGTGTTGGATAACGTTGATTGATTTTTGGATGTTAAACCATCCTTGTGTCCCTTAGCCAGGCATATTAGATAGATCTTGGATGCCAGGTAACAAGTGTAGACTTTATTGTAATGCCAATGGGAAGCCTTAGAGAACTCTAGGTAAGGCAATGAGGTTATTCATTTGTATGTTTATTTTTATTAATGATGTACCATTATTTTAATATGGTGGAGGACTATGGATTCTTCAGTGGTGGGAAAACTACTGTGAGAGGAGAAAACCTATACTGTGAAAAAGCAAACAAGGATGTAAACTGAGGTGATTTAATAAAGGGTGTACAAAATCATTGTAGCTAATATATGCAGAATGGGACAAAGTAACTAAAAAAGCTCAAAATTGGAGTTTGCAAAGGTTGAAAAGTGACAGACATGGTGTGGCAAGATCTTAGCCAAGAAGAACATACAAGAGCTAGGTAACACTAATTATAGCAAAGGGATGCAATTATATGCTTCATATATAAAATGTGGAGCTATGTAGAAGGAAAGAAAAAAGATAACTTTGACTGGAAAGACCTAATTTGAAACATGTTGAGTTTGGAATATTGGTAGTAGTATTCTGGAAAGACAATGAAAATGGAGACTTAAGTTAATCAGGAAGATAGAGTAGGTTGTTGTGGGAGAAATATTGGAGTGAGTCTGGAGCAGTAGGGGTGAAAGAATTCACCAAATTCAGAGTGGAGCATAGAAAAGAGGGATTTATTGAAATGTACCACTAAAAGAAGCATCAGAAAAAGACAAGAAAGGGCTGCACATGAAGAAGGTTTCAGGCTACCTTTAATAACATGTTTTTGTGGGCTTTTTGTGACTGGGAAGTCATTTGGGCTAGTTTGTGCTCAGATGTCTAATCTTGGGCATTGACTGGCACAGAATGTGTTATGGCCTTGCTTCCACATTCATGGTCAAAGTGATTGGTCCTATGGCCTGATTCCCATAGCAACCCCATCAGTTCCCTATCTATTCAAGCTTCCCAAAGCTTCCTGCTTGTCAAGGGGTGGGAGCTTAGTTTTAAACCTTATTAAGTGATACCCTGATATAGGTCATGCAGTTTTGGGGATTTGCAATCTAATGGTATCATTAAACTATTAGAAAGACTGGCCTTTCACCAGTTACTAAGGGCTTGAGTATTTTGTGAAATATTCTACTTCATAATGCAAAAGTCTGTAAACTTGAAGAAGCAAGAGTAGGAAAGAGACAGATTTAGCATCTAAAAGGAAGAGGGAAGGAGATACCAGTATCACCCCACTCCCACATAACCAATTAATGCTACTTTTATTTTATGGGATGAACAGGGACAGTGTTATGTTCTATAATATAAATGGGGTGTTGACATTATATACCTGTAAGAGATGTTGATGGAAATATGCATCCTATATACAATGAAGTTATTAGTAAATTATAAAATAAAAACAATGGCCTTCTTAATTCTATTTCAAGATTCCCCACTGTACAATATTTCAGAAATCAAAAATTGTTCAATGGGATTTTCACTATCCCACTCTACATGGCATTTCCTAGCAAGCTTCCTCACTGCCAGCCGCACTGTCGGATTGATAACTCTCTCATTCTATCCTGCCCAACCCATATGTTCATGATGCCCTTCCCTCATTTTGTCACCTGTCATATTTCTACATTCTCATTATGTATAACTCAGACATTTTTTGTCTTCCCTACATTTTCCAATCTATACTAAATTGAGATCAGTCCAATGCAGAAAAACAAACATATTATCTTCCACAGAAATTGTGTATGTTTGGGGGGCGGTGTTGTTGGGGAGAAAAGGCTGTGAATACTTCTACTATACTGTCCAGAGCCGCCTGGAGCATGCGCCGTGCTGTGCATGTGCTTGATGAGTTAGGTTTCGATTTACTGTTTTGCCTTCGGAGAAACCCCTGCGTTTTCCTGTAAATCACGTGAGACTGGGAGGTACCGGGGAGGAGCTAAGAGGGCATAAGAGGAGAACGCAGGAGAGAGAGGAGAAGAAAAGAGATTTAAGAGAACCATGAGAGAGGAGAGTGCTGCGAGAGGAGCAGAGAGAAGGCCAGGGAAGTTAGAAAGACAGGGAAAAGTAAAAGAAAGGTAAAGGAAAAATAAAGAAGCAAATGCTAGCGTCAAGTTGTCTCAAGCCCCTCATTTCAATCCTCAGCCCTTCTCTTTTCGTGCCTCCGAATCCCGCAGGTCGGGACACTATACTAATCATTTTTGTCTCTGAGAGACAAGATATCTTCTTTGGGATGGATGGATGGATGGATGGATGGATGGATGGATGGATGGATGGATAGATGGGACAGATAGTAAAGTGAGTGAATAATTTTCTCACAAAAAGACACTCTCTGAAATCATGAAGTAGTTAAAATATCTATTTGAAGTTTTAAATTAACTTATCCAACAATCAGAATTTCACATGCTTTCCAAAAAGAAGCACATAAAAATAATTAATTTGTCTTCATCTTAATTAAATGATGAAGGAATTCAACCAGCTCAGCTTTTAAATTTAATCATAATTAATCTAAATAGGTACAGAATGTGTTATTACAGTGGCTCAATAAGAGTCACTGGCATCTGGCAGGAACATTTCAGCTCTATAGGTTGCTTCATTTATTCAGAAAGTGATAACAAGACAGAAAATCATTAAGAAGTTTTTTGTTGAGATCACAGTGCATTTTTTCAAGTTTGTCTCCAGATACACTAAATGATGAAAAACCTTACACATTAAAAGTATATTTACAAGAGTTCTGGGCCTCCCGGGTGGCGCAGCGGTTGAGCGCTGGGTTGCGAAGCTGCCCGCGGCCTCTGCGGCGCTGGTTCGATCCCGGGCTGCTCCCCGGACACCGGAGGAGGGTCCCACATGGCGCGCAGACCTCTCCTGCCGCCCGCTGCTCCCCTCAGCAGTGTACTTCGGTCCCTCTGCCTGCTCTGCTCCCCGCTCTGGCTCTGGTGAATTCTCTCACCCTCCCGCGCTTCTGACTGTACCCAGTGCTTGTATAAACAAAACAAACAAATAAATAAATAAATAAAAACATGCCTCTATATAAAAAAAAAAAGTATATTTACAAGAGTTCTTAGACCTGATATCAAAAACATGAACAAAAAAGGGAAAAACTGATAAAATGGACCTCATAACATAAAAAAAAAATTTGCTTTGCAAAAGACCATGTGATTGAGTCTAAGTTAAGCTGTGATAAAGTCTTTCGCATTATTTTTTATGTATTTGGCACCAACTATATAATTTAATGTTGTCTTATATAGAATATAGTCCAACCTAATAGTTTTGTTGCACCTAGAGCAATATGAGATAAAATAGAGGATTATAGCTTTTTTTATCAGATAAAATGTGGTTCAGTTTACATAATCTACTATTGTTGAAGACAGAGGTTCAAAATTCAATCTTCAAAACAATTACTTGTCTGCCAAAGCCATATTGATAGAAAGTGAAAAAAGGCTTCATCTTACACAGATGATTTCATGGCAGTTTTGACTTGGGTGTCGTGTGTGTGTGTGGATGTGTGTGTGTGTATGAGAGAGAGAGAGAGAGAGAGAGAGAGAGAGAGCTTATTGTTGTCCATTCAATATTTTGTTTTAAAAAAACACAGCAAAATATGGAGTTTTGGTGATATGTTGCTAAGGCAGGTGCAAAAAAGACAAAAGTTAAAGTCTAGTCGTAGGAGGCTTTGTTTGAAAATTTGAATGTAATCCTCTAGAAACAAAAGAAATTTTTATGACTGTTTCAAAATGAAAAAGAGAAATTGTGTGTCTGAGAAGTATTCCAATTTACTACATTATTTTAAAAAATGTGGATGAATTAATACTGCTATTAATGGAATACATTTTATATATCTATTTTTTTCTTTTAAATATTAGCAAAATTAACATTAACTCACATTGAGCCTTTGAATTTATTTTCACTCAACAATGAATTGCTTGCAGTCAATGGAGACTTCAGCAAACGGTTCTAGAAATTAAATGTCCAAGGGTACACACATCACATACACACAAAAGACCAAATGCTAAAAACCTTTTACAAAGGTGAAGTCAAAATGAATTACAGAGTTACAAGTGAAACATAAAATTACAAAATATTTAACTAAAACATGAGAGGGAATTTGAAGAGCTGGGACTATGTGAAAGACTGTGTTTTTGACAACAAAAGCACAATGAAAAAGGGAAAGATAAATTGTATTTCATCAAAATTTAAAATGTTTGTCCTGTAAAGAGGAGAAACTATTTGCAACACATATATACAACGAAGGATTTATTTCTGGAGTATAGAAAGAACCGAAAAGTAATAAAACAATCAATTACTTTTGAAAATGGACAAAATACACAATCATACATTTCACTGAATAGATATTCAGATGTCAGTTAAGTATATGAAAAAGGATTCAACATCATTATTCATTAGGGAAATACAATTCAAACCAGTGAGCTATCACTATAGTCTATCAAAATTGCTAAAGCAAAAATAAAGATAACACAGTAGTGGAAAGATGAGGAGAAAATTAATGACATATGCATTGCTGGTGACAGTGTAAAAAGGTCCAGCCATTCAGAAAAAAGAACATGTCAGTTTCTTACAAAGCAAAACAAGCTCTTGCCACACAATTCAGCACTCCTAAGTAATGTATATTCACTCAAAAACTTCAACAAATATCCATAGCAGCTTTATTCATAATGGCCCAAAACTGAAAAATAACCCAAATGCCCTTCAAAGCATAAATTGTGGTTCATACATACTATGGAATATTCAGCAGTAAGACAGAACAGAATTAATAATTTCCTTGGATGGAGCTCAAGGAAATTATGCTGAATGAACAAAGCTTATTGCAAAAGGTTGCATTCTTCATGATGCCATTTCTATAACATCCTTTTTTCATTGTTCATGTAATAATTTCCAGGATGTTAGGTTTATTATTATTTTAAATAGTTGTGTTTACTTGGGTAATATTGGTCTACAACACTGTTTTAGAGGGCTGTGTACTTAGGCACAGAAACTTACCAGAGGAAGAGCAAATTATGTAAGGATTAAGCTATCCAAAGATTGCCCAGCACAGACAGGGGAGGGCCTGGTCTTGTTTGGAGCCACCAAGCAACCAGAAGTCCTAGGTGCATTAGATCAGATCAGCATCCACACAGTAGTCAATGTTCTTTATGGTAGGGATACCCTGGGAGTCTCGTAGCAGGTATGGGGGAGATGTCTTCTCCCTGGCCACAGTGTGCTCCTGGCATGGCCATTTCTCAAACCTCCTTGTGGACACACTATAACCAGGTCTTCAGTTTTCTTCCAAGTACAGTCACTCCCTCCCAGATGCTGGTTCACTGCATCTGTGGAGAGGAAAAGACAACTCCAGACTCTGTCTAACACTCTTGAAATGACAAAATTGTAGAGATTTAAAGAAAAAAAAAGTTGAGTGGTTGCATTGTTTCTGGGGGTGGATAAGAGTAGATGAGCCTCTGAAAGATTTTTATGAGAGAACCTTTATCTGCCTTTGATACAGTGGTTCTCTGTCTTGACTATTGTGTGGCCACATGAATCTTCATACATGATGAAATTTTATATAATTGAATAAACATAAAAACAGATGCACACATATAAATAGGTGCATGTAAACTGGTGAAATCTCAAAATGTAGTTGTGATTCAGTGTCTACTGGGTTGTGATACTATATTATAGCTATGTAAGACGCTGTTATTGGGAGAAACTCAGTGAAAGATATACAGGTATCAGAATTACCTGTGAATTTATAATTGTGTCAAATAAAATGTTTTTAACTCAAAGGAAGTATTTTTTAAAATATAACTTACTTT
The DNA here is from genome assembly GCF_014898055.3 of Talpa occidentalis. Lineage (NCBI taxonomy): Eukaryota > Metazoa > Chordata > Mammalia > Eulipotyphla > Talpidae > Talpa > Talpa occidentalis. The sequence goes on from NW_023601653.1 coordinate 32,244,746, forward strand.
TGAGAGTATTTTATTTTAAATCACTAACTGGAGATCATAAAAGCCATGTTCAGTTTACAGATTTATGATGAAAACAATTACAAGCTGGATTTTCATATTAAATAATTAACCAATATTAAGTAGTAAACTCTGCTTTTCATACTGAGAAAATAATATTTATAAAATGGATTACTTTGTATATTGAGATACTGCTTAAAGCCTGCAGGGGTCAAGTGAAAGAGAAGGATAAATTATCTGGTCTTTAGTGTTGCTCAAGGGGAAAAGTTTTTATTTCTAAAGGTTTAGACTTCCTATCAGATGTAACTAATAATAGACACATTGTTCTTCATAGTTTGACCCTTGCATACTAGCAATCTTCTATATTATCATCACTACTAAAAACATATAGTTACCTCAAGTTTAGCAGATAGCAGTCCCTTGATAAAATGTAGAATTTCTTACATAAATAAACATTTGCAATAGGTAAAATTAAATATTTCACTTATATGAAAGAGTAATATTAATTTATAATTAAAATATTTCCTATTTATATAATTTCTTAAGTTTGCAGGGAAAAGTGAATGAAGTTTAATTTGGACACACTGAACAGGGACATGTACTTAGCACATATTCCTGAACTCTCGTCTCTCCAAACTCCTTGACAGGGTAACTCAACTGTAAAAATTACCTTAGCTAATTGCATTTAGCCTACTAAAAAAATCTCCCACGTATCTTTTATTTCTCATCAATTCTCCACTGCCCGACAGATTCTGACAGTGTGATCTTCACAAGGCGTTGAAGGGTCTCACAGCAACTAACATGAGCAGAAAAGGGAAGATCCTGACCTGCACGTTTCCTATGTGCCATAAGAGTGACTATCCTAAATAAATACAAGCATCCTCAACAAGTACAATTTAAGAAAACTTTAGCCAAAATAAATGTGATCCCTTGAGGATATGCAATTATAGTAATGGCTAAGAGAGTACTGGAGAGGCAAATAGACACCATAGGGGCACGCTGGTCCGTTAGGCAGAGAGGCAGCTCACAGTGAGGGGTAAATGATGAAGCTGAGGTTCAGAAATCTGTGGATGTACAAAAACTAAACCTATTTCAAAGGTGTTAGATCTTGTGATGGACAAAGGGAAGTCGATATGTTTAGACTCCTCTAACTAGATTAGAGTACGTCTAATAAAGTAGAAGAACCATGATCCAGCTGGGAGTAACCTGCACTGAGAGACATAAAGTATTGGAGTAATGAAAGTGAATTTCTCAGTAGAATATTATGGCATATAATTAGTGTTCCATAATCTTTTTTATGAGATAAAAAACGAATTCAATATTATAAAAGGAAATGATGAGAAGAAAGAAACATTTATAGGCACACCACTAGAGTCTCTGAAGATGGAGGTTTCTGTATGTATTAAGCCACACTACTAAAACTTTTCAGACACTTGAGAATCTTAGGTTTGCAAGATTTTGATTTATGGAGCATTTGAGACACAGGAAGCCTATTTTTGCTTGGCTTCAACAATTTATAAAATTCAGAATCATGTCCACTGGTCGTACATGGCTAAAAAGCAAACACTGGAAAATAGGTTAGCTAGTAATTAAGAGAGTACAACAGATAAAAGTCAGCAAAATACATGAAATACAAACAACAACAAAAGTTATAAAAGCTCTCAGGTGAACTAAGAGGTAACAATTTGGTATCTGGGCTAATTAGTTGAGAGAGTCAATATAGGAATTCGTACTTTACATAATAGCCTTTGGTCAATCTTCTCCAATATTTTCCCTAATTAGACTGAGTTTTCATGAGGTAAAAGTTGAAAGAAGAAAATGATAAGTTAAAAGCTAAATGGAAAAATCTATAGACATCTAGTAAAATTTATCCATTCAATAAATTATTTTGTTTGTTTTGTCTTGCTTTTAGACAGAGTAGAATCTTGCTTGAGAGTATGAACTCCAATGCCTGATTTTGAATCCTTGCTCTAAAATCCACTAGATCTATGGATTGGGTAATTTACTTATTAACTTCTGTATCTGAGTCACCTCAATTGTGAAATGGTGTAATATTATGAAGTTATCAGGTTGCTGTCAAATAGTCAACTCATATTAGTTATAAGAATAAATTGCCAAGGTTAGTACCTGGCACATAGTGGGTGCCACAAAAAATATGCTATTATTATTATTATTATTATTATTACCTTGAGGCATTTATAAATCCTACTTCCAGGACTATAGGAAACATTCTCAATTTTCCCAATATCCATGTTTCCCTCCCTCTTGAAAAAAATAAATATTAAATTTTGTATCTAAAATCATAAATAGAAAAAATTTTGAAATAGAAAAAAGTTAAAGCTGTCAACAATTACAAAGTGAATGATGTCACTATGTAATAGCAGAAGACATCAAAATTGTCCCCTGTTATTTTGATCTTTGGTTTTCTTTCATCCATATTACTGTGCCTTTCACTTTCTATTTATTTCCTTCCAGGACTGATGATCTGTGGTTTACACAGGCCCCAAAGAGAGAGACAAATAAAATAATCTGATTAATTAATATCAAGTGACTTATTGTCTCTAATTGTGCCTTGTGAGTATAATAGAATTAATGAGTTGTCAAGTGTCAGAGACCTGCAGCTGCATTAAATACCTCACAATGCAGCATACTGACCATTCTTAGTTCTCAGTGAAAGCAGGAACACACCTACCTTATTTTATATTTTATTAATTGATGTTCACAATTGTAGTGCAACCATCTCAGGCTGGGTAGGGTCATTACTGATGAAAAGAGGATTTGGGAGCTCTCAGTATCATTTCTTAGACCTGTAATGCTCAAACAGGAGACAGCAATAGAGCCCACTAGCCTCAGAATGATGCTGTTAGTCCTGAGCACCAGAACAGACAAGCCACTTCCCCTGCCCTTCTCAGCCCAGGTGGTCATAACCATAGATGTGCATGCCCCATGCTCACACTCCGTAGCACTTTTTTGCATAGCATGTTGTTACGTGCAGGTAGTGCAACCTGGGAAGAAAGCAAAATGGCTATAGAGGCCTACAGCAGGAGGTGGAAAGAGCCTGATTTAACTTTATTTCCCTACAACAGTCATTGATCAATGACTAGTGAATTGTTGTAGAGTTGGACCACTTTTGTTAGATGACAATAATGGACATAGATTGTTGAAAGAACCTGGTATAGGCATATGTAAATTAATACAACATAGCTTCTTAAGAGTCAGTCTCCACAACCAAGATATCTGTCAGTTAACTGATGAAGGTGTAGACATTCTGACCTCTAATTTCCTCAAATGGATGATCAGGAAACACAGTTGTCTATATAAGTATGAGGGAGAGGCAGTCACAGAAGACATCCTGATGATTAACTTTCTCTTCCCCTCCCAGGTTGGGACAATTAGTTTGAACTTTGACTGGGGACTGGCTGAACCAGGTGCCTTTCTTAAGAGAGTCAAGCCTTAGTTTCTTTCTAATCCAACACGTTCAACCTCACACTCCTACTATAACTGAGGGAAAATATATTCTCTAATTCAATTTTTATAATTAGAAAAAGGGGTCAGTTGCCCAGGTGTCTGATAATCATGCTCATAAACCCTTTGACCTCTTAGTATGTTCTGTCCTCTGGTAGCGAATGAGAAAAGTTTTGAAGTGATTCTTCTCTTTGTGATGTTAGAAATTATACCAGAAAAATTAAAAACAATAACTTTAATAATGATACTAATAGTAAACATAGCATGAGCTTAGTATTACTATGTACAGTGTGTGTGGGGGGAATGACCTGTATTATTTTCTTTATTTCCTACAACACCAATGCTGGGCTAGGAGACTGAGGTATAAGAGGTTAGAGTGTGACCTATTGTAAAGGGCAGAGTTGTAGTCAGACCTGAGGAGCTCTAACTCCGCAGTCTGACTCTACACCACTCTGAAACTCATCCTTGAGAGCATTTTTGCCAGGCTTTTCAGGCTTGGGCCCTAAGCTGTTGTCAATCTACTGACTGTTTCTCTAGGAAAGTGGGGAAATAATGTCGATCATATCACAAGATGATATCACCAGACTTGAGTCCAGGAGACTCTGAGGAAAAGTAGCAAAATCCATTACCACTTGTACAAACCAAGCTGAGAATGTCACCGGGGTGCATGGCACAGACAGTGACAGAATTAAAGTGACTCTGTCATGACTTTGAACCATATTCTGTGATTTAGGGGGCATTCTAACATTGCCTTTCAGAATTTTTCTGTGTCAGTGCTGAGTGTCAGTTTTAAAGGTTGAATTTCATGGAACTACATATGTCTTAAAAAAAAAAATCACTGCAAAGGCATTGATTTGAATACTTTACAGGAAACTCAGGAAGGTGGTCTTCTTGCTGAAAGAAAGGCAAAGGCAGAACCACACCGCTTTCCAGGACATCACTAAAAAAAAAAAAAAAAAAATCAGAGATTTTATTGTTCTGTTTTCCTGACAGAAAAAAGTATCTGAATGCCACATCACAACAGCAATCCATAAAAGGCATATCAATCTTCACCTGTGTTTCTGCATCTTCAAAAATTATGGACACAATTATATCTTATAAGATGTTGGTACAAAATGTCTGTTAACAATCAACCCAGCCATCAATAATGTATTCTAAAAGACATCAATTTCACTGATATTTTTCCAAAGCAGACTTTTAAAAGGTCATTTTGCAAATTGTTTTTGAAATAAAATATTAATATGAGAAATTCCTACTGTACTATAACTATTTAAATTGAATGAATGTTTAATTACACACTTTAGAAATTACAAAGAATTATACAGAAAAAAACAATGTTGGCAATATATTCTAAAGCATCATCTGTTTAAAGCTAGTAGTAATGGTTCTCATCTTTTTTACTGATAAAAATAATAGATCCTGACATATATTCCCTTGTCACGTACTATTAGCATTCATGTAGAACGGCAACATCTTCAGCTGAGTAGGTAAGACAGCAGGATTTGGAGAGACTAGCCAATAATCAGCAGGTTTATTGGATCTACCAGCAGGTAGATTATTTTAAAACCTGAGCCTGCTGGGATTTTGTTCTCAGAAGAGTCTGTGTGTTTTTTGTTGTTGTTGCTTTTGCTATATCTTTTGTAGTAATGAATTTCACATTAGCACACACTATCAAAAAATTCTGACATCTAGATCAGAGGGAGTTAATTATTCACCAGTAGGGGTTATTGTCAGTGAGCTTGCACTTAACTGGAGGAATAGAAATTGAAGGTCATAATTATGTGGTTTCAGAAAACCAATCTTGGGTGTATATTTTCAGTATTTGGATTTATATGCATTTAGTTATTGTATCAGAGTCAGTTGATTTAAGACAAAAAACATCTTCAAATACAAAAAGTGATAAATGAAGTAAATACTAGAGAATAATGGGGAGAAGGGATAATTAACTAAGTTCTTTTCCTCACTCATAAAATTTCTTAAGCAATGTCATGTCTTGCTGCAAAATGACATTTTACAATTATTATAGCTGGTGGCTACACATTATTGAGGCTCACTACATACGAGGTACTGTGCAAGAGTGTCACGTGCATTATTTCTAATTTTCACGAGAATCTATTAAATAAAGCAGTTACACTTTCTGTTATTTTAGATATGGAAAATATGAGTGTAAGGCAATTAAAATCATGCCCCCATGGCTAGTTAGCATCCAACAATTTCTAAAAACAGAATATTCACAATTTTGAATGATCTACTACAGAGTCACAGTATTCTTGCCTCCTCCTGTGTTTTTTTTTTTTTTTTTTTTGGGGGGGGGGCAACATTGTAGAATGATTTTTTGAAATAGAAAATTCAACTATTCCTGATCTAAATGGGTTTTACAACTGAATTTATGTTATATCTGAAAAAAAACAAAAGAAGGGTTTGATTTAGAAGGTAAATATGGTAATCAAATATCCTATTTCTTTTTATTTCTCCATTGTGCCACCTGCTGTTTTGTTTGGTTCAAAGTTACTACTGCAAACATGAGATAGATGCCACCAGTAGCTATGTCTATCCAGTGGATAAACTTTTCACTATGTCCATTGGTCATGAAGGAGAACCCTGAAACAACCATCCAAGGGAAGATTGAACTCTGCACTATATAACCCTTTCCTAACATCTGTCAGCCAGTGCTATGCACTCGTTGCTAACACAGCTCCACATGTCACTCTGGCACAGGAAATAGGACTTAGGGGCTGACATCTTAGACAAGGGCTCTGACCTGAAAAGGGAAAATTTGGGGTGTTTTTAAGGAACTAAATGCCAATGACAGTGAAATTATGAAAAAAAGTAAGTAGCAAATGTTGAGACTAGAGATAGGGGCTAAATTATGCTAGGTTTCATAGGTCATAATAAAGAATTTAAGGTTTATTAAATTTAAAGGGAAGTAATTCTAGATTTCTGATCAGAATTATGTTTTAAAAAGATTAATCATATGAGGGACTATGACTAATAAAGACTATAAAAAGGGTTTTTTATTCGTAATGGTGGCCTAAGGGAGTTATGATGGTCATTGGGACTAGAATTATATCAGTGCAGATGGTTTTAGTAAATTGTCTTCAGGTATGTTTTGTAGATAAAAGTAACAGGACATGAGAATACCTCTGTAAGATATTTTGAATAAATAATTTCCATAAAAATTTGTATCTGAATTAGATTACTTGATTAACTTTTTCAGAAATACTTTTGGGGAAAATGAAAATTGATTAGTGAAAAGGAATAACAAAACATTCTGAGAAAACCACATGCCTTTTTAGCATTTTCTTCCCACTTTGATTCTAATTGAATTTTGAAGATCTCCACTCTCCAGTAATTTTGCAAGTTCAGTGCTCAGGTATAATCTCCAGGAGGACTTGGATAGTAAATTATTGTTTGAGGTTTTACTGTTTTATATCTATGATTATCACAATGTTCTATCTGGGATGTTGCAGCCCATCTCTATACAAACATTGCTGAGTGATACTGCCATACTAAAGACATTGAGAAATACTGTCAGAGAAACTATGAATTTTCATAATAGTATCATCTGTAAGAACAAGGTATAATTTTTAAGAATGACAATAATGAAACTGAAGTTATGTTCAAACCATATGAGAAAACATAGGATTATGTCTAATCTCTTTAGAGATTAGATAATAAGTACTTTTGATGTCATCTGGAGGCAGATTCATTGGTTGAAAGGTCATATTTCTAAGAATTATCAATCAAGGGAATTACAAGATGATCAAAATTTTGAAGACAAGATAATTCAGATGGTCTGATTGCTTTTTCTTTGGCAAAATCAATTATTTTCTTATAAGGAACTGGCCATATCCCTCAATGACCTCTAATACTTCAGCCTAAGTGAGTTATTATTATGTGAAGGTCTTATTATTCACAGGTCTTTTATTATTATTCACAGGTCTTTTCCCACTAGAACCTAGGAATGTAGTACACAAACAATAGCACTGGCATTTTCTAATAAAACCAAACAAATCCTTAATCTGCAACCTAAAATATACGTACTTCTTTATGATAAAAATAAAATCAAGCCTAATTCCAAAGTTTCATTTTGATAGCAGATATTCAGGGGAGACTGACTTCAATTTTAATTTTGATTTTTCATTTATTTTCTAAATTTAAAATTAGTGACTTCAGACCACTATAAGAAAAGAGTATAACACAAAGTCATTAATCCTTAATTGGTTGGTTTTATGATTTTTGAGGAGTGAAAATACACTCCTATTGCAAACGGAATTTATCTTTTAAATATATAGTCCTATTAATCCCAACACTATAATTTTCATTGACCTACTGTTGAATTTTGTCCACTAAATCATATTGTCCCCTTTAAAATGATCCTTGAGAATTTTTGTAAGAATTTTAGTTAAACATATGATAACATTTTGAAAAAATACTTTTACTTATATACACAGTACATTTTGAATTTGTCATGTTTTTCTTATTGCTAGCTGCTATGAACTCAGTGACACATTTCCTTCTTAACTTCTATAAGTTAGGAACTTATACATAGAACATAATAGCATGCTTCATGACATTATTCCTGACTTTATTTTCATTTTTCATTCCATATCCATATTGCTTTTACATTAATTACATATTTTAAATCATATTATATTTTTGTATTGGCCACTTCAAGAATCCTTAGAGAAGAAAATTATATTAAAAAGTATGTATTGTACAATAAATGTATTGGAACAAATTTTCAAATATTGCTATTTTCAGGATGTTTGAATCTGGAAAACCTAGGTGTGACCTACACAGGAATAATTTACTTGTGTTCCAGTGTACATTGGTTAACAACAGAGAATATTACAGAAAGTATCGATATGGCTATAACACTATCCTATATTACTTTAAATTATTAATGAAATTAATCATACTTTGATTTACTAAAATAATACAATATATTGAAAATGTATCATTTTCTGCTGTATTGACTTATAAGTTAAATAATTGGGATTTGAAAACTTGCTAAAAAATCTTGTATTTTATTCTCAATCAGTTTTTTTTTAAAGATTTATTTTTTTCATACAAGCACTGGGGTACAGGCCAGAGGCGCAGGAGGGTGAGAGGATTCACCACAGATGGAGTGGGGAGCAGAACAGGCAGAAGGACCGAAATACACTGCTAAGGGGAGCAGTGGGCGAGCCAGGAGAGGTCTGCCGGGCCATGTGGAATCTCCCTGGCTGGCCAGGAATAGAACCCGCGCTGCAGAGGCTGTGGACAGCTTTACGGTGCTGCGTTCAACACGCTGCGCCACCAGGGAGGCCCCAAATCTTGTATTTTAAAAGTGATTTCTGTATTAAAAATGTAAAATAACAAAAAACCCACTTCTCACAATCTGTATTTCCTTCTTATTTATTTAGTCTCAATTAAACATTAATTTACGTACACCAAAACTTGTCTGGTATCAAAATGTTAGTCATAAGAAAAAAACTAAAAGCAAATGTACCTCTTGAGTGAGCTACTTTTCTTTAAAAATATTAAAATAAATTGCCTTTTTGCCCTTCCATGAGTCTATTAGGCATAGTTTTATCAAACCACTAAACAGACCCAAAACAATATAGGAAAACATACCTCTGTAGATTCCACTTTAACTCTCGTTTTACTCATAGTGGGGAGTCATTTGATAACACTGCAGTATCCTTAACTGTAGCTAACACAAGCTTGTCATAGCTTTTCACCGCTATCATAGTCCCCATCCTACTGGCACATTCTCCAGTATTGCAATGTCAATGAAGTCATGGTACTTTAATTCAAACATAATTACTAGGTATTTCTGTCCAACACTATGATGGGTTTCAAAGGTAGATTGCCGTCAAAAAATAGATTAAAAGCCCCTTCAGATAATTTATAGTTAGGAAAATAATTTCATGAAAAACTATTTTAATGTGATTTGGTAAGAACTATAACTAATGGATTAAAAAAAAAGAGTGCTGTAGAAATAAGTAGAAATAAAGAAATGGCATAAACTTAGGTTCTAACTGGCCAAAACGTTTTAGAAAAATAATATTAGAAAAAGGAAAATAGCATATTCTTTACCTAATAGAAACAATCATAGATATTTTGTTTGTCAAAGATATTTCAGCAACATGAAATTGGGAAATCTGGTAGATCGCTTAATTAACAATGAAGAGAACTTTCAAGTTAGTTTCACTTGATAACCACAGTCCATTTGGCTAAATAGACTTGTTTAGCCATGGGCATAAACACAAAGTCGTAAATTGACTTTCAAGCATTTCAGACTGACATTTACCACACAACAATTTAATACCAATGTAGGTCTATTTCAGTCTCGATGAAAACATTATTTATTGTAATTCACCTCTCAACAAGTGATTCTGCTAGTTTTTCATTTAGTCATTCAACTAATATCTAGAAAACACTCTTGTGTAGACCAGGAACTCTGACAACCACGAACAATACAATAATAAGTTTTTAAAAGACCAAGCACATCTCCTGTCATATTATTATTTTTATTAGTGTATACATAATATGCTATAAACCAAAAGTTATAGAAATTTGTAATCAATTAATCAATGAGTAAAATATGTGTGTGAAAACTCTCCCAGAGTTTCTATATTTCAAAATATAGAAACCAGGTAACCAGAGGGAAAGGAGGAGGAAAGTATAATCAGGCAGAGGGAATAACCTGAGCAGAATTATATAATGAGCAAAAACACAGTGAAAATGAGGAACTGAAAGAAAGCCAATGTACCCACTGTAAATAAGAGTGTAGTTTGGAGAATCAGGTGGAACCTGATACATATAGACTTTATAGAACATTGAGATCTGTTTTATTCACTTTAAGAGAAATAATAAGCCATTGGATGAAGTCTTTGAAGGGATAGGATGTTATTTTCTCACTCAATGGATAGATGCAAATGAACAAAAGAATGAAGTGATAAATATGAATGTCATGACATTAGAGAAAAAATTATGGACTTGGACTGGAGAAGCAATGAAAAATGTGATGAATTTCACACACAATCTCAAGATAGTGAGATTTTATTTTTATTTTATTTATTTTTTTATTTTTTTAAACAATATTTGCTTCCTCCCACACCCTCAAGTGTAGTCCCCATAGAATTTCCTTCCCCAATGCACCTGTGCACCATCACCACAGCACCCTGTTCTCCTCTCTCCCTCCCTCTGATCCCTCTACCTCCTCCCCCCCTGCAGGATGTCTCTGGTTTACAATTGTCTGTTTTTGCTATGTTGTGGTTTGTACTGTTATTATTATTTTTTTACACTGATGTCCTATTTGGTTCCCCTATATTCCTGTTATAAGTGAAATCATCCGATATTTTTCTTTTTCCTTCTGGCTTATTTCACTGAGCATAATTCCTTCTAGCTCCAACCATGTTGCTGTGAATGACATGAGTTTATCTTTTTTGATTGCTGAATAATATTCCATTGTGTATATATACCACATCCTCTTGATCCAGTTATCTATTTTTGGGCATTTGGGTTGTTTCCAGGTTTTACCTATTGTGAATAGTGCTGCAATAATTTTTAATAGGTTAAATCAGGGACTTTTCTAATGGTTTGGCTATCAAGGCTAAAAGACTATAATGTCATAGATATTCTTAGGTTTCCAGCTTTTTTATTCTGAGAGGTTAGGCTTTCAGAACAAAATATTAGTAAAGGACTAAGGTATGAAGATTAAGATGATAAATTTAGTTATTTTCTTCCTTTATTGTGTAAGAGGTTCTTTAGGATGTCCCAGAGTTGATGATGACACCCCAGAACCTGATTATTTCACTCATGTGTAGTCTATAAATTAAACAAAGGATAAGATAAAACCAAACCATACACAGACCCTAGAAATGTGACTGTGAAATTGAGGTTACCAGAGGGGGAAGAGGAGGTTCGGGCAAAGGGCAAATGGACTAACGTAAGGATTATAGAGGCACCTTAGTGAGTGTAGTTTAGTAACATACATTTGAAGAGGTGTAAGCCAATATTTTAAGCCAGTGTTGTCCTAATAAAAATCAAATTGAAAAAATATATTTTTGTAGATTATGTATGTATGTATTTATTTATTTGTTTGTTTATTTATTTATTTTTGTATGCAAGAGCTGGGGTACAGGCCAGACATGCAGGAGGTGAGAGGATTCACCAGAGAGAGTAGGGAACAGAACAGTCAGACTGGCTGAAATACACTGCTGAGGGGAGTAGCAGCGAGTCAGGAGAGGTCTGCTGCGCCATGTGGGTAGCTCCCTGGTGGCCAGGGAACGAACTTGTGCTGCAGAGGCGATGGATTGCTTCACAGTGTGGTGCTTAACCCCTTGAGCCACCAGGGAGGCCCTAAATTGAAAAAATCTTTAAGGCTTACATTTTAATTTTACCTTAGATGATTATATGGATATCACTCAATTGTCCCATTTAAAAATTTCACCCTACATACAGTCTTTCAGTATTTTCTGAAGACACCAAAATATGAGCTGCGATGACCCAATATCAGTGCTGATATAGTTCTTCCATATTTTGTGCTTTAAATGAAAAAAAAAAAAAAGTAGCCATTGTGTTTTCTCATGACCACTGTTAAAAACTGAAAGTTCAAAATCTTTCCTTTTTGGTCAAGACACAGATGGTGATGATACAAAGGAAATGAGTATATAGGATTTTAGAAAAGTTAGAAAGTTTAGAGAACACGTAACTGAAGTTTGACCATTCACTAATCTCAAATAAGGTGTCAGGGCTTAGGAAATTAACCACTCATATTTTCAAGTAGAAAAATATCTAGTCCATGGGTAGAGAGAACAGGAAATTTCTTTCACCTAAGAAGTCATATATCAATGTCTTCAGGTTAGAAAGAAGCAATCGTGAAATATTTCTTACAGTCTGAAGTTTTCCTTTAATCCATTCTAGTCACTCTTATGTTAGAAATATGAGTGACTTGTACTTAGACTCCATCAAATGAAGCAAATAATTTTTCACTGTTACCAATAAAGTTCAAGTAGATGAATATGAATCTATTGAATGGGGTACTACAGGAAAACAATTGAAATTACAATTTTGCAAAAAGGCAGAACTAATTTTCTTATTTGAACCGTCTGTATATTATATGGCAATCTCCTGTTTAGTTCATGGCAAAAATAAGTATTAAAGTACAATGTGATTCAATAATTTGGGGAACAAATAATATACTGATTCTGTTTCAATTTAAAGTTTGTTCTCATTTTTTGTGGCTTGGAAAATCTACACTTTTTAAGGGAAGTGTTTTCTTTACTTCAAAAGAGTCATCCATGATAAGAATATCTAGTTAGTCAATATTGATTGTTAAATATACATTATCAACATAGAGTAGGTCTATGGAGATTTACAATGGAAAAATAATTTATTGATTCTAAGTTTTTGAAAAAGTTTACATACAAAGGAGGAGCAAGGAAATCAATATTTGTAGGAATTTTTTTTTAATTCAAAGAATCAGATCAAAATATGCAAAATTTGTTTTGCATGTTTTTATTTGTATATTTTCTCACTAATTTTTAATGCTTTAATCTAGTAAAGAGATTTTATATAGCTATATAATTTGTCAGAATATACATATGTACATAAGTAGTCAAGTATAAATATGTAGATAAATACATACATATATAGAAAGAGAGGTGTTTACCTATTTTTTTTTTAAGATCTATTTATGTACATAAGAATTTGGATACAGGCCAGAGTTGTGGGGGTGAGAGGCTTCATCAGAGACAGAGTGGGGAACAGAACAAGCAGACTGACTGAAAAACACTGCTGAGGGGAGGTCTGCTGCACCATGTGGGTAGCTGCTTGGCCAGCTGGGGATCAAACTCATGCTGCAGAGGTTGTGGATAGCTTCGCAGTGCTGTGCTTAACTCCTTGTGCCACCAGGGAGGCCCATTTACCAATTTTTAAAGGAAGAACTAATACTATAAATCATAATAAAGTTCTTATCTCTTTATCCCAACCCTATGCAAAAAAAGACAACCCAACAAACCACACCATAGCTCTCTGTTAGTGATGCACAGTTCAAATATATATGGTTCAGGAACAAAAATACTGAATAATAAGTAACATATCCTCTGGGATATGTTACTATAATGATATAATGTTACTATGATATAATGTTACTATGATGATACAAGATTTAGATATAATGATACAAGATTTAGATATAATGTTACTAATGATATAATGTTACTATAATGATACAAGATTTAGAAGATTTAGAAGATACAATAATTGGAATAATCACAATGGGATTTCTATTCAAAAAAGAGAAGGAAAATTAAAAATTGTATGGTTTCTAACAATTATATCATTGAACTGGCCAGGTATTATGAAGACACTTGGACTAACTATAGAGAAGAGTCATTGATTAGATCATAAAACTTCCTTTGTCAATAGCCTTTTTGTGGAAAATACTGTGAATAATCTGAGATTTTACCTTACTGTTCTGATAACAAATTTGCCTGACACAGTTCAGTAGTCCTCTCTTATCCCCAGAGGATATATTTTAAAGATTTATTTATTTATTTGCATATAAAAGCACTGGGTACAGTCAGAAGCACAGGAGGGTAAGAGAATTCACCAGAGCCAGCGAGGAGAGCAGAACTGGCAGACTGACGAAGTACACTGCTGAGGGGAGCAGCGGGCAGCAGGAGAGGTCTGTGCGCCAAATGGGACCCTCGCCCAGCAGCCGGGGATCGAACCGGTGCTGCAGAGGCTGCGGGCAGCTTCACAACCCAGCGCTCAACTGCTGTGCCACCAGGGAGGTCCACTAGGGGATATATTTTAATAACCACAGTGGATGTCTGAACTGGAGTAGTACTGAGTCCTATATTTACATTTTTTTTTTTACAATTTACAATCCTATATTTACAACTTTTTCCTATGCATACATACCTATGTTAATTTAATTTATAAAATAGGTGTAATGAGAGAGTAATAACAATTACATAATAAAACAGTAGTTATAACAATATGCATTAATAAAATTATGTGAATTATGTGAATATGGTCTGATTCTCTTTGACAAAATATACTACTATATATAATATTTTGGACTGCAGTTGACTATAACAAACCACACAAAATGGAACCATTGATAAGGGGAACTATTGTGCTCTGACAGAATGTCATAAGACCCCTTGAGAATTAGTTCAAAACAGCAGTCACAGCAGCGGTTTTCATCAGTTCTTTGTGACCCAAACTGAATAAGACAATAGGATGTGAGTCAAGTAGGTGAGAAATCGTAAATGTGGGCAATGTGGGCACTAAATCTCAAGATCTGTTTTCAAGTTTCTTGGTGATATAAAAACATTGCCTTTAAAAGTAATAAACTCTTAAGGTCTATAAGATTAATTTCGCATCACCCTTAGGTAAGTTAGCTTGATAATTACAATATTAATTTGTTACAGTTTGTAAATTTGTTTTGTACACACCAAAATACAAGTGATATTGTTTTTCTAACTCACCAAGGTAGTTCCAATACCCTGTAAGTGCCTGCTATATAGAATGAGACATTAAGCACTTGATGAATCAATTAATAAATGTGGATAATCCTTTCAACACTGTAACACTGCATTTATAAGGATTTTACAGATGAACAAACTGGGAAATACAAGAGTAATTGATTGTCTAAAGTGAAATAGGTACTCAAACAGTAAAGTTTAATTTGTGTGAATTAAAACACTATATTATTGGCTATATAAATATAAATATGATGATAGCTTGGAAAAGAAAGACACAGGATGTAATAATATATATATATATAAATTTTCTATACATAAATAAATAGACTCCTTGCACATTATTAAAGGAAAAGTGCACATATATATACATGAAATTATGGACTTGAAACAAGACTTCAGGTGGCTTCTTATTTACCTGTTTCACTTTACAAAATGAAATGAAAGTGTACATAGATATGTACAAATATTTGAACCAGCTTATATACTCAAGTACATGATTACTTATACTACATTAGTGGTTAACCAGCTCACTTATAAGTAGTGACTGACATACCTGTACAGTGACTGGCATATCCCCTTCATAGAGCAGGCAGCATCTACAGGAGAGCAATTAAGTTCAAGGGCACATATGCCAGTGATGATACCACTTTTTTTTTTTACATTCTTTTACTCAGACTGTATCCAAAAGTCATCTTCAATAAGGTGGAATGACTGGATTTGTTATTTCAAAGCCTAGGTAAAGTTTAAAACACTATGAATCTGCCTGCAATTATTTCAATCATTTTTAACCTGAGAAAATAATAACCACATATATACCATTAGTAGTCATTTCTTGGAACCATGTCTAACAAAGAAAAATGCAGAAATATTTCAAAAATTTGTTAAGTGGATGAATTTTTAACAGTTTCTATGGCTGGAAATAGTCACATACTCTAAACTCAGGAACTTTTTTTTTTTTTTTTTAAGCTGTGACTGTCAGACTGTGTGACAAGATTAAGTGTTCATTACCTCTGTATGGAATGTAATAATAGAAAGGTTAGAGTTTTAATAGGAATATTAATAGGAAGATAACTAAGTACTGTCTTGTTCTTTCGCTTCCATGTGTAATTTCTTAACAACCGAATTAAATATAAACAAACCTAACAGACTACACGACTAACAAAATATTAATGTTATTCCTAGAAATTTTTTAAGTATTAATTTCTTAGATTTTTGTTTACACTAAAAAGTGTAGATGCTTTTAAAGTTAGCAAATGAAAGAAACAACAAATAAATTCTGAAGGCAAGATTTTATGAAGATATTTGAAATATCAATATAGTAGCAATTTAATAAGTTACAAAAATAGCATTTCTAAGCCTGGCCTGAAGCCTGTACCAATGATACAATTACATATTACACCCTTACTCTGATTATAGAAATCAATCTTCCACTGAAATAAGAAGTTACCTCTCGTTTCAATTTTTTTCCGTAAATGCTTTTGCTTTAAATTGAAGTAGTTTTAAATTCTCCAGTGGAAGCTCCATCATTCTTACCATAATAATGGCAAATGCAATTTTTATAAAGCAAAATATCAAGTCAATATATGTATGTTATGCTTCCAATAGTAAAATCATTTTGCAGATTACTCTGGAAGCAGAGTCCAATGCAATTTTTTTGAATAATGTCATTTTCCTTATCATGTACCTAGAAAAACTATTTACATTAATTTGATTTTGATGAAACTTTCTTAAAGAAATGCAAGAAAATCATGTTTATTTGCAAACTGTAGCTTATTCATTTAATGCCCAAAATGAGGTATTATAAATATCTTGTAAGAGCACAGGCTTTGAACCAAGGTTCAAATCCCCATAAGCACTTATTATATGAAATTAGGGAGGCTTTTTTTTCCTAATCACTTTTTGCTTCAGTTTCCCTTAGGTATAAAATGAGGATAAATACATTTACAAAGTTATAAAGGTTATATGAATTTGTTGTGAGGAAATTGCTGGTCTCATAAAATGAGAATGCTTTAAGAGTTTGTTTACCTTTACTAATGAAGCCATCTTGCCCTACATTTCTATTTAATATATTTTTTATTAATAACTCATTCAATAATTCAATTTTGATCTGTTCAGATTTTCTACTTCATGACTCAATCTTGGTAGAGTGTATATTTCCAATAATTTATTTATTTCGTCTAGATTATGCAATGTATTGCTGTTATAATCATTTGTAGTAATCACTTACAATCTTTTGTATCAGTTGTAATACCTTCATTTTCTAATTTCGTTCCCCATCTTTTTCTTCTTGATTAATCTAAATAAAGTTTTGTCGTTTATTTTCTTTAAAAAATAGTTTTCTTAGTATCATTGTTTTTTCTTTCTATTGTCTTTTTGGTCTCAATTTCATTTATTTCTGCTAAATTAGGGCATAGTTTGTTCTTTTGCAGTCCTTAACTATAAAGTTAGGTTGTTAATATTTGAGAGTTTTCTTTTTCCTGCCGTTAAACATTCCTCTTAGAACTTTCTGCTCTATTTTATAAGTTTTGGTATGTTGTGCTGTTTGTCTCAAGATCCTTTTTTTTTTTTTTAAAGATTTATTTATTTTAATACAAGAGCTAGGGTACAGGCCAGAGGCATGCAAGAAGGTGAGAGGATTCACCAGAAACAGAGCAGGGAGCAGAACAGGCAGACGGACCAAAATACACAGCTGAGGGGAGCAGCGGGGGAGGAAGGAGAGGTCTGTGCGCCATGTGGAAATCTCCCTGGCTGGCTGGGAATTGAACCGGTGCTGCAGAGGCTGTGGACAGCTTCATAGTGCTGTGTTTAACCCGCTGCGCCACCGGGGAGGCCCTCAAGATCCTTCTTGATTTACATCCGCTTTCTTCCTTGACCCATTGGTTGTTAAGGAGTATGTTGTTTAACTTCCCCATATGTTTTTGAACTTTTCAGCTTTACTCCTATCTATGGTTTCTAGTGTCATACTGTTATGGTAGGAAATGATACCTATTTGGTAGTGTTATGTTTGCTTGATTTCATGATCCATGTTGTTTTGCATTGACGTCTACATTTGAAGAAACAAACATCTTTTCTAGTCTTTACTGTTTAGTTTTGGTAGGTCAAGATCTTGTTTGTTTTTTGGGGGATGATGGGTTTACCACTATAATCACAGGTGACTTAAATTGGGGTCAGGTCATGTGGCTATTACTGGGTCTACAGTGGGGCCTGTGATTGAAAGTACTATTATCAGTAGCTTGGGCACGAAAGGAATCTTTCCAGCCCCCGGACATCCTGGACTGTCTCCAGGTCCTGAATTAGCAAAGTTAACACTGGGATCATTTCAGGGTTTGCAATTGGATCTAAAAATGGCAGGTGTCTTACCAGGTGCATGGATGGGTATACCTTCATGTGGTCCTTGTGTAAGTTCTTGCTGAGTGACAGAGTAGGTAGATGGGCACATAGCAGTCACAGGACTACTTCAGGGTCTTCAGACATGCCTTCTGTCACATTCTTAAACAGGCAGAAACTAGCCCATTACATGTCTGAGAGGTGCTAGAGTTGGTTCTTAAGTCACTTAAAGTTTCACAGGTGAAATTGAGATAGGCAGGCTTGTTACCTAAAACATAAGGAGCTATGACTTTGCCTTGGCCATTTGGCTGATAGTACCAGTGGCAGGATCAAGGCCAAATGGGGCTATAACAAAGTTTATATGGGAATGGGCTGATTTCAGGTATGTAATTGGGATGATGGTTGAGACTTGCCATCTGAATGAGATCCTACCTTCTCAGAAAGACCCTCTTGGTCTTGGGTTTTGTAACCTCCTACCTTTTAGGAGATAATTTTGTACATGGATGGCTGCCAAATTATTGTTGCTATGGAGGGATCCTGTAGAGCATTTCTTTAACTTCTATCTTGCTGATACCACTTTTAATTATTTTAATATAAAAGCTTGACAGAAATCACTAAATGAATTACAAGATACCTTTTCATTATAGGCACATTTTTATTAGCACTTCATCTCAATTTTCTTTTCCTTTTTTGAGGATTTATTTATTTGTACAAGAACTGGGGTACAGGTCAGAGGCACAGGAGGGTGAGAGAATTCACCAGAGAGAGTGGGGAGCAGAACAGGCAGGTGGACCAAAGACACTGCTGAGGGGAACAGAGGGCAAGGCAGGCGAGGTCTGCCACGCCATGTGGGTTTCTTCCTGGCCTTTCGGGAATTGAACCCACACTGCAGAGGCTGTAGTCAGCCCCACAGCACAGTGCTCAACCTGCTGCACCACTGGTGAGGCCCTCAATTTTCTTAATTGTAAGGCAAAATAAAAATGATATTTCTTTCACAGTGTGGTATATAGATTAAACATCAGATTAATATTTGTAAAGAGTAAAGGTTCTGGAAATTATGATACTTCCATCCTAATGAAAAACTATTTTTTCTGGTGCTTGTATAGCAGGTGTTTGTATCTCTTCATTAAACTATTATCATCTAAAGAATATTCTCACAGTACTGAGTTGAGGATTTGATATACAAAATTCATTGGCATCAAATTACATGTAATGTTTAAGCATCAAGGTTAATTACTTAAATTCAGCTTTTCTTGCAACAATTCTAGGTAAAAAAAAAAAACAGACTCAGCTTAAGCAATTAAAATTTTAACAACAACATCAAATATTCAATAAACAAAAATATTCCCCCCCAAATCATCATGTTTTAGCACAAAATTATTACCAGAATTGCAGGTAAAAAAAAATGAATAGCCTTTAACATGATCTGTAAACAAATTAGAGTCATTTTTTACTAGACATAATAAAATTATATTTTCTTCAGACCAGACATACACATTTCCCTAGGATTTTGTTTAGTATTCAGATCAGATAAATTGATTTTTAAGTCCTTTCCTTCTAAAAATTCCATGATTCTATCCTGTTTTATATTTATATTGTTCCTGTTTTTTTCAGTATTTATTTATTTCCTGTATTCATGTGCTGGTCAAAGAGCTTATCTATGAAGGTTTTCATTTTTCTTGGCATTTTCAGGGTTCCTATGTACTTCTCTGCATTCATTTCTGTCTTGCAAATATCATCAAGTCTATAAACTAGTCTATTCCGAAGGAATTGCTTAGGGTCACAACATGGTATCCTGCTCAAAGCATTCTTAAATTTGTTCTACGCAGCACTTACAAGTTTTTTGTTGAGGTACCTGGCTTCATATAAGTGTATTACAACTTTCCATCTTTTTGTAGCTCACAATAGTTGTCTAACTCACCATTATTTCATTTAATGTATTTTGCTTCTGGGTGGATTTTGTCTCAAGGTATCTAATTTATCTCTGTCCATATTGCCAAGTAGCAAAATCATTTCATAGTCAGTTTCTTCTTCCATATGCTATTAATGCCAGATACAGATGGAAAACTTCCTTCCATTGCAACCTCATGAGAGTATTTTACTTAATAACAGATTTTCTTTTTAAAATTTAATTTCATTTTATATATTCAGCAATGAAAACTCTGTCCTTGAACATCTTAACTCATATTATTTCATTGTTTGGACTTTATTCACTTGGATCTAGATTTTAAAATGTTTCTTCTGTTTTACAAAATGAGATAATTCTAACTATTTAAGTCATGTATTGATTTTAATTCATAACAAAAAATGAGAAATGAGGCATAAAAGTATCTGGGTAATGAACTAAATATTAGCCCTTTAATAGGTAATGAAATAATATGATTCCTATATACCGTGGATTATATTTTAAAAGGCTCATTATTATCCTTTTCTTTAAAAAATTCTAAATAATCAGCTCTTCTATTAAAAGAGTTATATGTTACAGTTTATTAAACTTTATGCCCCACTTCAAAATTCTGATTCCGGTCTACCTAAAACAAACTGTAAGTGTAAAAAATTGTGGCTGATTTTCAACATAATTTCTATTAGCTGAGCAAAGATATGGGAGTAACAAAGGTTGAATAAGATACTTTTTATTGTAGGAGACAGATTGACAGCAGCTGTGACCAGGGTGGCAAAACTATATTAAAACAGCAAAGCTGGTTGAGATAATGATAGAAACCAATAAGAATAGTTCTAAGAAAAGTTTCTGGGAACAGTTCTAAGAAAATACCTAGGTCCAAGTCAGTAAAATGATGAGTCAGGCAGGGACTTTAGAGTGGGTGTGGAGAAAGGTAAATGTCACTTAGACTGTGACTTCAGAAGGTATCACATTATCAAAAGCAAGCTAAAAAATAAAATTAAAAAAAATACAGGAGGGAACATACTGCTATCTGTGAAACTTAGGATCTGATGCTTCACACTGGCTGACACAATGCATAATCAAAACATCAAGTGTCCTATCTGGAGTCCCAGGAAACTTCTTGCCATCTCCTCCTATCTCCATGTCCAAATTCCAACAAGATTTGTTCATTGCTCTTCTGCTGTCATAGGAAAGAAATAGTTTCATTAAGAAGAAAGACAAATTAATACAGTTGGTAAATCTTTCTCAGATTTCCTTATAATCTTGAATATTATATCTTTATTGATTTCTAACCATTAATATTACTTAAAAAGTTCTATCAATAATTCCAATTATTCCTACTTCAACAGAGTAAAATATTGCCAAACAGGGCCTCCCCAGTGGCACAGCGGTTGAGCACCTGGCTGCGAAGCTGCCCGCAGCCTCTGCAGCACCAGCTAGATCCCCAGCCACAGGCAAGGGTCCCACATGGCGTGCAGACCTCTCCTGCCGCCCGCTGCTCCCTTCAGCAGTGTACTTTGTCAGTCTGTCTGTTCTGTCCCCGCTCTGGCTCTGGTGAATTCTCTCACCCTCCTGCACTTCTGACTGTACCCAGTGCTTGCATAAATAAATAAATAAATAAATAATCTTTTAAAAATAATAAAATAAAATATTGCCAAACTGAAATTATTTAGAATTTTGAAAAGGCAAGAAACATAAGTTGGCATTACTGTTATTGAGCCCAAATTGTCTTAAAATATCAACTGTAATAATATTAATTTGTGATTTATCTGAATTATTGTGATACATATTTTTACATTCATTTGTGATTTACATTTTTTATTCAAATATCATTTGCTCAAAGAACTCTAATACATGAATAATAATATTTAAGTAGTTATGTTTTATAGTTTTTGACTTTCAATGATAAACATTTGTTCACATAGTTTTCAATTTTGCTTTTATAGAACTCTACTTTACAAGTAGGAGGATAGATCACATATTATTTAACAATATGTTGGCTTCATTCATAATTTTATGTGAGCCTTCATTTTTACTTGTTTAGTGCCTTGCAGATATTAGGAGAAGGGCTGATTATTTGAAAGAGTACTTTCTTCTTTTTTTTTTTTTTTTAAGATTTATTTTATTTATTTTTATACAAGAACTGGAGTACAGGCCAGATGTGCGGGAGGGTGAAAAGATTCACCGGAGACAGAACAGAGAACAGAACAGGCCGACCCACTGAAATACATTGCTGAGGAGAGGAGCAGGTGAAACAGGAGAGGTCTGCCCCTCCATGTTGGTGTCTCCACAGCTGGCGGGGATCCAACCAGCACTGCAGAGGCTGCAGACATCTTCACAGTGCTGTACTCAACAGCCTGCGCCAGCAGGGAGGCCCAAGAGTACTTTCTTCTGTTAGAATTTCTTTCAATAGATTCAACCCGCCTTTGATCATTCTTTTCACAACAACTCCTTATATTTAAAAGCAACAGTGAAAATTAAATATATGTGAGAGTTTTATTCATGGTTCATATTTCAATGTTCCTCTCTTATTTATTACATCAATCTTCACTTTCATATGAAACTTACATCCTGTAATATCAGAACTTGGTCCTGTTTTTCACAAGTTCCCATTCACTTTGTGAATATCCTGGTCCTACATTTTTAACCAGGTACTTATGATTTAAAAAAACAAAAGCTATATCTTATTTAAATTAATTGATTTGAAAGTTGTATCAGTTATTACAGTTACATTAGTGTGTTCACTAAATATACTCTCCTAAAAGTATTAAAATTTCATGAAATTATAATGGTCATTGATAATTTGGAGTAACCTCCCTGCTAAAGTAGGTTTCTTTTTTTTTCCAGTCACACCAATTATTTAGGGAGCATAGGCATATATGAAAGCTTTAAAGAAACTTTAAAGGCACATATGAAGAACTTTAAAAACATAGTATACAGTCACATTAAGCAAGTATGTTTGTATCAGCACATAATATCAAAGGTGAACACTCAGGGTGTAAAAGATAATTGTGCAGAGGACATCTATAAGGATAACTTGAACTATAGCAATCACCATTATCTTCTAAAAAAAAGAAAGCAGTATTTTCAATAATTTAATACTAATAATGCCAGAGATAATAATAGGTGCTAATATCAATTTTTGTTTTACAAATGAAGTACACAAAGCCATATGTATGTATACATACAAATTTAAATTGGAAATTCAAGTTTTTACAATATTTAAGGGTTCATAGTTCATGCAACACACATGTATTTTAAATCAACACATACTTATACAGAGTTTGCATTGCATTATCCCTTAAAATCTAGCACATTTTTTATTGAATCCAGGGATGGCTTTATTAATTTGTGTTTCATGTTTGAGCCAATGAAACAACTACCAATTCTTTAAAAATTACAAGGACATTTTTATCATTCAGGCATTTAATTAGAACTTCAAAAATAGATTAATTGTAATTGAAAAAGTAATAAAATATAGGTTGGCATTTTTAAGAGGAATCTAAATTAACATGGTTAATGAAGTTATTTTACTTTTTGCTTTGTCAGTAAACTTAATCCCTCCATAGCCTCAGAGTTGAAAGCAAATAATCTGTAAAAATAGATGATTTTATTTATTTTAACCTCCTTAAAATTGCAAAGCCTATTAAAGTAGTTGTTACTTGTTTATGATAACTGCATTCGAAAATGAACTTTTGGTACCTCAAACACTTTTATTTCTTTCCTTTTGCTTATCAAAGACACTTGATTATGTATCATCATCTTTCCCCAACTCTCCTGTCTTGGTTAGCAAACTAGAGGCAATATTAAACCAGCAAAACTATTCTAAGTCCTGTTCTAAGCATAAGACATAACAAGACAACTTTGTGTCTGAACTAAGTAACATTCATTTTACTTGAAAAGGGCTTGATAGGCCATAAGCAAGAAAACGCGCACACACACACACACACACACACACACACACACCCCAATATAGTAAGAACTAGAGATACATGCTTTGATGAAAGTGCAAGAGAATTTGTATACCAACTAATGTAGCAGTGCCTGTATCACCTCTTCTAATCCTCATAACAACTATATGTGGTATAGTTTCCCAGAAATGAAAAATAGAGCCCAGAAAGGTTTATAAACTTGCCTGAGAACATAACTAATAAGTATCTGGACACACATATAAAGTCTGGATTTCTCTGAATTTATGTTTGTAACCAAACACCATAAAATATTAACCATTGAAAATTCAAGTGGAAATTACCCTTATCTGCAGGGTTTCAAACTGGAAAAAATTTATAGGAGTATGTTCTCTAAGTGATACCTCTCCCTAGCTCTAACACCCTGTTCTGTTACAGGAGATACACAAAGTTCTCTTTTCCTGTCACTATGCCCCTTAATGGGGTCAGCCTCCAAATAGGGTTTATAGAAATCTGCAGAGCAACTCATGCTTTTGGTAAAACTGCCCCTCCCTTGACCTGCATGCTGTCTGCCTACAAACTGTTTAACAGATTAATTCTAGAAAGGGAGCTATAATTAGAATTGATCATCCAATTTCCCCTAAGAAACATCAGTACTAATCTTTTCATTTTATATCCCTCTTTATTTCTGAAACAACTAATATCCTAAAACTTCAATCATCACCCATATGGTTCCATACATACCTTAAGTGGACTCAATGTCCTACAATTTCCTGACTCCCCAAACAGTTGCTGGACCCTCTATCAACAGAAAATTCTTTATATCTTTACAAGCTATTTCTTAGAAAGTGAATGTATTAATAATTCTTACTTTTTAAGTCCTATAAATACTTTACAGAGTCTGGTTTTTTTTTGGTAGCACTGTCAAGTGGTGGCTTTGATGTAACTTTTCTGCCCATTCTATTCCTTCCACAACTGTACAAGGGTCTGGATTGAAGGGAAATGGTCTATGCCTCCTCATTGTACAGCTATAACACGGCTTTTCTGCCCTCAGCATCCCTCCGATGTCCCATAATTTTAATATATAATACAAAATTCCAAATTAACATTTATATCATGAATACTTTCCATGAGCTTTGGAACCAAAAATAAAATTTTCTATTAGATATTGACAGGTACCAATCGGCATTTCAAATTTAATGTGTCTAAACAATTTTATTTAACCCATAAATTCCTGTGTTTTATCCATCTCTAAATGGTTCCACTGACTAACTCATTGCTTAGCTCAAAATCTAGAAGTTATTCTTAATTCTCTATTCTCCTTGGGCCGGAAAACAAACAAAACAGTTTCTCCTCATGCTGACGGCTGCAGTGAGGAGAAAAAGTGGAATTTCTTCTTAAGGATCAGGCTTAGAAATGATACCCTCTTATTTCTGCCTACACATGGCCATAAAGGGTTTAAATAACAAGGCCTAGTTTAGGAGTTAAAAATTGGGTCAACCATTTAATCTACCACACAATTTATCCACCATTGGTAGAACTGCTTCTAACTTAAACTATTAGTGGAATTGTAAGCAATAATAAACAGCGCTTGTTTAGTGGAGGATTTAAAGTATATAAAACATTTTCCCATGCACTATACTGTTACCTATATTTTTGTATTTATTTCTCAAGCATACTGTGATGTATATATTTTCACCTTTTTACAAATAAATAAATAAATAAATAACAACTACGGATCAGAGAAATAAATCTCTTTCCTTGAGTCACTCAGTTATATTTGAAAAGGCATTGGGACCCACTACTGACACTTGCTTAGATTGAAACTACCTCCTCCGTCTCTCTCTACTACTTCGTAACGTCTCTATGGGCAGAAGAGCTAAAAAGAAACCTCTCTGAAGAGGAAATGCAAATGGCCAACAGGCATATGAAAAAATGTTCAACATCACCTGTAATCAGGGAAATGCAAATCAAAACTACCATGAGATACCATCTTACACCAGTGAGAATGGCACATATTAAAAAGACTAGCAAGAACAATGTTGGCAAGGATGTGGAGAAAAAGGAACTCTCCTGCACTGTTGGTGGGAGTGCAAACTGGTCCAACCACTATGGAGAGCTGTGTGGAGATTTCTGGACCTACTAAACATAGAGCTTCCATATGATCCAGCAATCCCACTCCTAGGTATTTACCCAAAGGACACAGAAACATCAACTCCAAAGAGCACCTGAACCCCTATGTTTATAGCAGCACTGTTTACAATAGCTAAGCTTTGGAAACAACCCAAATGCCCAAAAATAGATGACTGGATCAAGAAGATGTGGTACATATACACCATGGAATATTACTCAGCATTCAAAAAAGATAAACACATGCAGTTTGCAGCAACATGGATGGCGCTGGAAGGGATCATGCTCAGTGAAATAAGCCAGAAAGAAAAAGACAAATACCGGATGGTCTCACTCATAGCAGGAATCTAGAAAACTTAAATAAGGGACCAGGAAAATGAATAACTGTAAGAAAGTGAAAATCAAAATCAACAAAAACTATGAACCACAGACACTCTATGAGGGGTGGGGTTGGGGAGGGGAAGGATTGGGGTCAAAATAAGGGGTTTGCAATTGTATGGGTTATATAAAAATAAAATTAAAAAAAAACTAAATAAGGGACCAGGAAAAAGACTAATTAAAAAATCAAAATCAACAAGCAGCTATAAACCAGAAACACACTGGGTGGGGGAGAGGGCATGGGGGGGAAGAGGAGGGAGTAGGATCAAAACAAGAGTGGCAGGAATTGTATGGGGACTATAACCAAGATGAGAATGCATACATTGTGCAGAAATGAAAAATGATGTAAAAAATATATAAAATAAAATAAAAATGCTCAAAAAAAGAAAAAAAAATAATAAACATTGGAAAAAAAAAGTTGCAAATTATCTACTTATTATCTATCAATTCCATACTTAGTGACAAACATGTATTTTTTTTTTTAAGATTTATTTATTTATACAAGCACTGGTACAGTCAGAAGCACGGGAGGGTCAGAGAATTCACCAGAGCCAGAGTGGGGAGCAGAACAGGCAGACAGACCAAAGACACTGCTGAGGGGGGCAGCGGGTGAGGCAGGAGAGGTCCGCTGCACCATGTGGGGTTCTCCCTGGCTGTCGGGGAATTGAACTGGTGCTGCGGACAGCTTCACAGCACTGCGCTCAACCACTGTGCCAACAGGGAGGCCCACAAACATATATTCTTGTTGCTAATAAAACATCACTTGTAAATGTCACAGTAATTCTTATACTCAAGTTTTGATGGATGATGCTGTTACTATTGCATTCAAATCCTTTGACAATATCACTGACAAATCAAAATCAATATACTTTCCTATTTGTCATGTAAGAAGTCTGAAAGGCATTAAAATTAAAAGCATCCCATATTTTCAGAATATTTTTTTGTCATTGTGTTTAGAAACTAGATACTACAATGTTGTGTGTGTGTGTATGTGTGTGTGTTTTGTTGGCAAAATGGGTTTATCAGGGCCTCCCCGGTGGCGCAGCGGTTGAACGCTGGGTTGCGAAGCTGCCCGCGGCCTCTGCGGCGCTGGTTCGATCCCCGGCTGCTCCCCGGCCACCGGAGGAGGGTCCCACATGGTGCGCAGACCTCTCCTGCCGCCCGCTGCTCCCCTCAGCAGTGTACTTCGGTCCTTCTGCCTGCTCTGCTCCCCGCTCTGGCTCTGGTGAATTCTCTCACCCTCCCGCACTTCTGACTGTACCCAGTGCATGTATAAACAGAAACAAACAAACAAATAAATAAATAAAAACATGCCTCTATTAAAAAAAATGGGTTTATCAAAAGATTAGACTTTGTGTTGCAAAGTTCTGTCCTTGTTCTTGTCCTTACTTAACAATTACTTAGCAAAACTTTCTGGATTCCTTTTATATATAACTTTTATCATTTGAGGAAGACATATGCTATGTAATTTTTCAGTAAAGGATATTTCTAATGTAGTAAACAATGGAAAGATTTGTCATAAATTTTTCCTTATTTATTTCAAATAAGCAGCATTGTAAAGAAGAGAAGAGGGAGTCTCTTTCAAATCTAAGGACTCCAAATGACTTTCTCCCCTGCTCTTCACCTGAGCACTTTAATCTTTGTTCAGTACACTGACTCTCTAGGGGACCGACCAAGACATTGGTACAACTTTTAACTGTGGCTAGAGACATGATAATAGGCGGCTTAACAAATATTTAGTTTCTTGTTCTAAAATGTTCTCTGTTTAGTTTTTGAGACAAAGTTCATATCATCATGCCACTCCTTGGCTTTGCTCCAGAATGATATCCACAAATAAAAATTGCTTGAAAATATTTTTAGGTGTTGTTAAATGCATGATTTTGAAGGATCACCACTTGTTTCCCATTATTTTCACAGTACCTAGCAGGTGTTTGACACCTGGTACATAATCATACATTTTTAATTTATTAAATCATTTAGTTTGTGCGAAGTTTTCATTAGAATGAGGAATGAATACAACTCTAGTGAAATTATTAGTTTTATGCTTTTATAAAAGAAAAATAATACTTTTATAAGTTTCAATGTTTCTATTATATATATATATATATTAAAGATTTATTTATTTATACAAGAACCAGGGTACAGGCCAGATGCAAGGGAGGGTGAGAGGATTCACCAGAGACACAGCAGAGAACAGAGCAGGCAGACTGAGGAAATACACTGCTAAGGGGAGCAGCTGGCAAGACAGGAGAGGTCTGCTGCGCCATGTGGGACCCTCGCCAGCCAGCCGGAATCGAACCGGTGCTGCAGAGGCTGCAGACAGCTTCACAATGAGGCGCTCAACTGCCTGTGCCCTCTATTAAATATTTAAAAAACAAAATTCTCAAATAGTTTTTTTGAAAATAGAATGTGATTGGCTATAAATTTTGAAAAAATATTTAAAATATAAAGCTCTAATAGTTCTGTTACATTAAATAATTCTAGCAAAAGCAAAATAAAAAAACCCAGTGGAGGGAAAAGTAGATCTATTTTATAAGAAAATCAATAATTAAGAAAAATATCCGCAAAGCAAACTATTTTGAAAGTGAAGTCAATCCATAAAAAACACTGCAAGTATTAACTTTAACATAGAAATGTGTTTATGTACATGTGATTCTCATTTTAGACAGAGAATGTTATAATAGTTAAAAATTATATTATAATATGTATTATAAATAGATGAGTTCTTAATACCTGAATAATTAGGTTCAGAACCCATCTATGACACTGCCTGATTCATAGTTTATGACACATGATTTAAAAATTATGAGCTAGAATTTTATCATATATAAATGTTAAATAGTTAACATGACTTTTATACAAGACTATACAGATATACAATGTTTTTCCACAAACTATAAGGTAGCTTTCAGATATTCTCTCATTTCAGATTATGCAAGTTTATAAACTGCAAATGAGATGATATATTTAAGCATATTATAAATCCCTTTACTATGTAGCTTTATTGTCATGTAAGTATATTTTAAATCCCTATTTTCAAAGAATGAATGTGAGGGATATTTTAGAAAACAATATTATTTCATGGAATGAAAGAAATTTGTCAATGAGTTTTGATCATACCTGTAATAAAAACTACTTATCTAAACTGACAGGTTTTTATGTAATTGGAAACCAGCCTTCTCTATTATTCTATTTATAATATTTACTTCTTATTGACTAACCTCTAAAAACTGTTCTACTTGGAGGATCTAGTTATGCTGATTTTATTCCCACTTGAGAAAGTTGCATTAGCTATTTTTCTATCTTTATGAGCTGACTCCTGTCCATTTAGAAAGCAGTCTTCCCTCATGTTAGGAAAAACCAACAGAATTTTTCCAGTTTTTTGAGTTTGAGGGAGAAAAGGGAAGTTTACCAATTTCAGAATATTTTAAGGTAAATCTAATAAAAGTATCAACCATTTTCATAACATTTAATAGTTTATGAAATAAAATTATTTTTAAACTCAAATGTAATACTCATTCAATCCCTTGTAAATGTGTTTTTAAATCTCTTTTGCAAAGATGAAGACACTAGAGCTCTGATATACATAGTTTGGAAGTCACCATCCTTGTCCTGGTAAGAAAACAAAGTTGTATAAACAAAAAATAAATAAATAAGCAGAAATACAACAATGGATGACTTTTCTTGAGTGCTACAGAGAACAGAGCACACAGAGCAAATAGCCACCATGAAATCCAGTGAGACAAATATTGCAGAGAGATGTAAAATCCAAGATTTGCTTATTTGAAGTTCTGGGTACCATAAGCTAAGAAAAAGAGTAAGAAATTACTGAATTAGTAATTCTGACTAATTCTTGGAGGCTGAGTATACAGAAATATGTGATTGAGCATATCCTGGGGGTGGGGTAACAGCCATAGGGTAGCCCCACATATTCATTAACTTTCCCTGAAGGAACTTCACTAGGATCTTATGGCCAGGATTCAGGAATGATGTTCCTTTTGGTCCTAGCAGTGGGAAGAGAAGAGTATAACTGTGAAGTGCTCCCAGTCCTCTTCTCTAATTTGAATTTTGGGTCTTTCCTTCTGTCCCAGGTCTCTACAATCTGCCTAACTCTATTTTTGTTCACCAACAGTAGGTTCCTTAGACCTGTGGCAAGCGTTTAGGCATCAGTCACCTTGTTTTGGGCCAAGCCTGTTTGAATGGACATTTGCCATCAGGGGATGGTTAATTTTCTGTTTTTTGGGGGGGAGACTTATTTGAAATTATTTATTTTCTATCTCTACATACCAATTCTATTAAAATTTTTCACACTTGGAGAGGCCTTTATTTACCTTTGTGCACTTGGATGGCTGGAGACCGTTTTGGAGAATGCACCCCTTAGCAGTTTGGGGTCCTTGGGTACCCCTAGGTTGATTGCTAACAACACAAGCAAAAATGCTTTCATCCATTCTCAAAGCCCAAACACTCACTTTAGTCATTTTTAGGTGACATACATGCCATCAATCTCTAAATTATGTTAATTGTTCCTTAAAAATTATATCTACTTTTAGCAACCTACCACTAAAATATACCATCAAAGACCAACAAAAGGAAGGAAGACGGGAGAGGAGGTAAGAAAGGAAGATGGGAGGGGGAGAGGGACAGAAGGAAGACAGCAAAGACAAAGAAGAGGACAATAAGAACAAAATAAAAAATTAAGTATATAAAATCCAAAAAAATATTAATTATAACTTATATTTCTATAACATATCACAAATTCGTGGTTTCCATTGCCGCTTGCCGTAAGTCAGAATGTCACCTGGTCAGGTTGTTGACCTCATAGATTAATTTATACATTTATTATTGAATGATTTAAATACTCACTAGTTTTTCTTTTTTTATACATGTTTATGATTTGATGTAGAAGTAGTAAAAAGTACCTAAAAGATTATCTGCATTTTAAAGTTTGTTTTTCTTTCTATAATATATTGGGTGATTGTGAGGAAAGGTTTGTTCAATTAGATGGATTTTTTTAATAAAAAAAAATCTTGCTTAATTTTTTTCCATCCTTTTCTTGTTCTATAGTTGCAGACTAGGCTTAGAGAAAACCAAAAAATATTCTTTAAAGCAATTAGGAAAGAAAGATAATGGAAGAGAAAGAAATCAAGTAGAGAGATTTCCTCTTTCTAACAGTAACTATTTTCTTATGTTGATTGAAATGCAATTTGTTTACCTAAGCTGAGATCATTTTGTAACTTCTCTGTTTCTAGCTCAGGAAAGTGAGAACAAAAGTGCTGACACAGTCTTTAATTTTTTCCTTCTTTTTAAAAATGCTTTTATGTGATAGGTCAAGTCTATAGGTTATAGAACAAGATTCAAGAGAAATGAAAAAATGAACTATATACAATTTCAGTGGCCTCTTGAGGCTTTTAAAAATTAAGGTTAACCCAAAATCCCATCTGTATCTATTACCTCTATCACCTGTTGTTAAAACAATCCCACAGTCTACTTCTTCTCTTTGCTGCCCCTGCAAGATTGCTATCACTGCACATTCCATTTCCTCCATCCTTGTAGCACTCTGACTTTGAGGTTCAAAAAGTCTTTCTATTCCCCTCAACACTCTAGTAAATCACAACAAGCTCTACTGTTGGAGCCAATCTCAGAGACTATGCTTTCCTGACTGTCCCTGCACCATGCAGCAGTCAATTATTATAAACTAGATGAATAACACCCAAAAGTGACTCTATACATAGGGATGAGAAAAATGAAGTATAAAAACCCAAGTGAAAATTAACACATATTTTTTTACCTTGTATCTCCTAATTGCCTGGTAAGACCCTTTGCAAGATGCATGAATTCAGAGATCAACTGCTGAAATACTGTAGGATGAAGCCATTTAGTTTTTTTTTTTTTTTCTTAAAAACCCTTTATTTTGAGGTTGGAGGGTCTTGTGAAGGGGAAGTTGGGCATAGAATCATGCATTCCCATGATATTTTGTTATACATAAAATACCTCCAAACTGTACCAGGGTATCAGTACCAGGGTATTAATTTATATCATATTTCTGCATATTTGAAGCAAGTCATATAACCAGATTTATGGAAAATGTGTATCTTTTATCTATGGCTGAGTTTTCAAAATTCTTTTTACATAAAAATCGTACCTAGCGACACCGGTTAGGTTCATGAAGAAGAAAACATTCAGACATCCACAAATGTTTTGATTTTTAAATGCAAATTGATAATCATCTATGAAGTGAGAATTTACACATTTCTCATAAAGTCTTTACATGATCACAACTTTAGGTTGATTGCCCTAAAAATAAAGAAGTGTGAAAATAGTTCAGAAAGCACATCAGTTGCTTACTATTTATTTGTTCTTCAATAATCTGGTTGAAGACATTCTTTCAATAAATTTACTTCCATTAGCGGAAGAGAAAGTACATGTTATTGATTCTGTCAAGTGAACCACTTCTTTTGTTTTTCTCAAAAAATCTTACTCAATATAATTTTAACTTTGTAGTCATGGTATATCTATAGCACTAACAATTTTTGTCTGCCCAACTAGGTGTTTCCTTTAATTTACAGGTATAGATACTAATGTGTCTGCATTTTGAATCTTCTTAAACATTCTATCAGTTGATTTTTTTTTATTGAGATATTAGTTTACAACACTGTATATGATTTCGAGGTATAGGATCACACCTTTTAGTGTATGTTACCACACCACAACCCAAAATAATCTTTTGAAGTATTTGTTCATAACTTTGGGTGATAATAATGGTTGCTCTTTATCAAGTAGGTCTAGTTTTCCTTCTAGATCAGTGGTAGGATTGCACTGAATAATGTTGGGCCAATATGGAGTAAAAGTGACATGTCAGTCCTGAGTTGGAACCTTAAGGTCTATTGCTTGAGTAGGTGATTCTATATGTTCCTTTTGCTAGATGTGGCCTATTTTTACCTACAAGGTTTCCTAAGTATGGAGAATAGAATTTTACAACAATGTGTTTGGAAATATATAATTAGAAGGAAATAAATTGTTTTCATTCAATTATAGAAATTTAGAGGCTCCTTTTTCAAAGCATAACCTGTAGACTAGTACATTCTCACTGAAAAAAGTGAAAATCGTGTTTTTGTTTTCCTTGCAAAAGGTTGATATAAAAAGCACAGTTGCCTTTTCTATATTATATGCTCTATAGTTAGTGGATAAGTTTAAGAACAAAGAAGAAATGAAGGTACAGAGAGTTATATGAGAAAAGGGAGAGATATTTGGAGACCATATAAAAGTAATATGGTTTTTCAACAACTATAGCAAATTTAGTAAGAGCTTATGTGACCTACAATAATTCTGATGACTGAAAAGCTGAATGCAATATTCAACATCAACTCTGACCTCTTCCCATCCCCTAATGCTTTATTTTTATATGACTGTTGCCATGTTGATGTTTTTTGAACATTTTAAAAACCTTCCACCTTAATGACAGTGAGACATTGGAGTCAGAAACACCTTACTTTATGATACACATCTCAGACCTCCAAATCAAATCAGTGTTTATTAGCTTCCTCGATATATACAATGCAGTGTCTTCTCAAGAGGAATGACTCATGTTTATTTTGGATGTTTACACTAGCTTCCATTCTCCTGCAGGAATAGAGGGAGAGGATTTGCTAGATTATAAAACATATTAAAGTAATTCCCAGTAGGAGAATTAAGAGATGAGACATTTGAAATGAGACCTTTGCTGAAGCTGAATTCAGCATTAATTTGATGGACTTAAGAAACAGGGAACTAGCAATAAAATAACCCAAGGAATATAAGAAATTTTACATAAAACAATCACTTTATCACACCAGGACTCCATCCAAAATCCTCCATCTTTTACCGGATTAGATTTCTGTTCCTCTGGTCGGCCACTGCAAAAAGGCCACATGTTGTCTATTCTTGCTATGCCTGTCTCCCAAATTTAATTACTGCTATTTTTCCATGAGTCTGGGAAGTATGTGTAGTTTCTAGCTCTTTCTCTTAAGATGTTGTTTTTAGTTTTCTAACTCACCAAGTAAATGTTAAGTTATTGATTGAAATTAATATTAAACAGTCTTATTTTAAGCTGAAAGGCAGTAACTTACAAAGGTCAAAAGAGCAGCCTCTTTTAACTGTTATAACTGTATTTAAATGTCAGCCCTATCACTTTAAAAAAATGTACATTTTGAACAGAAACTTAACTTTTAAAATTTCATTTAAATCATATTTAGGATGATGATGAAAGTGATAATAATGTTATTAGTTACCATATATTTATCAGTGTACATATATTATACATATATAATAAGGTTGTCAGATAGCATGAGTTATTAACTACTAAATTTGAACTTCAAATGATAAAAATATTTTAGTATAAATACATCCCAAATATCTTTAAAAAAATGTAGAGTGTGTATATATGTGTATAAACACACATATATATATGTATCTATATACATATATGTATCTATATACATGTATATTTTTCCTTTTTTAGAAATTCTAATTTCATGTGTCTTGTTTTACTAAATTTGAGACACTATACATATGTGAGCAAAGAGATTACTGTTAAGATGATAATGATGACTTCATTTTCTTTGGAGTGTTTCTAGAATTTTATATTTTCAACAAGTATGGTTCAACATTGCCAGAAACATAATCAAATATAGTCTTCTAAGGCAACCCTATAACTCATTTTTCTTACCTTTTTCTCTACTTAAATATTTGTACTTATGTACTTCAATCATAGTTTATCTTATTCTTTTAATACTATATGTAGTAGATCAGTGTTTAAGGTCACACCCATGACTTGCTTTCCTGGGATTCATGTTCTGGTAGGTTGTTTGACTCTTGAATGTGGTACAATCCAGGACTTGTTCTAACCAATAGAATATGGCCAAGATGACAGAATGTATGTATATGAGGTTATATTACATACAATAATAATTTGTACCTTGCCAGAGTCTCTTCTCCTTGCTGCCTGACAGGAACTTTTTGAGGAAACCCTCATTGCAAGGACAACTGCTAGGAGGTGGGGTATTCTCTAACCAATAGCCATCAAGAAACTAACACCTCTGTGTAAAGTACAAGGAACTGAATTTTGTCAGGAATTGAGTGCTCTTACCTATTCTTTCCCATTTAAGGATCAGATAAGAACTGTGACCCTGTTCAACACCTTGATTATAACCATGTGAATTCTTTTTTTTTAATATTTATTTATGCATACAAGAACTGGGGTACAGGCCAGACGTGCGGGGGGTAAGAGGACTCACCAGAGACAGAGTGGGGAACAGAACAGGCAGACTGACTAAAATACACTGCTGAGGAGAGGTCTGCTGCGCCATGTGGGTAGCTTCCTGACTGGCCGGGGATCGAACTTGGGCTGCAGAGGCTGCGGATAGCTTCATAGTGCTGTGCTCAAAACCCCTTGTGCCACCAGACAGGTCCGCCATGTGAATTCTTAAGCAGAACACCCAGCTAAGCCTTACCCAGGCTTCTGAGCACAGATATTTAACTAAGATGTTAAATATCTTTTTTGGTTTTTTATCTAAGTAACATGACATCATAAAATTATGTAAGTTCCAGGTGTGCATCATTATAAATAAATATGTATACACTATATTAAGTTCAAATATATTTTCTTTCAAACTAATGAATTTATGGATAGATACACAGCAGCATAGGTAACTAATATACTATCTTCTACTTACCTTGCCGGTTGGCTTAGATGAAAGACTATGCCAGGTGTGAACAATTAAATACCTTCGTGATGCTTTGTGCTAAACAAGCAATCAAATTCTCCTTTGTTCTTGGCTAACATTGAAAATATTTTATTCCAGCATTTATCACAAATCATTGTATTTGTTTCTGTATTCAAATATTATATTATTTCATCCATAAAACTGTATGACAGTATTTATTTTGTTGAGATGTGGCCACTTAACTATGCCCAGAAATCAATAAAATACAATGCCTTTCTGTAACCTAATATGATTTCCCTGTGAGTATATGGGATTCTGATATATTTATATTTTGATATACTCAGGTCATGGCACATATTAGGTACTTGAAGTGTACTTCAATGAAATTTACATGAAAATTAGAATGAAAATTAGATCATATCAGTAAAAACTTACTTGGTGAGCTTAAAAAATGTTTAGAATTTTCCCAAGGATTTCCATGACTTTCTGAGTCCTGTGTCTTCTAACCATAAATCTGTAAAATTACAGAATTTCATATGAAGCACGATATAGGAAACATATTGTAAACTTCAGATAATTTGGCTATTCTGTAATTATATTTTACTAATATTTGTACTAAATTAAACAAAATCATGCATGCCCTACTTTTTATGCTAAGAAATTCTCTTATATCACTATATACCTGAATGAAGATTAAAATCCATAGTCTCCTTTTTTTTTTTTTTTCCAATTTTGAAGCTGGATAAAATACATCAACATAAAGGAAACAGTTCTAAAGCAGCATGTTTGCCAGAGTGACTTTCTCTTTCTTAATTCAAATCTCCACCAAATTCATTAGTTGTTGATTATGAATAAATAGGAGTCTCTCCTTGGTGTTTTAATTGGGAATTTGTGATTTTTATTAATGGAAAAAAATCAAAGAAATGTTGAAAATGGAATGAAAGAGCTGATAATGATTAAAATACTGCAGATACCAAGTACATAAAAGTTTTAGAGGTTCCTACTACAATTTGGAGAACTATCCATGTTATTAAATAAAATTCAAAGTTATATAAATCACTATTATTAAATACTACATTTGTAACATTTGCACCTTTTTTTTTGGTCTCTAGTTAAAATTTTAATGTCTAGTATCTTGGAATATCACCATCTTTAACAGCCAAGACTTTGTCTAAGATAGATATAGCAATGAAACCCTTCTCATAGGTAGTTTTAGATAGTAATCCTTGAGATGAAGTAGTAGTTTGTCTTTATTGCTGTTTTTCTTATAATTTCTTTTTCAAAATGAGCTAAAGTATTTATGGCCATGCTTATCAGCCTTTTTTTTTCTCACTTCAATGAGTTCATCAAACAGATTATGAGTACTGCCATTCCAGTTTTATTAGGTTCATTTTGTATGACTGAAATTTTGGTTCAAATTCCTTTATTGAAATCAGCAGCCTTATCATTTCATATCATTCAAGAATAGAAAGACCATCATTTTACAAAGTTGGCAGCTTTTCTGCTTCAGAGATTCTGTAATTTAGTTGGCTACTCTAATAGGGTTATATTTCATGTAAGCTGAATACACCCTTTATGCTTGTGTTACTCCTTGGAGAACTCACAGACAAAATAAAGTAGTTTATTGCATAAGAGATGGCAATTGCATTGACCATTAACCTCAATAACTTGAAAAGGCTATAGAGAAGCATATAAAACATTTTGTAGTCAAGTTTAAAGTGGTACAAGATGTTTGTTCAAGCTGAAGCACTGATACATAAAAAAAAAAAGTCTTACATTCTCTCTCTTAGTGAACAGGCCTATTATTTAAAACTCAAATGTATTTTGCATGTGGATATAAGAAAGGGAAAAGTTGGCCCATGTTTAACTAAGGGATATGGCTTGCATATTTAACTGCAGTTTATGTGAAAAATATTTATTCATTTAACACAATATTGTCTCAGATTTTCAGAGTTCTAATTAAGATGCAAATAAATTTTACATAAATGGTAAATTCCCCCTGTTAAGTTTTAATGCAACCATATTAAAAATGTACAGATACATGCATTCTTTATGTAACTGGAAAATCAGATAATTACCACCAAATAAATATATTACTTATACTTGTTCAGCATAAAATAAGAAAGCATTTAAAGTACAATTTTCTTTAGACTACTAATGTCCATTTAATTTCTGCTTTGCAAGCAGAGGCACTTATTATGTTCCAATTGCTTCACGAGAAAAATTAATTGAAATTATAAATGTTTTTTTTAATTACACTATTTTCTGAGTACAGTGCATGTGCATACTTAGTATTTACTTTTAGAGCTATGTTAAAATATCTTCAAAGCAAAACTTAAATAAGATTTTAAACATTAATTAATAAAATAAACCATTTGCAAAAGTAGATTTAATAAGTAATATGTAGTTTGGGAATGGAGATTCTTAGCTAAAAGAAAATGAGAAACCATGTACTTTCAAATGTACATTATATAGTATCATGATTTTCTAACATACAGATCAGGCTATGCTCAAAGAAATCGGAACCAGGTATCCTGATTTTTTTCTCACCAACATTCTGAAAATCTTATTCTTAAAGACATGGAATCATTCATATAGTAAAAACTTTATACTGTAGAAGAAATGTTTGAATTTGGTAATGATCAAGATATAAAATATAGAAAAGGGACAGTAATATGTATATAAATATAATACATACTCTTCTAAATACATAATTCTTAAGTCTAAAACACCTCAAAAATCTAATTTAGTTAAAGCAAAGAGAGATTAAAAAAAAAAGGAAAATTAGCATTGTAGCTACCTTTCATTTTTTCAAAGATTTATTTATTTATGCATACAAGAACTGGGGTACAGGCCAGAGGTATGGGGGAGGGGGTGAAAGGATTCGCCAAAGACAGAGTAGAGAACAGAACAGGCAGACTGACTGAAATACACTGCTGAGAGGAGGTCTGCTGCACCATGTGAGTAGCTCCTTTGCTGACTGGTGATCGAACTTGTGCTGTAAAGGCTGTGGATAGCTTCACAGTGCTGTGCTTAATGCCTTGTGCCACCAGGGCAGCCCCAGGTTTGGTTTTTAAAGACTGCTTTTTAAAAAGTCTTTGTTTTTAAAGGCTATGTTATAAATACAGCACAAGACTTTGAAACCATGAAAGGTTTTGGTTGGAATTTGGTGTTCAACACAGTTAATTAGATCAACATTTTCTACCATAAACAAATAGTAAGAATAAGGCCCACTCAATCACTAAGGAGAAAAAAAGAAAACAAAAACTATCTGCACCAGTCTTAACATTACATCCGAATAAAGAAAGTTCCTATGAGATGTAATACTCCTTTAAGTGACTTTGAAAATTTATGAATACTAATGTAATGTAGAGGGAAATCCCAAACAACAACAACAAAGGATAATTCAATGTATTGTAGTATCCATTGACAGGTATGTTCTATATGACATGGTTGTATGATATTTTGGTTATTTATATTTATTGATAAAGCTCCAAAGTATAAAACATTCCCTGCCATATGGCAGGTGTTCAATAAATATTTGATTAAAAATTAATGAATTCATTCCTGTATTAGGAAAACAGAGACTTGACAACTGAACATATAATATTTATAGAAGAACTGAATGTATTTTAAAATCACAGTGAAGGGCCTCCCCGGTGGCGCAGCGGTTGAGCGCTGGGTTGCGAAGCTGCCCGCAGCCTCTGCGGCGCCGGTTCGATCCCCGGCTGCTCCCCGGCCACCTGGTGAGGGTCCCACATGGCGCGAAGACCTCCCCTGCCTCCCGCTGCTCCCCTCAGCAGTGCACTTCGGTCCTTCTGCCTGCTCTGCTTCCCGCTCTGGCTCTGGTGAATTCTCTCACCCTCCCGCGCTTCTGACTGTGCCCAGTGCTTGTATAAATAAATAAATAAATCTTTAAAAAAAAAAATAAATAAAAATAAAATCACAGTGAAACCTTCTGTGATTTTTATAGAGAAGTTATCAACAAATCTTTTTAAATGCAAAAATAAAATTTAAGGTTATATATTTAAATATCAGATAATAGAATTATTGCTTAAAAGTAAAACATTCATGGTTGAAATATTTAAAGTTACAGAAGATGATCTTAACAGGTCAGAAAGACATAGTATTTGAACAAAAGGAAATTTCACATGCTTAAAAAACTAAAAAATATTTTTTTAGTTTTTAATTAAAAATAAGAAAATTTTCATTTAATGGTCATTTGGAATAATTTTTCTGCTGAGAACAAGAAGAGAAATATCAGGTGATGTCACTTATAGGAATAAGGAAGCCAAACAAGAGGTCAGACAAAGACAAACATCAAAACCAACCTTTGAAAGCTGACCATAGATCTGAGGCATCTGGAGGGAAAGGGACAGGGGTGAGAAGAAAGCAGTTGGAATGTGATGGAGGATTGCACTTTACTGTCTCTCTAAAATTTCTACAGTGGCCAAAGACATTATTAAATGAAAACATTGCATCAAAGCTCAGTTTACCACTCTTATTATATTTAAAAGATAGTCTAAAGAAACGTTAAATTTTTGTGCAATGTATGCATTTTCATCTTGGTAAAAATGAAAAATGAAGTAAAAATATATAAAATAAAAAAATGCTCAAAAATAAAAGAAAGTCAATAAATTAGGTTAAAAAAAGAAAGAAATGTTAAATTTAGGGCAGTAATCATAACCAAAGGAGAGTGACATTTGTTGAGAAAAAAAAAAAAAAAAAAACAGATGGTCAAATGTATTACAATGTAATGAAAAAGTGCATATCCATAATGTTTACCCAAAGCTATCAAAATCATACGATATATGTCTGCATATAACTTTTTATAATAAACGGTCACATGGGTCATGTATTTGAGAAATGATCAAAATCATTTAAATAGTAAGGCACTTATTTTAAAGTGTACTGTACTTGTTATAGAATTTGCCCTGTATCTTAAGGTGTATAGTGCTCATAGTCATATTAATCTATACCTGTGCTAAATTGCATGGAACTAACCTTATATACAAAGAGACACACACAGACATTGTATGTAAAAATGATGAAATATGAGTTTAGGTTTTCCTGGCTTTGACATAATAGTTATAAGAATATTTCCACTGATTATAAGTGTGCAAAACCTGCTTTATTTCCTACAATTACATGTGAATTG
Source organism: Talpa occidentalis (assembly GCF_014898055.3). Lineage (NCBI taxonomy): Eukaryota > Metazoa > Chordata > Mammalia > Eulipotyphla > Talpidae > Talpa > Talpa occidentalis. The sequence goes on from NW_023601653.1 coordinate 32,286,202, forward strand.
ACAATTATCTCAAAATTGAAGTTGTTTTTTTTTTTTAAAAAGCTATATAGCCCTACCCCAGATATTATAAATACCTTGAGGGTGTGGACTCAGTCTTGCTCATCATTGTCTAACATCTAACATATTACCATGCACGTTGTAGTGAATAGATAAATATTGTTTAATAAGTACATGAATTCCTGTAAGTGCACATGAGAGGGAAAATTTAAAACTAAAAAATGTAACACTATAGAATACTTCCTTCCCTACAAATGACTAATGAATATTTGAAATTGATATTAATTTGTTTTGCTTTGTGAAGTTATAAGGATTACACCTGGATATAAAATTCTACATTTTGAAGCAAAAATATTTCTCTCACTTATAAATAGGTGAATATGAACATATAATCTTATTATTACAAATAAATAAAAAATAACACTGTCACATCACCACCATCACCATCAACAACAAAGTACAAATATCAGACTGCAGTGTTTTCTTTTTACAACTTAATATATATAGAGAGAGTGTCATATTTTGGTAGTATTTGTATTTCAGTGGTGGTAGAATATATTCACAAAGTTTCCATGCACATCAACGTGAAAAATCCTTAGCTATATTTCTGATAACTTTATTCACTTATTATTATCAATATTAAATTTCATGATATAAAAACTTACTTTAAGTATGTCACACTAATGGTCTCTCTTTATCTAGCAGAATAATTTTGTCATATTATATACTGTTCAAAATATTTTTTTCTTTAAAGATTTATTATTTATTTATGTATAACAACTGGGGTACAGGTCAGAGGTGTGGGGGTTGAGAGGATTCACCAGAGACAGAGTGGGGAACAGAACAGGCAGGTTGACTGAAGTACACTGCTGAGGGGAGCAGCGGGTGAGTAAGGAGAGGTCTGCTGTGCCATGTGGGTAGCTCCCTGGCTAGGGGTCAAACTTGTGCTGCAGTGGCTGCGGATAGCTTCATAGATTGGATCTTAACCCCTTGCACCACCAGGGAGGCCCTACTGTTCAAAATATTAATAAGTACTATGGACATTTGTTTACTGGAATATCTAAAATGAGAGTATGTTCCCTGGTGTGAATCTTTTCTTCTATAAACTCTTTGTCTCTTTACACAAAGATTATATATATATATTATGTAATATAATATATAATAATTATATATAATATATATAATATAATATATAATATAATATATTATATATAATATAATATATAATAATTATATTATTATTATTATATAATATTATATAATATAATATATAATAATTATATATTATATATTTACATGAAATTAAAATATTGGATGAATATATATATTCATATATACATATATATATGTATATTCATATATACATATATATATATATTCATCCAATATTTTAATTTCATGTAAATAATCAAAATGGTACTATATTTCTAGGAACCATTTTTCAAAGGTTCATTTTCTTCTAAGTTCCTTTCATGTCTAAGTTGGATAAACTCTCAGAGAAATAAAACCATAGAAAACAATAAAATTGTTTACTTAGATCCCTGTATATCATATTCCAACTGCAAGCATTTTTATATCATATTTATCTCCTAATTTTTAACAATATTTTCTGCTAGTCTAAAGATGGCATATATTCACTTTTCTGCATTGATGTTGCATAATTTAAAAAAATAGTTACTATCATTCAAGAATATAGATGTTAGCTAAACATTATAGAATATTTGTAATAAATATGCTATCATTTAAAATGAACATTAATAAGCTTGAAAAACATAATTTTGTAAACTGTTTTCAAAATGAGCCAGAATAAAACAATTCCAAATTTGTTCCAAACTCTCTATAGGATTAAAAGGAGGAGGCTATTCTATGTAATAGGTTAAGGGTAGAGTTTTCATAATTTCATTCACAGGAGAAAAATACACATTATGTACTATGTCATATATATATATTTTACATAGTTGATACATATTTTACATATTAATATTTTACACAAATAATTTCTTAAATATGATTTTATATTAGTATGCTTATATAATACATGGAAAGTGAGAATTCACTTCTTTCAATCAGACTTCAAAATTTTAATGTTAATTTCTTCATTAAATCCTCAAAATATTCCATCTAAAATCAGTATCCAGTTAATAAAATAGACACTGAAATTGTGAAGTCAATAAAAATTATAGTATTGCTCCAAATATTATTGGCAATTATGGATCATTTTGGCAAAATTCATATACTTATATAAGAACATTAATATTTCCTGCAAATGCCAAACAGTTATGCAGACAAATAGAAGTTGTCGCTCATTGAACATAATCATTTTAAGTTTTTAAATAACCTTTTATGTTGTCTCCTATGCTTATATCAGACATTAGTTTTCTGGACCTCAGTATCAGTAAACACCCTTATTGAAAATAGCGGTACAAAAAAGAAAATGAAGTTTTGACTGAGTATCTCTAGTGGAAGACAAATTACATTTAGACTATAAAATTTTAGATACTCTGGGCATTATAAAAAAATTTAAAAATTACTTAAAAATAAAAATTAAAAAATATATATTTGACTAAGCTGACAGCTGTATCACATTGATTAACCCTAAAAAAAAGAAATCACAACAGAGGAATCTTGCTGTTTTTGTCTTGATATTTCAAATGGAGAGATTCATTTTGTGTCAATAGACACTACAGAAACTTTAGTAAGTTTCTCTGTCAATATGACAATTTGCATAACATTACCCACAATGCTTCACATTGTGATTTTGCTTTGAAAACAGATTTAATTGAGCCTTGCTGAGCGGCATTAATGTATCTGTTTAAATTGAGCAAACTTAATTATCTCACATGAAAGTTATGCCACCTCTGGTGCGATAAAGCTAATGCAATTAAAGTCAGCCAGATGTATTAATTGAGTATTGTAAACATGTCGTCTATCTGGTAAAGAAAAGTCCATTATACTTCAGAGACTGGACAGTTTGTAACATAACCACACCAACTACAATACACTTTTTTAATGCAATATTATGCTTGTTACAAAGATCTATAAAACTCAGAATCCGAGCACCACCATATGTCTTAGGAGTAAATATCTACATGGATTTAAAATGTTCTATATCATGCATTTTTTGGTTTATATTTTGAAAATCCAGTTTTCTGAAGCATTCATAAGATATGGACTTAAATATTCACATTCTCTTTAAAAACATCAAATCAAAAGAGGCCATCATTTCTCATTTCTGCTTCCATACATAAAACTTTAGAAGTTCTCACTCCATCCTAATAGTAAGTAAAAAGCTAAGCAAATGGGAAAATCAACCTTATTTCTATGATCTGTAACAGAGGGAATGATAGAGGACAGCAGCTGTCTCCAAAATTGGAAAGATAGGTAAATAGAGGAAGTCTGCTTACTGGGGCTGAGACATGTAAGTGGAAGCCACTGCAGGAAGATGGAACTATATTTGAGGAATTAATGAAAACTCAATATGGGCAAATAGGAGTTAAAATACTTCAGAAGTATCCAGTCATAGTGGAGGCCTCCACAGTTTTGTGAGGTTTACCTCAAAGAAGTCAACCAGGTTCTCATAGTAAGTATCTGAGAAAAATCCCCCCTTCTACTGGTACCATTTGAGGTAAATCACAGCATTCTGTTCTTCATCATATGGATGTACTTGGGAGGAACTAGTTAATTAGAGCCTAACTTACTGGGGTATAACAGGACATAACTCACCTGGGGAAGAAAAAGTTCCAATTTTACCTCACTTTAACCATCCTGTCCTACCTAAGAGAGCAGGAAAACAAAAACCTTGAAAAATACTTATGAATTTTAAAGTCCAGTGGATTAGGCCTACTAAAAGTCTAAGATATTAGCATTGGATTATAGAACCTTCCCCTCCCTCAACACCTCACTTCTACTTTGCTAAGGCCTAATTGCACTTTCTTTTACTTGGTCATTCATGTCCATTATCAAGAAAGAATTTGAAGGCATACCAAGGACAAAAAAATACAATTTGAAGAGACAGAACAAATATCAGGACCAGACATGTTGGGGATTAGAAATATCATGCTGGAACATTAAAACAGATACAACTAATACGCTAAGGTTCTAATCAGTAAATCAGATAGTATGAAAAATGGATAATATGAGCAAAGAGGTAGACATTCTAAGAAAGAATCAAAATGAATGGCTAGGGGAAAAATTGTAATCTAAATGAAGAATGCTTTTAATGGCCTTTTTAATTGACTGGAGACAGATGAGGAAAAATAGGTAGCTGTATCAGTAGCAACTTCAACATTAAAAAGCAAAGGAAAAACAATAGAATACTGAAGGGTGGACAGTTGCAAAATATATAACATGTACTTAATAGGAATATCAGAAGAAGGCAAATGAAACAAACCAAATAGATATTTGAAATGATAGCAATTGATTTTCCCCAAATTGAAGTCAGATGCAAGAACACAGACCCAGGAAGCTCAAAGAACACCAGAAAGGATAAATACCAAAATCTACACCTAGACAGAACATGTATAAACTGCAAAATGTCAAAGATAAATTAAAACAGCAACAACAAAATTGTGGGGAAGGGCATTTTATATGAGGAATGAAGATATGATTACATCTGACTTTTGAAAAACCATGTAAGCAAGGGGGATTGAAGTGAATTTAAAATGTTGAGAATCACATCAATAAGTTCAAAAAAGGGCCTCCCCAGTGGCACAGTGGTTGAGCGTCGCACTGTGAAGCTGCCCGCAGCCTCTGCAGCACCGGTTCAATTCCTCGCCGGCCAGAGAGAACCTCACATGGCGCGGCAGACCTCTCCTGCCTTGCCTGCTGCTCCCCTCAGCAGTGTCTTTGGTCTGTCTGCCTGTTCTAATCCCCGCTCTGGCTCTGGTGAATTCTCTCACCCTCCCGCACTCCTGACCTGTACCCCAATTCTTGTATAAAATAAATAAAATCTTTAAAAAAATAAATTCATAAAAGTAAAATCACACAGTCATTTTAATGGACACAGAAAAGCCATGTGACAAAATCCAATATCTATTCTTAATAAAAATTCTCAATGAAGTAAGACTAGAGGGGAAGTTACTCAATTTCATTAAGAATACCTACGGTAAACCTATAGTTAACAGTATACTTAATGGTGAGACACTTGATGTTTTCTCACTGAGATCAGGTACATGTCAAAGTTGTTTTCTTTTGACAATTCATTCATCGTTGTGCTGGAATTTCTATTTAATGCAATTAGAAAAAAGAATACAAGAAATATAAACTGAGATGGAAGAAGGGAGAAATCAAACTTTATTTGCAGATGACATGGACATCTATGTAAAACAGAAAATCTAAAATCTCCTGGAACTGAAATAATTAGATCAAAGTTACAGAATACAATGTCAATAAGCACAAGTCAGCTGCTTTCCTGTATTCCAATTATAAACAAGAAGAATTTGGAATTAAAAATATTATTTACATTAGAACCCCAAATTGAAATACTTAGATATAAATCTAAACATAGATGTATTAGGAATACTAAAAACCTCTGATGAATGAGATGAACTAAATAAATCGATAGGTGTTCTATGCTGATGGATACAAACACTCAATGTTGTTAATATCAGTTCCACTCAGCTTGAGTTACAGGTTCAAGACAATGCAAATCAAAATCTCAGCAAGTTATTTTATGGATATCGACAAGATCATACTAAATGTATATGGCAAGTCAACATAATTAAACTAGAAGAATAAAGTTGTAGGATTGATGCTGCCCAACTTTGAGACCTACAGTGAAGCTAGTGCAATCAAGATAGTGTGGTACTGGTGGAGTAGTAGACAAAAAGACTCATGGGGTAGAAAAGAGAGCCCAGAAACAGACCAACATAAATATAGTCAATGCATCTTTGATAAAAGTGCAAAGGCAATATAATTGAGCCAAGAAAATTTTTTCAATAAATAGTGCTAGAACATGCAGAAAAAAAAATCAAATGTAGGCAAACCCTTGCACAAGAATTAAATCAAAATGTAACATAGACTTAAATGTAAATTGAAATGCTATAAAACTCCTAGAAGATAACATTGGAGAAAACCTAGGTTACTTTATGTATTGTATGACTTTTTAGGTACATCATCAAAGGCCTGACTTGTGAAAGAGATTATGTTGATAAGGCAGAGTTAATTAAAAATTGCTGCTCAGCAAAACTGAATGTTAAAAAGAATGAGAAACCGGGCCTCCCCTGGTGGCACAACGGTTGAGCGCTGGTCTGTGAAGCTGTCCGCAGCCTCTGCAGCACCAGTTCTATCCCAGCTGGGTGGCAATCATCCCACATGGCACGCAGACCTCTCCTGACTTGCCCGCTGCTTCCCTCAGCAGTGTATTTCGTCAGTCTGCCTGTTCTGTTCCGTGCTCTGGCTCTGGTGGGTTCTCTTACCCTCCCACGCTTCTGACTGTACCCAGTGCTTGTATAAATAAACAAATCTTAAAAAAAAAAAAAAATGAGAAACCATAGATTGGGAAAAAACATTTTCAAATGACATCCCTGGTAAAAGATTGTTATCCAAAATATATAAAAACTCCTAAAACTGAGAAATAGTAAACTAAGAAAATAGAGAAAAGAGTAACCAGGAAAAAATGAATATTATAATAAAAATGTTTTTTCATCCACAAGCTAATATTTCATTGAGGGACAGATTTACAACAAGTAAGTCAATTTAAACTGTGCCTTCCTTCTAATATTGCATCTTGACTTTTAGGAATATGCAAAGAAACATTTGACTCAGGAACTTGACCAAATGTATTTATTAAGCATTGTGTGAAACAGCAAAAGTTAGTAACAATCCAAAATTTCCACCCAGCAATAGGGAAATAGGTCACTAAAGTATAGTACAAGTACGTTGTGGGACATTAAAAGAAATTAAGTAGATATATCAACATGGCTAGATCTCAAAGCATAATGGAAAATTAAAAATAAACACTAGAAAAGGACATTATGTCCATGTGTTAATGAAAGAAAATATTAAACATTAAACAGTTTGAAGTCACAATATAAGTGTAACTTAATAGGTGTGAGGCAGTGTATTAATTGGACTGGAAGAATTCATCACAACTCATAATCGAGTTTGATTCTATGAAAAGTACCAGAGTGAAGGTGTATTTGGGGAACCTGACTATAAGGTTAAATATAGATATTACCAAAGAAAATTTGATTTACATGTAAAAGGAAGTTAGTTGTATATATTTCTTGGTTCATTTTTAGTATAGTGAATGTTGGAATTTGTGATTATAATTTGTTTTTTCATATATTTTCATTTTTACAATTTTTGAACACAATGTCTGTAAATTCAGTTCTAATGATTCTGAAAATTTACTTTTTATTACTTAAATATAAAACAAAACTCAACCAATGACTTAGAAAATTAAAATGTTGTATGTGACATAGTTACAAATAACTGGAATTATTGTTTTAGAAAGATATTGGAGTGAAAACTAATGGAAACTTCCCTCTTTATATCTGCACTATTTTTTCAAAATTAGAATGGAGTTCAATATAATATAGATAAATAAAAATAAAACTATAACAAAAGGGGAAAAAAGTATGGCAAGAAATTATAAAGATAAAAAATATCAAATGCTTCCAGAAATGAGGATAATGTTGCATGGTATAATTTTTTATGTTTTTACTAAGGGGGAACTCCATTTCTGCCAATGAGAAATTTAAAAGAAAAGAGATTAATAAAAATACCCTAGATAGTAAAACCAAATCCATTGCTTTTAATACATTAGTGCATATATTTTAAAATTGGGAGAGGGTATTGGAAATAATCTTGCAAGTAGCCTCATAAAGAGGACTATTTGGTTGTATCAAGCCTAAAAATCGACATTTAACAAACACCTTACCTGATATTTAAAGGTCATTTATTTTGAATTAATAACCTCCACAAAATCTTAAGCAGCCATTAAAAAGTTACACTTAGTTCTAATAAGATGCCCTCTTAAGACCAAATATGTCAGTTCAGTAGAAGGCACTATATTTGAACAAAGTTTCTTTCTATAGGTTTCAAAATAAATGGATATGCCCTTTGATAAATGAGGTAATAAATTTATAAACCAAATATAGTTGTACCATATCTACCCAATTTTGTGTTAGATATAACACAAAATAGCCAATTTTGTGTTAGATATAACAATATATTGTGTTTTATGGGACCAATTATGACATAACAAGTCTAATTTGCAATTCTATATATCAATAATATGAGTAAAAACCATTCCACTTACAAATACAAATTACTTTTCATCCTTTGTTCTACTACATAAATACTTTCAAGTCATGACAAGTGGTAGCTTCTTAAAGATTCAATGTAGATTTTGAAATAACATAAATGAACTCTTCGTAGTCCATTTCATGATACCTTATGTTTTGAATGGCTCTGATACTCATGACTTGTTTTTTTTTTAATTTTATTATTTTTTGTCTTTTCATATATATATATTACATCATCCTTCATTTTTGTACAATGTATGATTTTCCCAGTGAAATTGCACCTTGATGCTTTATTTATTAGGCCTACATTGATATACTAAGTTATGCAGATATTTCAAAGATTGAGGTATTTCTAATGAAATACTAATAGTTATTCTTTGAAACAATCTCTGAATGTCCACTTTAGGAAAAATGTGTGCCAAACACTGTATGAATAATCAGTTTGTCAGTCTTTCTATTATAGCGATACACTATCAGTAAGGCAGCTAGTCAGATTGCAATTCATAAAATTGTGCAACTGTTTTCCCTGGAGACAGACATGCTAGAGTGGCCTGATGCAGAGGTGCTTGTGCACATTTTCCATTTTGTTACACAGAATATTAAGTACATAGGGAAGGGATGAGTTTTAATAAAATGCAGATTTTAATGCTTCATTAAGAACATTTTAAAGTGAAAGCTTTTTTTTTTAAATTATGAGTGAAAAATGCTAGTACTAGTATCACTATGTTGATTCCTGCTTAAGAGCCAATGTTATTACCTGCTATAGCTATTGCTTTTGCAATATCAGTGCAAATGTCAACTCAGAGAAAAAAACAAATAACACCTTAACATTACTGTGAAAATGGTTTCAACCTCATGAAGCTATTGAAATTATAGTAGAGATACCAAGTATTCTACAGATAACTCTTTGAGAAATAACTCCATAATAAATAAATAAACAAATAAAATAATGATGATCCCCTAAGCTTTTAGGAAAATTGGGGACTCTTTTGTAACCCCTCCATGATATTATTGGCATATAATTGAACTTTTCTCTATTACAAACATTGCATGCCATACAAAAGTCATTTTTAGACCATTCTGTAGTCTACCTAATTTCAACTACAGCACATATATCATTCACCCTCCATACACCCAGTATCCAGCAGTGTATTAAGAAATAAGTTTCCTTAATACTTTCTATACTGGAGGATAAAAACAATTTGAAATACTTATTTTCTATTCATTCATATGACCAAATATAAAGTTGGAAGACTTTGGTATCAATGCAGATACATAGCTAGAATATATTATATAACGTTCCCAAAGTTATATTGCATTATTTCTCATTACATCAATAGTTTAATCAAATGAGCTCCTCAAGAAATTTCAAAATCAAAATTAGTATATCTATGTAAAGTATACATCAAAACAAGTAATCTTTTTGTTTACTATTGTTCAAAAATAGGTCTATCCAGGGTCTCCCTAGTGGCGCAACTATAGCAAAACCCTGAAAGGCAAGTCACTGGTTGATTTTTTCAGCTCCAGTGGTTCAAAAGAAGAATAATGATCATTATAGAGGTTAATGTGCATGTATCAAAAATAATCCCTTCATTGTTTTAACTTGCAGGGGTATAAACACTCGTGATATGAGTGATGCTGCTTGACTAAATGAACATACTGCTTTCTTGTGATGACATTCTGATCTGGATCACCTGCAAAATGGTCAGAATAACTGGTAGGAGAACTATTCATACAATTATTCAATCAAGTCCACTGTAAACCAAGAACTATCATAGGAAATTATCAGAAGTGACCATGGATTTCAGAGATTACAGGCAAAAAAGAATGGAAATTCATTTTTGAAGTTCAAAGTAAATTAAAATTTGAAGTTTAAATTTAGAGGTAAAAGAAGCTAAAAATTGAAAGGAAAAAAAAAGAAATATGACTTGATGTTACATACAAATGAACAAATTTATTAGGTAAAAAAGCAAGAATTGTTACACACTTTAATAATTCACTGAACAAATGAGAAAAAAAAAAAATAAAACTAGCCAGACATGCAAACAAGAGGTTTGTCTACAGAATCTTAAATGGAGCCTGACTCTCAGGAGATAGCAATAATCTTTTATCTTTTTTTTTTTTTTTTACAGAGGTATTTTATTTATTTATTTATTTATTTATTTATTTATTTATTTATTTATTTATTTATTTATTTATTTATTTATTTATTTATTTATTTATGCAAGCACTGGGTGCAGTCAGAAGCTCAGGAGGGTGAGAGAATTCACCAGAGCCAGAGCGGGGAGCAGAGCAGGCAGAAGACCGAAGTACACTGCTGAGGGGAGCAGCGGGCAGCAGTAGCATTCTGTGCGCCATGTGGGACCCTCGCCCAGCATCCAGGGATCAAACTGGTGCTGCAGAGGCCGCGGGCAGCTTCGCAACCCAGCGTTCAACTGCTGTGCCACCGGGGAAGCCCAATAATCTTTTACCTTTCAAGGACAAAAGCCATTACCTTTTCACTGTACATTTCTCCTCAATCTTGAACTTACTTCTCACAATATCACCCTAGCCAGCTACCTTTGGGAGAAAGTTCTGACTCTACAGCCACACTTAACTAATCCCAGCAGCTCCAGAATACCTTTTTTAGAATAACAATACCCCAAATCCTTGACATAGTCCCCTAAAGCTATAACCAATTCACCTGAGAAAATGTGTTTGGTTACACAGCCATAACCCTTCAGTAATGTCTCACACCTCAAAAGAGGGGGAAAGGGGCCTCCCTGGTTGCACAAGGGATTAAGACATGACCTCTGAAGGTATCACCGCAGCCACTGCAGCACGAGTTCTATCCCAAGCCAGGGAGCTACCCACATGGCTCAGCAGACTTCTCTCTCACCCGCTGCTCCCCTTAGCAGTGTATTTCAGTAGATTTGCCTGTTTTGCTCTCTACTTTTTCTAGTGAATCCTCTCAACCCCTGCTCTTCTGGTCTACACCCCAGTTCTTGTACGCACAATAAAATAAATCTTAAAAAAGGCGGGGGGAACAGCCTAGTTTATAGTGACTCATTTCCATAAGGCATTTCAAATAACCTGTGGAAAGTAGGTCGTTTCCATGAGACATGGTAAAGCACAAAATCTATGTGCTAAATGTATAAATATAATTTGGATATAAGTATCCAAAAGTTGTAGCCTCCCTGTGCTTTAAAATTAAATCATAAAAATTAGGAAACAGAAGAAACATGACTTCAAGTCATATATGAACTATGATACAAATAGTGGCGTTCATGGAGTGGCTTCCTTCCCTTCTCTGTTCCTTCGCACCTTCCTTTCCTTCCTGTACTCCATCCTCCTTCCCCCCATTCCTTCCTTCCAAAAGCATTCAGTCTGGGTGGGTCAAACAAGCTATACAGAACATTTTAACGCTTGCAGAAGAATAGGTATTTTTATATGTGGGACTGAGGTTGTACCTCACTGAACAGGGAATTACATACTTCCCATGGTCAGTGAGATTTAGGACAACAGAAAAAGCAACATGTCTCAAATTACACATTTCAAATGATATTACCTCAAATGGGATTGGTCAAATATAAGTAAATAGGGGCTTGTGAATACTGGAGTCCTAGCAACAATGATTTCCATTTTTATTGAAAACATAAGATAAAAGGGGAAAATGAAAAGATAAAGATTATTGTAAGCTTGGAATCTGATATTTAAAATGTATTAATAATACACACACATGTTGCTAAAACATTGGTTTACATTGTTGTTTGTGTATGAGAATTATAGGATCTCCTCACAGGTGGAGCTACCACATCCCACCCACCACCAAGACGCCCAATGTCTACCACCATAGTCCATTGTGCTCCCTCCACACCTTGCTCTTGCCTCTCCCCACCCCCACCTCTTACTCCTCTGGTAGCCTAGGTTCTGTGGTCAGCTTTATAGTGTTAGTCCTTGGTTTGGCTTTATCTGATATTTTTCCTGGTTTCTCTTATTCTACATATAAACGACACATTCGGTATTTATCTTGGTCCTTCTGACTTATTTCACTTCATATAACTCCCTCTAGATCCATCCATGTTGCTACAAATGGCAAGTTTATTTGTTCTCATAGCTGAGCAGTATTCCATTGTGTATACATACCACAGCTCCCTGGTCCACTCACCTGTATTTTGACACTTACATTGTGTGCATAGCTTGGCTATTGTAACTAGTACAGCACTGAACATGAAAATACTTGTTTCCCTTTGAATTAGTGCTTTTGTATTTTTCAGTAGATACCTAGGAGTGAAATCTGACTTTTTCACTACAAAACAGGCAGATAATAACTTGTGGATTGTTCTGAGTGCAGTCCTGAAACAATTGTTAGAGACCTTTGTAGTCATATAATTTTATAATTCTTAAATTTACCAAAGTATCTTTTAATTTTATTGCACTTTAATAACCAGAACAGTTCATATTTGTGTAGCTCTTTTCACTTCACAAATAAAGCAGAGTATTGTAAAATGGGTTGGGTGTATGAAATCAGATTTAAACTAATACCTGTGCTAGCATTGACTGATGAACATTTGTATCATTTTACACAATTTACTAATCTGTTATTATGCCTGGATTGCTACATCCGTGGAAAGAGGACCATGGGAAAAAAGTAAATAATATTTAATGAATTGTAGTTTTTATTGAGTTATTTTGCCATCCCTATGAATTTTGCATTATTTCCTTCAATTCTCCACCTTGGAAATGGTGGAGAGAAGAGATTAAATAAAAAACGTATGTGACAGAATCAGTCTAAATATGAATTTCATCATTTTTATTAGAATTTACTTTAGAATTCTGTAAAGCAAAAGAACAACAAATGGTAAAAACCTCCAGAAGATGTCTTCCCTCTGATATGTATTTCCACTTAAGTTGTATGTTCCTGAGTATTTCCTTCTTGTATGAATTTTTTTCATACTAAATTTAGTACTCAGGGTTTCTTTTCTTTTCTTTTTTTAAAAATATTTATTTATTTATTCATACAAGCACTGGGTACAGTCAGAAGTCAGAAGCACCGGAGGGTGTGAGAATTCACCAGAGCCAGAGTGGAGAACAGAACAGGCAGACGGATGAAATACACTGCTGAGGGGAACAGCGGGTGTGGCAGGAGAGATCTGTGCACCATGTGGGACCCTCTCCGGTGGCCGGGGGTCAAACCAGCGCAGCAGAGACTGCGGGCAGCTTTGCAACCCAGCGCTCAACCGCTGTGCCACCGGGGAGGCCCCTCAGGGTTTCTTAATAAAGCCTCTCTTAACTGAAGTTATTGTCCTTAAATATGCACTTTGATATGTTTATAAACCCAGTTTACCTTTCATGACAAAAGTCAACTTTATCATGGATTCGTTTATCAAAGTGTTTCTTTACCATTAATTATATCATGAAGAACTTTCACAGACATGTCTGAAAGTTGCAAACTCTTTGCTCAGTTGCCTTTATGATCATTTACTAAATTAAAGCAAAACAAAGTCTAAACTGAAGGGCCTCCCCTGGTGGCTCAGTGGTTGAGCGCTGGGCTGCAAAGCTGCCCACAGCCTCTGCAGTGATGTTTCTATCCCTGGCCACCTGCGAGCGTCCCACATGGTGCGGTAGACCTCTCCTGCCTCGCCCAATGCTCCCCTTAGCAGTGCATTTCATCAGTCTGCCTGTTCTGCTCCCCTCTCTGGCTCTGGTGAACTCTCTCACCCTCCCGCGCTTCTGACCGTACCCAGTGCTTGTATTAAAAAAAAAAAAAATAGTAAACTGAACTAAAAATAATTTCCCCTTTTCACATTCATCCTTTTATAATCACCAGAAATTTATATTGTAACATGTTTGTTTCAGAAGATAGGGAATAAAGGAGATTTTTTTTAACCATTTATGTTCATCTTCCAGTCAGAGCATATGAAATATACAGCATTACCCTGCATATCTCAATCATTTTTCTGTTTGTTCATGAACCTATTGAAGTGATTTCCAAATTTATTTCAGGATTCCTTTTACTCTTAAAATATCATTGGAGATCCCAGATAACTCTAATTAATATGGATTATGTCTTCAGATATTTACAGCATTAAAAATCGAAACTCCAAACATTTAAGCATAGTCACTTAGTGATTTTAACAAAATAATGTTATGTTAACAAAATAACACATTTTGATGGAAAATACAAATATTAACCAAGATACTATTTTGTTTTTTAATGATCATTGTTTCATATTTTCACAAATATCTTTGATATATAGATTAATTACTACCTCTGAATTCTTATACATCTTCTATCAGTTCTTGTATTCATCTGAAGTGATATTACATGATATATAGCCTATGGAAAATCCTACTGTGTACCTTATTTGTTAAAAAATTAGAGAAGAATAAAAATAGAAAGAATGAACAGCAGTATTAACAGTTTTATTGAGAAATCATTTTCATACCTCAAAGCTCACCTGTTAAAAGTGGACAAGTCAATGTTTTATAGTAAAGGATGTGCCTCCCCAAGATGTCAAGAATAGGCTTTCCCAAAACTTGTCACCCTGGTAGGTGGATCATTTCAAGTCATAGTCGGTTGAGGCTGTGGACTTGAAGAGACACTGTTATCCTTTTCTTAGATGTATATAGAAGAATGAAAATTAGGGTTATTGCCTAGATCAGAAATAAAAACAATTGACAATTTTCCTGGGACAATACTGAGGACTAGTAAAAAGTCCCTTCTTGGGCCTCCCTTGTGGCACAGCGGGTTGAGCGCAGCGCTGTGAAGCTGTGAGCAGCCTCTGTAGCATGAGTTCGATTCTTGGTGGGCCAGGGAGATTCCCACATGGCATAGCAGACCTCTCCTGTCTCACCCACCGCTCCCCTCAGCAGTGCTTTCAGTCCTTCTGCCTGTTCTGTTCCTCTCTGTCTCTGGTGAATCCTCTCACCCTCCCACACATCTGGCCTGTACCCCAACTCTTGTATGCAAAATAAATAAATGCATAAACAAACAAATAAATAAATAAATAAATTGGGCCTCCCTGGTGGCACAGGCAGTTAAGCACAGTGCTGTGGAGCTGTCCGCAGCCTCTGCAGTGCCGGTTTGATCTCCGCTGGCCTGGGAGCAACCCACATGGCAGGCAGATCCCTCCTGTCTCGCCTGCTGCTCCCTTCAGTAGTGTATTTCGTCAGTCTGCCTGTTCTGTTCCCCATTCTGTCTCTGGTGAGTCCTCTCGCCCTCCCGCTCACATGGCCTGTACCCCGGCTCTTGTATAAATAGAATAAATCTTAAAAAAAAAAAAATCTTAAAAAAAAGAAGCCCCTTCTTAAGCATAGTTCTCCCTAAAATTTTCAAAGAGAACTCCGCAACATGTTTAGAACATATATTTTTCCAAAATGTGTCACCATAGCATGTTACAAGCTAAGGTCAGTTGAGGTGATTCAGGCCTCAAGAGAAATGTAACCATCACTTTTTTAACTACCTAGACAAATGAAAATTGCCCATCTTAGAATCAACTTTTGAAAATAACCTTTTTATTAGAGGAGACAATCTTTATGGCAGGGCAAACATGTAGTTACAGAGCATTTGATTTTGTTATATGAGTCACCATCTCCTCCTCTTGTGAATCCCTCTCCTTACAGCTTAATGCCCCAGGCCCCTATCCCATTTCGTAGTTTAAGGATTGAAAAAGAAAAAGAAAATGTTCAGTGTGTCTTATTTACTTTAAAATTTACAACCGTGTAAATTCGCCATAAGTATGCAATTAAATTTATTTTTCTCCTACTAATCTGTCTGATGTTAATTGGTTGCACAACCAGCTGGAGAAGAACTGGGAGAGCAGGGGGGAAATCTCTCCTGTACCCCTAAACTTCATTCTAAACTTTCATGAACCTCCAATTTCATAGCACTAGAATTGTGCTAACATTGTAGCTTCCTGCTTACTGCATTCTACCGTTTGTAAAAAATATGCATACAAATATTTTTGATCAGAGAAATTTCTTAGAGCCTTCTGAAGAATCTTCTGAGGATTCTATGACATGTCAAACCAATAAGCTAGTAAAATGACTTGAATAAAACAATTCATTTTCAATATGATATAATATCACTTATTTACATAAATATAGAGTACCAAAATATATATTATCTTAACTAAATATGAAAATAAACTGTACAGTCAGTATGACACCCCCCCAACTTCAGAGAGAACAAAATAAAATGTTGAAAGTTTCATTTCTAGAAAGGTCTTTAATTAACACTAAAAAGTTGACCTAGAATAATTCCAGTTAAAAGTAGACCAAAAGGGGCCTCCCCTGGTGGTGCAGCGGTTGAGCATTGGGTTGCGAAGCTGTCTGCAGCCTCTGCAGCTCCGGTTTGATCCCCAGCTGCCGGCGAGGGTCCCACATGGCTGGCACGCAGACCTTTCCTGCTGTGCCCACTGCTCCCTTCAGCATTGCATTTCATCAGTCTGTCTGTTCTGTTCCCCGCTCTGGCTCTGGTGAATTCTTTCACCCTCCCGCGCTTCTGACTGTACCCAGTGCTTGTATAAAGAAATAAAGAAATAAATCTTTAAAAAAAAATAGAGTAGACCAGAAGTGCAAAAAATACACAGAGAAAGAAATGAGAAGAGGTAAGTCCAATTAATGTGCTTTGTTTCAAATAAAAAGGTGCCAACATTTTTGTTAAATGAGATAGGAGTTGTCATTGATATGAGGAAGTATGTCCTGAGGTAGGCTCTAAGGAAAGCTGAAATACTTAAAAAACGAAAATGTTTTAGACTCTCATACATTTACTTTCCTATCACTGCTGATTACAAAGATATTTGCATGTAAATAGAATTTTTCCTCTGTATAATCAGCAGACTGTTCCTCCAGTTTGCTGTGCATGCTCTCACCATGGAATCTTTTATCCTCAGTAATCAATTCACATATCTCAGACCTGGGCGATGACATCAAATAATCCAAGATTAGAAAGTCATGAGATCAAAAAGGAAAAACACTTTTTGTACAAATGTCTCAGCAATCTGAAATGATGGTCACTATGACGTGTGAGAAATTCTGATAGTTTTATGAGGTTTAGTCTACCATAAGATACGCAATCAGTATATTGATAATATGTAGTGTGATGCCCTACCCAAGCCAAATAAGTACATTATTACTATAGTTTTTTTTCCCCCTAAATTTACTATCTGTCCTCAGACCTCTTTCAGAATTTACTATGGAATTTATCTATTTGAAAGAAACTATGTAGTAAATTCTTTCTCTAGAAAAATAGTAAATAACTAGAATAATTGAAGTATAGTTCGTTTTTAATATCCCCAAGGTATCCAGTTGAGTATCTGAATCATAATACATCATAAATAATTATATGCCAATTAAGTTAATAGAGAACTGTGTTATATCTAATAGCTCAGCAGTTCAGTACAATTTAAGGTGATCCATAATTTCTCACGTGAAATAATGCATAACCAATTAAAAGCCATTTATTCCATATACATAAGAAGTGTTCTCAAGAACAAAGAGAAAAAATAATTCTTCTGGAAAATAAACTGCGTAAGAAGACCTTGAATATACAAACAATTTTTCTTTCAATATCAAAATAGAATTTTGCTGAAAAAACAAAAGGAAGGCTTTGACATTTAAATATAACCATTTGATTATTCTTCTAATTTCCAGAACTATAAAATAAAGATGATTGTAAGAGGAACAATATATATTATAAAAATAATCTGAATGAAGGTAAACTTTTTTAAAGAAACCAAATTCTATTTTTGAACAGCCTCAAATATAATAGTGCTTTAAACTATTTTGAGCCCTCCCATCAATTTTAAGAGACTCTGCTTCTTTTATCTTTAATCAATTCACACATCTAACCTCTCACTTGACATCTGACTTGGCTATAATAGGCACCTCATATGTAAGATTTTCTCCCCACAAAACAGAACTTTTAATTTGTTCCCAAATTTTTTCTTCCTCCTAAAAAGAAAGTGCCCAAAACAAGTCATTTTTGATTTTTGTCTTGTTATTTATTTCTAATTCTCAATAAAATGCTATTATTGTGTGAATAATACATATACATATATTATCATGAGCCTATCCCTTAGTCTGTCTCTGCTGCTGGTACATTATTCTAATCACTGAAACAGTTTTCTGGGTTTAATATTTTGGATGGTCTTAACTTTTTTTTTTGCTTATTTTTATGTTTTATATTTTATAAATAAGTACTAATGTTAGTAAAATTATGTTAAAATAAAATAAATCATACCACTAGACAAATACAAAATGCATAATAGCAAAAGAGATTTTCAAATGTAAGCATCCTATTTGGTAATGGGGTATCATTTGCTTAAGAGACATTCTGAGTTTTAAAATAAACATTTTGAGTAGTATATGAATAACAAGGGGTATGGGAGGAGCAGCTTCTTTGGATTTTTTTTAAAGTAACTTCTCCATACATCTTTTATTAAACCCATTTATGTTGATTGCTGTGTAATTTACAGGGGAAAAGGAAATGATTCATAGTCTTCACCAGTGCTTGCATTCATTTTGTTTTTAAATCTTAATTGTAGGCAGAATTGGGTATTCTCTGCAGCTGGCTCTTAGCCCTGAGATGGGGAGACATTGCAACCTAAAAAAAAAAAAAAAAAAAAAAAAAATCATGGCTTTGAGATCAAACATGGGGACAAAACTGATAAAAATTGGATTCTCTCTCTCCCCCATTTCCCTTTTCATATCTATCCCTCTTTCATTCCTTCTTTCTTCCCTTCATTCTTTCTTTTTTGATAAGTATTTACTTAGCAAAATTTTATTAATGGAAAATCCTTTATGAGGTACCAAGGAAAAGAAAGGAATGAGAGCATTCTCGGTGATTGCAAGGATTTCTAGTTTAGTAGCGAAACCAGATAGTTAGGGGAATATTCAGCATGCTAAGTGTAAGAATAAGATTAACTCTGCCTATAAAATGTCAAAGAATGCTTCAAAAGAAGAGGAAGCATTTGAGCTCAATTTGACCCATCAAAGGAGGTTATCTCCCTGAGATACATGAAGGACTTCATGAATATTCTTTTCTCAATTATTACTTTCCCTTTCTAAGTAACTTCTTATCCTGGGAGATTTTCAATATTTCTTTCAAGAGATTCAGGTTTCAAATTAAATCTAAGAAAATCATGTTGCCATGATTTAATTCAACAGCCATTGTTTCAGGTAATGAGGTTGCTACAAAGACTAATAACATAGGTGCCCTGCAATCTAAAAACTTACATTCACTCCTGGAAAAGGATGGAGAAACATATCAATAATTGCAACAGTTAACAGGCTGTAATAAATTTTATTGCAAAATATAAACAGTGTTATGGAAACACAGGAATGAAAAGACCAAGTCCAGTAGAAGGATCATTGAAAGTTTTTTGAAAAATTTGGTTGATGTAACTCACTACTTTGGTGAGTGTACACGGGGTGGGGGGGGGTGGCAAACTTGTCAGATCTTGACTACATACTGGATAAAAATATAGTAACGAACATAAAAATAATTTATTTTTAGGTAAATGTAACTTTGGCAAAGAACAACAGGAAAAATGAATCTAGTTTTGTGAAGGTTGGAGCTTAGAAAATTGGGAGCAGGATCATTAAAGAAAACCAAAAAATCTGTAAATGCAAATGAGGCAAATGGGTGATATTTATTTAGGAAGAGAAGAAAATTATAACAGATTATACGTTAAAAATTAATAAATACCATTGATAGAGAAAAAAATCACATTGGTCATATTAAACTCTGCAAGGAAGACTTTATTTTAGTTTATTACAATTAAAGAAAGAGATTGAGTTAGATATGTTGAAAAAAGCAGGAGGATTTTTAAATGCTGCGTGGAATGTGATGGTGAAAATGAACTAGAGGACTTAGTGGGAAGCTTGACCAATGTGTTTGCTAATTGAGGCTCATGAAAGTCAGACTTCTGTCCCATAGAGATTAGACAATAGGGGTCCTCTCTTTGCTGATTTTACAGTTTAAAGTATTGTGAGCTCTTGTATTTCATTTTTTTTCCAAACATAATTTTTTAAAGGACTAATTTTGTTACTCAAATAAATCTTTAAAAATTTTACAGAAACTATGACAAATGAGTGGATACTATTCTCTTATTGGTGAGACCTTAGAAGAAAAATAATCAAACAGAAAAAAAAAAAAGAAAAGCTAATGAAAAGCTGATTGAGGAGTTTAGTTTGAACAGAGGTCCATTACCACCTCTATAAATATGTCTTTGCATATGTATAGAGAGAAATTTTCAAGGACAGTATAAAAGAAAATGTGCATTTACATGCCACCTAAAATAAGTTCCATTTCAGTGCTTGAATAGATAAAATGTTGTAAATGGAACACAGCTGGAAAAAAACTTACAGAAAGACTTGAAATAATATTTTTTAAAAGGACCTTAAATGTCACAGAGGTAATTACTTTGCTCATGAAATAAATGCCATACTTTACCAGTAAAATGAGAGTATGACACTGTTTGTCTTGTTCATTGTTGAAACATGATTTATCACAGCTCATTTATGAGAACCGCATATTTCCTTGTCATATTTTGACCATGATTTATTCAGAAAAAAAAAAAAGATTTCACTTTTCAATTTAAAAGTGGTGTGCAGTCATACTAGTCTGTAAATATATTAAAATTCACAGTATAAACTTGGAAATAATTAAAGTTCTGCTTCCCTTTCATCTCTAACCAAACCACACAAAGAGAAAGTGAGAAGCTAAGAGTGAAATTCCTTCACATTGCAGCATTTTAACCATATCCAAATTCATTATAGTTTGATTTATCATATCTACATAGTTCATAATGTTATAATTTTACTGTCATATGGAAAATTAAAATCATCCTTTTCTAAACAATGTTCAAATGTAAAAGAAATTGCAATACTAATAAAATAGGGAATGAATTCCTCAAATATGTCTAAGAAAACTCGCTTTAGGTTAATAGAATCCTTTAATATCACTGGCTGTTGTAATATGCAGGCACATTCTCTATTAGTTTGAAGTAGTTTATAAGTTCATTCATGAAGATTTAAGGTCTACCATTTCTATTTTCCATTGTGAAGTTCATTTTTTCTTGAATGCAGAGTCTAGAATATTAATATTTTGCAAGTAAAGATGATTCACAGTTTAAAATTAAAACCACAAATTACATAAAAAATGTCTCATTGTAAAATCAAATTTAGCAAACTCCTCATCAGAAAGTGGCATCAAGTATTAATGGTAACATACAACTGTCCTAAAGGGGCCAATATAACAATTAAAAAGTACTAACTCTGTATCCCAAACATTTCATTTGTCTGTGTTTTTCATAAGTAATAATTAGACACGTATGCCAAATATGTGTACAAGACTCTTCATCCTGACATGTAACAAATATCAAAATATCAGATAACTCAAATGCTAAGCAATTGTGACTGTTTCAAAATTTGATATTATTTGGCAAGAATTAAAAATGATATATATATGTTATATATATGTTATATATGATATATATGTTATATAAAAATGATATATATATCCATCATATTTACAGTAAACTGATGGTTATACATAAAACATAAGATGTTATGTTTCATTTACTCCTTTTTAATGTTTTAAGTGCACAAAGAAAATATTTAAAGGGACATAATTAAAAACATTCACCAATGAGATATGAATTCTTTTACCAAAATTCATCCAAGTGCATAATATGGGCTAAAATGTATGTGACTAAAAGAATAAATCAATGAATACAATAATCAAAGACAAGAATTACCCATGTTAACATGTTTCATTGACATTCCTGCAAATGCAGTAAGTTCAGAAAAAAAAAAATGAGTAAAATTTATAGATCAGTGTTACATAAATATGTGCTTTAAAAATGCCCATGGCTTGAAATAAAATCTAAAGGTTCTGCTAGACAGATACATGATTTTGACTATGATGACTCAGTCTTTTTTTTAATAATAAGTAAATAAATTAGAAAATAAGTCCAACTCTAATGACTTCATGTGGGTGTCATGACAAAATTATAAAATAGTATGCTGAAATATATTAAATATAAATAGTATATTAAATATAAATATATATTTAATAATAAATATATAAATTTAATAAATATATATTTAATAATAGTATATTAAATAATAAATACAATAAATATATAGTAATAAAATACTAAATAATAAATATAATAAAATAATAAAATAAATATAAATATTTAAAATATTTTAAAAATATTTAAAATATAAAAAATATAAAAATAATAAATATAAATAGTATATTAAAATTGAAAATCATTTGTTAATAAAACAAAAATCCTGTTTTTTTGACAACAGTTTGACAATAAAATTAGCAAGCAAAGAAAATAATAAACTATATTAAGAACTTAAAACAAATAGTATATGAGAAAAGTCAAACACTAAAACTAATTTACTCTTCGTTGAAGTAAACTACTATTTTATAATCATGTAAATCTAATAATCACTAACAAATTAGTTAATATCTTCCCTAATGGCTTGAAAAACATAGGCTATTTGATCAGGACTTTATTAGAACATTCTAAGATATTTTATTTTAACCAGTGTATTAGCAACTCAACAGAACTAGTCCAGAATTAAGCTAGATCTACTCCAATTTTGATAGGTTTAAATCACACACATATATATTCATAATTAATAAACTTCATTAAATTAATAATATAAAATATGTAAATATAAGGTGTACTCTTAGGATAATCATAATAAATATGACTGATGAAAAGAAGGGCACAAGTATAAAAATTCATAATAATGATGGGTCAGTTTATGTAGCATTTATCTCTGACTCTATTGATAGATGAAAATAGAAAAATTAATAAGCATCTTGAATTTTCCTCTGTTAAAAATATGTCATGTGTGGTTCTAAACTGGCCTCTTTAGTCTCTCATACTCATATAATATTCAGTTAGACTTTTAAAACTCTGAATATAAACTCTTAATTGTTCTTTTTACTTAATAAATGTGATCCAGAGTGGTCCATTTGTAAACTCATGTGGGAAGTGAAAAAAAGAACTTTCATCCTGTGTACCTGGCACTGCCTTCTCTTGCATTTCATCTTAGTTTGTTTCTTTGTTAACCTTTCAGGACCCAACCCAAGGCAGCTCTTTCAAAGACCCTGAAATGACTTTGGTAGGGGATCATTTATTTTCTGTAACCTATTTCAGACTTAATAGTCCTAATAATTTTGAGGGGCCTAAAGTAGTTTCTTTAATTTGTTCACGGTCAATCAGGCACACATCTCTACATGGCTCATTTTCTGCATAATGAACAAGTTCAGATTAAAATATCTACATGCCCTAAGCATCGAAAAACTATAGACCCTTGTTTTGTGTGACATTAAAAAATAAACACCAACATCCAAAATAAATTCAAAGAAATATATCATTCCCCCTATGCACTTCTTAGAAATATCAACTCTCAGATTCTTTTAAATGTTTTCTACTTTTTATGCAAATTCTTAACAGCTATTCAAGTAAATGCTTATTATATCTGACAGTCAAAATTACATGGGTTATACTAGACTTCTTATATTTATATCTCTAAATACCACTGTGCTTGTTTCAATCTCTCAACCTATGGATTTAACCCATGTATTCTTATGCTGTGAAAACAACTAAACAACTATTCCTTAAAAAAGTAAAAAAAAAAAAAGAAAAGGTTTGAACAGATGACAAAAAATCTATTTGCAGTAAACAGATATTTTTTCCTCCACAAACAAATCTTTAAGACAAGCATTTGACTGATTGAGATGAAATATCTTTGTTCGATTATTTAATTATGTTCTTTTTGCACAGTACTAATCACATGATCAGTATATTTAATATAGTGACAGAAAGATTTCTGAATGTGAGTTACTTAAATATTTCCCACTGTTTATAACCAAATTTGTTTCTTAAGAAACAACTTAATTCTGCCCATATTGAACATTTTATCATAAAATAATTACTTAAGTTTGCAATCTTTCTGCTTTAGATTTTAGACTATCACAAATTGTAAAATCATGCAGTTTATAGAATCTGTGGCTAAATGTGGGCCAGTTTCCTCAAGTTTCTTTGGACTCCATGACTACAAAATTACCAGTCTATCTGTTCACATAGTTAATTCCTCGTCAGTTTACTTCTTTACCTGGATTCCCCTCTGTTCCCACAAAAGCAGACATCCTGGTGTGCTGAGGCTGTGTCCTTAACGTTTTTTTTTTTTTTTTCATATAAATCCTAAACCAGGTTACTAAGATTAGAACAGCTTTCAAAAAAGGTGAGCAGATATATGGTCATAGGGAGGGATATAAAATCTACCTGTGATCGTAATTAAGTGATGAGACTCTTTGATCAGCTTAACCCACCTGTTTAACACATTATTTCTTCTTTTTCATATACTTTAATGTCTATCTTCCAACCTCTTAGTACTTCCCAACCTGCAATCATATTTTTCTTTCCTTTGCAAAGACTATTAAGCCATCACTGTCACTATATATGAACTTATAAATAGCACTCAAAGTAAGAGAAAAATAGACAAAGATTTAATTAGTAAATTTTGAGACCTGTGAGAAGACAATGTCTACTACATGAAAACAAACATTTATGAGAAAAAGTTAATTAGAAATCCAGAAAGAAAATTTTAAAAGTGGAAATATATAATCAAAGAAATAGTAAAACACATTTCTCAAAGTTGAAGCAATCCATGAGTTTATCTTCAACTCTGGTTTTTGAAATAAAGATAAAACTTACAGACACACTACAATAAAATTAAAATAAAAATCTGAGAAAGAGAATCTAAGGATTCAGTAGAATCAAGGAAAATACAAAAGGAAATAAATGGTATGCCTAGAAGTGAAAACATTAGAAAATTTAATAAATTATATAATCAAAACCTGAAAATTCATAGTGATGTGATAGCTACCACATGTATTATCTGTCAATTGAGAATGAAATTTAATTGCATTACCTAGAAAAATCCATGCAAGTTAATATGTTATTTGAATATGAAATAAATTAAAACGGGGATTTTTTTTTTTTTTTACATTTTAAGTAAGGCATAAAGGTAAATGTGGAATTTGGATTTTATTCTCTGAGAGATAGCTGTCCTCTAATGGATATTGTAATCATTTGATAAATATTTGGTAGAATAATTAGCTAATTAAATGTAAGTTGGAAAATTCATTTGATATTGGTAAAAGCAATATAAGTTCTGAGTATGAACTATAAATGGATTGCCATATTTATGGAAGAGACCTTCTATTTTCTGCATAGAATTACTAATTGTGCAGTTAATCATATTTCCATTACCAAAATATTACAAATATTATTATTCTAACAGGCTGTAGGAAATGTAAATTTGTATTTTTTTATTATTATTCTAAAAGTCTTGAATGATGCAAAGGATATCACTTTGTAACCGACAGGATTTTCATAGAATTATGTTAAGTAAAAAAAAACTTGAATATAATCCCAGTTATTTTGATGCTAAGAAAAAAATGACCTTTACCTTGTAATTTTAAAGAAAATATTATTTTATTAGCAGAGAAATGATGCCTCATCTTTTATGACAGGAATGAAATATCAAAATACTGACCTTATGTAAGTAAAACAAAAAACCCCCAAAGTTAAAACAAAAGTTCCATATATATGAAAGATATCCCCAAACAAATTCACACGATATCTCCAGAAAAATTAACTCTTTTTTTTAGAGAGAATTATATGCTTATAACCAGAACAATTTACTTGTACTAACAACATAGTGCAT
The DNA here is from genome assembly GCF_014898055.3 of Talpa occidentalis. Classification (NCBI taxonomy): domain Eukaryota; kingdom Metazoa; phylum Chordata; class Mammalia; order Eulipotyphla; family Talpidae; genus Talpa; species Talpa occidentalis. The sequence goes on from NW_023601653.1 coordinate 32,312,199, forward strand.
ATGACTTATTTGGTTATGTCAGAAAAACTGACATTCTTGTAAGTCAATTATTTTACAGAAAAACAAAATATGATTTATTTTCTTGCCTCAGAGGTGAGAAATCTAGCTTGTTACTTTTGAGGGAAACTTATGGAGATGAAATGTCAGTGACTGCTCCACAGTATTACATTAAAAAATCGCAATGGTTAAGATATTTCTTTTTTTTTTTTTTTTAAAGATTTATTTATTTATTTATACAAGCACTCGGTACAGTCAAAAGCGCGGGAGAGTGAGAGAATTCACCAGAGCCAGAGCGGGGAGCAGAGCAGGCAGAAGGACCGAAGTACACTGCTGAGGGGAGCAGCGGGAGGCAGGAGAGGTCTGCGCGCCATGCGGGACCCTCCTCTGGTGGCCGTGGAGCAGCCGGGGATCGAACCGGCGCCGCAGAGGCCGCGGGCAGCTTCGCAACCCAGCGCTCAACCGCTGCGCCACCGGGGAGGCCCTAAGATATTTCAATAACAAATCTACTAGGTACATTTAGAGTTGGTTTCCCATATAAGATAAAACTTCTTCCTGATAAAATTTGTGTGTGATGTGTGTGTGTGTGTGTGTGTGTGACCTCCATTTCCAGAGGAGGTCAAACTACAACCAACATATGGTGAAATTAATCAAGCATCACATTTATTGTGTCTGATTGAATTTTAATGGAGCTGATAATGTAGTTTGACAACTTTCTGAATTATTGTCAATATATTAAACAATCTCTTTTCATTATGTATGACAGTTAGTTAAGTGCTGTAAATTATGGGGTACTTTATAAATTGGTTGTGTTATGAAAGCCAAGTGACAAGCACTTTAGAAGAGGGAGGATCTCTTTTCTTAAGTGACCTTTGTATAATAATTCACAATTCACAAGCAATCCTATACAAATTTTTTATTCTTGTCAAGACAATTGTCACTTATTTGAAGAACAAATTAAGGAATAGATAGATATGCAATGATAGATAAAAGATAGGTAGGTTGGTTGGTAGATAATTTCCATAGATATACAGAAGTTTATCTTTTCTCTTAATATTATTACTTGAAATTTATCCAAACTTGAAAACTCAAGTTTCTACAAACCTTGCTCAATTATTTCAACCTAAAATTTATTATTACAATATTTTTATGAGTGACTGACTAATTGTAGTATTTAATAAGTGGTAGTAATATATTTTCAATTTTTATTATTAAAAGAAATAACAGATTAAATATGACCTAAATTTAATCTTCATGTGCAAATATTTCATTGTAATGACATTTCTATATGGTAACAATATAATGACTAAAATTTATACAATGATTTATAATGAATATGTGTCATATATTCATTATATATTACTTATTAAATATTTTATAAATTATATTAATGTTAAATTATAAATGCTCTATATAAATATATTGGAAAATATTTTTTTAACAACTATCTGATATTTTAAAAATAATAAAAATCAAGGTCAATGACTAAGAAACGACTTTAAAAAGACTCAAGAGAAATTTCAAATATTTTAAACTAAATGAAAAGGAAAATAAAATATCAAACTGTGTGGGATGCAGCTAATGGAATGCTTTGAAGAGAAAATTTTTTAGCAGTAAATATATATATAAAGGCAGGAAGTGCTAAAATCAATAACCTAAGTTTTCTCCCTATGAAATTAGAGAAATACAGGGTAAGTTTATATAAAGCAGAAAACAAGAAACAAAAATCTGAGCAGAAATTAACAAAATTGAAAGAAAACAGTTGATAAAATTGATAAAATAAATGTTTGTTCTTTGCAGTGAACAATGAAACTGACAACTTTTAAGACATATTTATGGGAGGGAGGGAGGAAGTAAGGAAGGAAGAGAGACCTATTACCTGCCAATGTAAGAAATGAGAAACCATCACATTTGGCTTCCACAGATATTTAAAGAATGCAAAATGAATGCTATGAAAAATTTATGAATAATTCATTTAATAACTGATTAAAATGTAACAACTTCTTTCAGGACATTAACAGTCAAAATTCACACAAGGAAAGTGAGTAATACAAATAACCATATACCTATTAGAGAAATTGTATCACAGTTAAAACAACCTTCCCGAAAAACCCACAAAACTTAGGTGATTTCATTGGTGAGTTGTACCACAATTTTAAGAAATGATTAATACTAATTCTCTTAACTCTCTTCCAAAAATGGATGAAGGGGTAGCACCAAACTCAATCTATGAGATCAGTATTATTCCAAAAGCAAAACCATATAAAGAAATGAAAGCAGGGCCTCCCTGGTGGCGCAAGGGGTTAAGCACTGTACTATGAAGCAATCCACCACCCTGCAGCACGAGTTTGATCCCCGGCTGGCCAGGGAGCAAAACACATGGCGAAGCAGACCTCTCCTGACTAGCCCACTGCTCCCCTCAGCAGTGTCTTCAGTCTATCTCCCTGTTCTGCTCCCTGCTTTGTCTCTGGTGAATCCTCTCACCCTCCCATGCTTCTGGCCTCTACCCCAGTTCTTGTACAAATTAATAAATAAATCTTAAAAAAAAGAAATGAAAGTACAAATCAATAACTCTACTGAACATTCATCCAAAAATCTTAAAATACTAACAAATTAAAATGTTTTAAAAATCATTAAATACCATAATCAAGTGTGATTTATTCTTATATGCTATTTCAACATTGGAAAATTAATAAACAGGCTAAGAAAAAAAATCATAACCATATAAGTTGACATCCCGCAAAATAAACATTTGACAAAATTCTATAACCATTCATGACAAACTAGGAATGGAGAAGAACTAACTAATTTGATAATGAAAGTATACAAAACGGGCCTCCCTGGTGGCACAGCGTGTTGAGCGAAGCGCTGTGGAGCTGTCCGCAGCCTCTGCAGGTTTGATTCCCTGCCAGCCAGGGAGATACCCACATGCATGGCAGACCTCTCCTGTCTCTCCCGCAGTTCCTCTCAGCAGCGTTTTCTGTCCATCTGCCTGTTCTGCTCCCACTCTGTCTCTGGCGAATTCTCTCACCCTCCTGCGCCTCTGACCTGTACCCCAGCTCTTGTATAATAAATAAATCTTTAAAAATAAAACATAAATTAAAAAATTAAAAAGAAAGTATGCAAAATGATAAATATAGATAACATCATACTTATGGTAATTATGTTCATCTTCATATAGTGACAAGGCAAGGATGTCGTTTTTTACTACCTCTCTTCAAAATCAATCCAGAAGCTACCAAGATTTCTTTCAATATGTGAGTAAATAAAAAAACTGTAGTACATTCATACAAAGGATTACTATTAAGCAATAGAAAGACATTAGTTATGAAGATACAAAAAGACATAGAGGAAGCTCAAATGCATAATGCTAAGAGAAAGAAACCAATCTCTAAAGAATACATAATGTATGATTTCATTAATTGGCAACTTAGAAAAGTCAAAAATGTTCAGACTGTAAATGTACAGAGGTTGTCAACAACAAGGAGAAAGAAGAGGCTCATTCAAAAGTGAAAACACGCAGGAGTTTTTAGACTGCTCAGATTGTTCTGTATAACACTGCAATGATGGATGCCTGACTGCATGTGTTTGTCAAAACCACAGAACTTTATAGCACAAAGAATTATCTTTAATGTAGGCAAATTTTTTAAAATTATGTAAGATGTCAGGGGATCCTAGATGGATTGAACATAGGACCAAAATAGTTAAACTGAATTTTAATACAGTAGAAAGTAAACCATGTACTATCATTAATAATGCTATATCCTTTGGAATACAGGATGGTAAATTTAAAACACACACATACACATGTGCACACTGTAATTGAACAGTTTAATAATTAGTGGATAGTGGAATCAGATTTCTTACAAAGTGGAAAATATATAGATAAATAAGGGTAGGTTAAAATGATTCATATAACTAATGGGTTAGAGCTGGAAACATCATCTAAAGTCATTTTTCACTGTATTCTATATGGAACTATTATATATTGAATTATTTATACACATATGTATATTCATGGGTTAGTATATACTCATACATTTCCTTGTTCTGTCAACTGAGAGGAACTAGGAGCAAAGCCACCCAGTCACAACAGGTACACCTAGTACAAATAAGTATTTATCTAAAACCCTTCTCCTCTAAAAATAATCAGGACTCATTGGAAAAGTGGCTGATTATAGCAGGGGAGAGGAACACCCAAGATGAGTGTGGAGCATCTTGTAGTGAAACAAGGAAGTGCTCAAAAAACGTTGATTGGAGTATGTCAGATGAAAGGAGGAGCCAGTGCAAAGAACTCCCAGTGGCCAAAATTATAACGTGAAGAAAAAAATAAAGTGGTATTAAATAGTGACTCAAAATAATCAATATCCATGTATCCATTGTATTATATAAAAATATATAAATAAATGAATGGAGATAATAAACTAATATTCCATGCATAAAAAAAGCTCCAAATAATTTGCGGATACTTCACCTTAAGATGCTGCATAATTTTCCAATTCTTAAACATAGGTTGCACATGGTGACTTCGAAAGATGTACAGAAGGAAAAGAGAATAAAAGATTCATTTTAAGATGGAGAAACCTGAAAAGGCTATCTCAGCCAGCTGATCCAAGTTAACCCCAACCTCCTGTTGATAATACACCTTTGATAGGAAATGGTGAAAGTGGCAATTCATCTCTGCAACCTTCCCCCAAAAATGCTGTAATTCCTTTCTATTTATGAGAAAAGCATTAGCAATATACCAGTAGAGGACATTCCGCAAAAGCCTGGCAAGTGCTCCTGAAATTGTCAATGTCAATAAATGAAGGAAAACTGAAATACAAGTCAGAGACATGATGACTTTAAAAAATATAAAGAATTGAATAAAGTATGGACTTGAGTTAATAAGGATGTCCTAATATTATTTCATTAATTATGATAAATTTGCCTCACTAACATGGGATACAAACAATGGGAGACAATGAGTATAAGATGTATTTATGATTTTCTGTGTCTAAATCTTCTAAAAATTAAATGCTTAGTAAAATCTAAAATATTTAAATTATTTACACATATATTAGTAGTAGTTGCATATCAGGCTCTCTTTCATATCTTTCTGACTTTATTATTTGTCTATCATCAACCATCTATCATCTATTTATTACTATATAGCAAATTATTATCTATAGTTGTGTCTATCTGAATGTCTCAGACCTATTTCTTTTTGAGTTCACATTACTTTCACTAGTTTTTAAGGAGTAGCTTAAAGATTTGATATGATAACAATTAGGATATATTGGAAACAGTCTCCTTCTTTGCCAACCAAAAGTAGAAGGGAACAATGGCTACAATGTTTTATTGAATTACTGTATCTGTTGAGTGTGGCAGAAGAGAAAAAGGAATATTTGTGTCATAATTCTTCAATCTATATACAAAATATTTAGAAACACTCAATGGAAAACTGCCCATGCAGTCTTTCAGAGGATACAGGTCTAAAATTGTATATAATCCTGAATTTTAAACATTAAGATGAATCTGAGTATTCTACTTGAGTGTCTGTGTATTTCTGAAGAATATTTTTTCTTTTTTTAATTATTTTTTAAACTTTTTTTTTTAAGATTTATTTATTTATTTATACAAGCATTTGGTAAGTCAGAAGCGCGGGAGGGTGAGAGAATTCACCAGAGCCAGAGCGGAGAACAGAACAGGCAGACGGATGATACATCTCTGAGGGGAGCAGCGGGGATGGCAGGAGAGGTCTGTGCGCCATGTGGGACCCTCTCCGGTGGCCGGGGATCGAACCGGTGCTGCAGAGGCTGTAGGCAGCTTTGCAATCCAGCGCTCAACCGCTGTGCCACCGGGAAGGCCCTGAAGAATATTTTTTCTACTTGTTCTTCCTCCTCCACTTTTTCTTCAACTTGGGTAGATAGAAAGTACAAATTGTTCATATCCCAAAATAGACAGAGGTTAGTAGAAGCTGTAACAGATATCTTTAGGCTCATTCCGGGATGAAAAAGATAGAAATGACAAAAAGAACAAATAGTTTTGAAATTCCATTCTCATTTTGATAGTTCCGATTGTGAGTCTTCATGAAAATAATAAAACCCTAGGGCTTTAAAACACATATAGATAGCGCTTCTCTCCAGACAACTCTCTATAATTCTTGATAATTATCTTTTTTGTGTGTGTGGGAGATGATAGATTTCATAAGACACTGAAAACATACAAACTGAAAATGTATCAGGCAAACAGAAAAATTGAATTTTACCCTTAGTATCAGGGAGTGAATGTTGCTTCACCATTCTCCATGGATTATATATAAACCATGATTCAGACTACATTATATATATATATATATATATATATATATAGTTTTGTATTGTGTAAAAATTGACTCATGAATGCTATGTTGGTTAAGTACTGTATTTTTTTATTCTACCATACATGATAATGTTTTCCCATGTGAACACTCTGTTATGACAATTTTTTGCCCTGTCCACTTGTATTTAGGATTCTATCTCTTCTCACCTTTAAAGTACTCTTAGCTATTGAGGGCCTCCCCGGTGGCGCAGTGGTTGAGCGCTGGGTTGCAAAGCTGCCTGCAGCCTCTGCAGTGCCGGTTCGATCCCCGGCTGCTCCCCAGCCACTGGAGGAGGATCCCACATGGCGCGCAGACCTCTCCTGCCGCCCGCTGCTCCCCTCAGCAGTGTACTTCGGTCCTTCTGCCTGCTCTGCTCCCCGCTCTGGCTCTGGTGAATTCTCTCACCCTCCCACACTTCTGACTGTACCCAGTGCATGTATAAACAAACAAACAAATAAAATAAATAAATAAAACATGTCTCTAAAAAAAAAAAAAAAAAAAAAAAAAAACCTTATAAAAAAAAAAATAAAGTACTCTTAGCTATTGATACATACATTCAGATCTCTTTACCTGTCACATATATTGAGTATTTTCTGTTTATATTTAGTTATCTTTTGCAGTATTTTAATTCTTAACTTTGTTTTTAAATGTTTTCTTTGTTTCCCATTCTTTGTTTTGTATATTTTTGTGTTGGTTTTGTCCTTTGAAATAGTGATATATTTTTCAATTCAATTTGGAATTTTTCTTCTGTTAGAATTTTCTCCATTCATGCTTACTATGCCTACTTTTGTGAATCATTAGTATGTTATTTCTTTCAACAAAGAATGCTTTTTACATTCTTCTACTATATTAGTTGAATTGTTTTGTTGTTATTTATGCCTCCTCTATTGCAGTATGGAAGTTCTACTTCTCTTATGGACTGAGTTGTGTTTCCCCCAAATTCATAAATTGAATTTCTAACACTCAGCACTTCAAAATGTAACTATATTAGAGACAAAGCCTTTAAAGAGACAATAAAGTTAAGATGAGCCTCTTAGAGAGAGCCCTTACTAATCTGATTGGTGCCCTGAGAAAAAGAAGAAATTAAGAAGGAACAGAGACATCAGGATGGAGGGCACACAGAGGAAAAACCATGTTTGGGCCAAAGGAGAAAGAGTCCATTTGGAAGCCAATGAGAGAAGCCTCAAAGAAACCTAAATTTGATCAAAGTATCTTGATCTTTGCACTTCAGACTCAATCATTTTTGAGAAAATGAGTGTCTGTGGTTTAAGCATCCATATCTCTGGTATTTGTTATGACAGCCCTAGCAAATTAATACAACTTCTATTATGCTTGCACTGAATGCTTAAAGCTCTTAGATATTTATTTATTTTAAAGATTTATTTATGCGTATAAGAACTGGGGTACAGGCCAGAGGTGTGGGGGTTGAGAAGATTAACCAGAGACAGAGTGGGGATCAAAACAGGAAAACTGACTGAAAATACACTGCTGAGGGGAGCAGTGGACCAGACAGGAGAGGTCTGCTGTGCCATGTGGGTAGCTCCCTCCCTGGGGATCAAACTCATGCTGCAGAGGCTGTGGATAGCTTCACAGTGCTGTGCTCAACCCCTTGTGCCACCAGGGAGGCCCAGCTCTTAAATATTTAGCACCTTTATTTTAACCCAAGTTATTTTTTCAATGTTAATAATTAATGGTATCACAAGCCCCTTTGCCATGACAGGACAGTGGTTTTAGCATGCTTTCATTTAGGTCTGTCACTGACCACTAGTTGAGAGATATGGAGTTATAAATTCACATTATTATGATTTACATTTTAAAATAATGTTTCTATTTCCAGGACATTTTCCTATAATATACATTTACTTGACATCTGCATTATCAACTATTTTAAAATGTGTTTCAATGTGTTTTTAAAAAGCCTTAGTTAGAACACATAGTTAACTTTCTTAGATTTCTAAATCCAATATATATTTTCCTTGACAAAGGTATTTCTTCTATTCATGGTAAGAATACAATTTCTAAAGGAAAATATATGTGTCTAGTATAACTTTTTTGATCATCATGCAGTTGATCTTAGCCTAAAGGCCAAGAAGCAATTTTTCTTTTTATGAGGGCCTTTTTGATCCTCATAAAACTTACTTTTAATCTTATAAGTAAGGATATCTTGCCTAAATTTAGAATTCTAACTTAGCAATCTTATCCTTTGCAATTATGAAATTCTGATAAATTAAAAATCTTATAATGCCAAGAAGAAAAAAAATCTGTTCTAAATTGATATTTAAAAGAAACAAATTGTGCTTTCTGATTAATTTACTATACAAATACTAGAAAAAAATTAATTTGGGTTTTAAGACCTATTTTATGACCTTCTTTCACCATTATTTTTTGTTATGTATCTGAATGACATATTTAGATGAAGTGTTTTCTTTCATATTGCATTCCTTTATGTATCACAAAATCTTTCCCAAGTAAATTAATCAGTGTGAAGTGAATCCCATTAAATGAAATAGGACACAAATGATAACATGCTGTTCCTTTAAATTATTTTTGACAGACATAAGTATGCTAATTGCAAGATAATTAATTGCCAAGTATATAACACTAAATACTAAATTAAATTTATTAAACAATTTAAATTATTGGCTTCAATATAATTAATGGAATTATTATAATTACTTAAAGATGGTCCTTTTACATTTAAATAACTATTAGCTGAAAGTAGTCCTTCACAGATCTCAGAACAGAAATTTTCATTTATATAAGATTTTATATAAGTATCCTTTTTACTCATGCAATTATTTGTTTCTTAATTTCTTATTTATTTATGAATTATTTCTTTTGTAGTTCTGAATCTGTATAGATTTGCAAGTAAAAATAAGGTTCTTCTTTCCTTGGCATAAATTATCTAATGTTTTAAATAATTTAACATAAGAACTTAATCTACCCCTAGATGCCGCCAACCCCTCAACACACACACACAAACACACACACATGTACTTCAAGTACTCAGAGTCTAAGAAATGTTTCACTGAAATTTTAATGGTCTTATTTAAACTAAAAATGGAAAAAATGCCTATATTGAGGCAAAATTAATCAAACTGAGAGATGTATATAAACTTTGCATAACTGGTTGTAGCAGAGAATCCTACTTGACTCCTGGACCAACTAGCATCCTTAATGAGGCACAGCTAAGCCATCACATGCACTGTTTGGAGTTATTCTATCTAAATGCACATACCAAGAAATTAGTGTCTTTATAAATGTGTTCTCAACCATGCAATAAGTGTTAGAAATATCAAATCATGTTTCTTTAGAAGAGCCTATACTCTGGAGTTAGAACTTAATAAACCCTACATACCTCGTCTTATTTAACTGGAATATTACCATAACACTGATCAGATCCACTCAGAATTAGATGCTAAATTAAATTTGTTCTTTGCCCTTTCACAAGAAGTATTTAAATGACAAAAGGCAATTGTCAGAAAGTGTGGAAAATTCAATCAAGAAATTTATAGTGAGGTTTTATATGCTCCAGTATTCAATTAAGTGTGGAAATGCTTTTAATTTCCTATGGGTGCTTACTTCTAGTTTCATTTTCATTATAAAACCAAAAAAGGAAGGATTTTAGAACTGAGGAAAATAGGAAAACTGATAAACAATAATGGATTCTGTTCTTAATTATCGTATTTAATACAGGTAAATAGAATTTATCTCACATTTTCTTTTTCAGAAACTTTAAATATAAACAGTAGCTGTGGTCATCAGTGTTTAACATTTTGCATTCTGACCACAGAACTCTGATGTAGAGAGGAAAGCTGGATGGGGAGTATCTCTAATATTTTTAAGACAAGAATGATCCAAATATTGAAATACCTTAAGCTAATCTTCAAATTCAAACCTTATCACCAATGGAAATAAATAATAACTTGAAGAAACTGTAACTACTGGGCTTATGGTTTCTAGACAATTAGAGGGATACCACATTTAGTCTATGAAAAAAAAAAAATAACTACCTAAAGTTTCCAAAGTCCATTGCCAGTTTTAAAGCCACAATGTAATCATTAGTGCCACAAAGGAGTATTGAAGCTTCATTAAATCTGACATTAAGTATTTTTTTTAAAGATTTGTTTATTTATTTGTACAAGAATTGGGGTACAGTTCAGAGGTAAGGACAGGTGAGAGGATTCACCACAGACAGAGCAGGAAACAGAACAGGCAGACAGACTGAAGACACTGCTGAGGGGAGCAGCAGGAGAGACAGGAGAGGTCTGCTGCGCCATGTAGGTTTCTCCCTGGCCGGCAGGAATTGAACCTGTGCTGCAGAGGCTGTGGACAGCTTCACAGCACAGTGCTCAACCCACTGCACAAACTGGGAAATTCCAACATTAAGTATTTTCAAAACCATACTAGCATCCTATGGTATGATCAAAATAATAGACTGATATCAAACACAATTATCCATTATATTTTTGACAAACAAGTGAAGTGTAATGTGTGCATATATATCTCTATGGAGAAAATGAGTCAAGTTTATTGCATTTTGAATGAATCTTTCTATATTATAATGTAATCAATTATACCATACAATAAACATAACACATGAAATGGAAAAATTATTAACTCTATAAAATATAGATTATCACAGTTTGTTGTATAATCTACTGAAACACACATGTACACATTTATTGAACCAGTGTAGCATGATTAAAGGCACTGATTCACATATTCTACATAAAATTGAGACCCTATACAGTATTTTTTTTCTCTGTTTGACTTATTTCACATGGAATAATGCCCTTTGGTTTCATCAGTGTTGTTGCAAATGACATTAAAACACAATAGAATATTACTCAGCATTCAAAAAGATAAACACATGCAATTTGCAGCAACATGGATGGAGCTGGAAGGGATCATGCTCAGCGAAATAAGCCAGAAAGAAAAAGAAAAATACCGGATGTTCTCGCTCATAGCAGGAATCTAGAAAACCTAAATAAGGGGCCAGGAAAAAGAATAAGAAAGAAAAAAATAAAAATCAACAAACAACTATGAACCAGAGACACACTTTGGGGAGTGGCGGAGAAAGGAGGGATTGGGGTCAAAATCAGGGTGTTGCAATTGTATGGGGAATATAAAAATAATAACAAAAAAACAAAACCTTATTCATCTTATAACCTAGAGGTTGTATCTAGGTTTGTATCCTTTTTACGACTTATATTTCCCTTAGTCCCAGCTTATGGTCACCATTTTTGTGTCCTCTGTATGTATGATCAGATCTAATTATGTATGTCACGTTTTCTTTGCCCATTCATCTGTTTACAGATACATAATTTGTTTCCATACCTTGGCTATTGTATTTAAGCTGAAATGAACAGGGAGATCTCTTTAAGACAGTGATTTTCATTCCCTGCAGATTAATAACCAGAAGTTGGATTGCTAGATTGAATTGAAATTTGATTTTTGATTTTGGGTAACTTCCATTCTATTTTTCATTACGGTTATATGTAAGTGAATCCACTTTTGTATTTTGGGGGTACATCCCTTTGATCATTGTGTATCATCCTTGTTATGTGCAGTTGTAGACAGTTTGCCAGTGGCTTGTGAAAGCATATTGGCCTATATCTTTCTTGTAGTGACCTCACAATTCTGGAGACTGGATGTCAAAGATAAAACTTTTGTTCTGATGCTTCTCTTTTACTTGAGGTGTCTGTTTTCTGAGGCCTTCACACGACACTCTTTGTATCTGCATGTGTCTAGTGTCTCCAAATTTCCTCCTCTTATAATGGCACCATTGAAGGGAGCCATTGAACACATTTCGTTTTAATCTAATCATCTCTTTAAAGTCCGTATCTCTAAATATGGGTATATTCTGAGCTACTCTGGGAGGTGGGGATAAGGGTCAGGACTCAGTAGTTAATTTTGGGGGGACAAATTTCAGCCCATAACAGTTGGTAAATTAGCAAAGCATAGTTGGGAAAAGGAGAGTAGTCTATCCTTATTCCATTCTGCCTCAACCTCCACTAACTTATTGCAATTTCTAATTTGAAGAAATTGTCACATACATTGTAGGTATGAATGTCCTATGACATCATAACATAATTTACTTGACAGTTGCACAATTTATTTTCTTTTTTCCTGAAAAAGAAATATGTTTCCTTATATACTCTTAAGAATGACTTGGCCTCAGAAGCATCTGGAGCTGGAAACTTAGAAATCATGAAGATACTCTGTCTTTATTTTTTGTTATTTCTAGACAACTGCTTCATTCTGTCTTCTCAATAAGAGGGCAGTTATATTTCTTGGGGATGGATAGTAGTTACCATGACCTAACAGTGTCAGAGATTTATAGTTCACAGCTTCAAACACAGAAGAACATAGGACACTTTCAGTTTTATAGTTCTGATACCCTTAGGGGAATGTTCAATGTGGATAAGAAACCATGTTTATATAAAAATATGAATAACCCCAAGGCAATCAGATGGGTAGAGAGGGGGCCAAGCTGTGTTACTGGAAGGGAATATATATCATGTTTGACATGATGTTATGTGTTTTTTCTCATTAATCACTTTTACATAAAGGTAGCAGAAAGTATCTGTCTCTCTGAAAATGTCACTAAAATTAACCAAAGTAGACTTTTCTCAAGATTCTTTATCAGTCTCTATTTTTAATTTTACTATCAATATACTTTTACAAAACCATTGTTAAATCGTCTTTGATTTCACCTTAATTGGCATAGTAGGCCCAAATTATTTATTTATGTTGGCTCCATGCATTTATTTTACTTTACTGTTCATTCTGGAGGATAAAGGTGATTTTTTTTTTAAAGATTTATTTATTTATACAAGCACTGGGTACAGTCAGAAGCGCGAGAGGGTGAGATAATTCACCAGAGCCAGAGTGGGGAGCAGAATAGGCAGAAGGACCAAAGTACACTGCTGAGGGGAGCAGCGGGCAGCAGGAGAGGTCTGCGTGCCTTGTGGGGCGAGGGTGTGCCTTGTGGGGCCTTCGCCATTGGCCTGGCCAGGGATTGAACCGGCGCTGCAGAGGCTGCGGGCAGCTTTGCAACCCAGTGCTCAACTGTTGAGCCACCAGGGGAAGCCCGATAAAGGTGATTTCTAAGCTTCTATTTCAGTAAGCATATACCAAGTTAATTTTTGTAGGGCTTATTCTAATGAGTAATTTGTTTCTGTATCCTTTTCCCTTTCTGTCTTTCTCCTCCTCGATTTTGTCAGCAATCTTGAAAACAGATAATCTTGTCAGATAATCTTTCGCAGATAATCTTGAAAACAATTTACTGAGTGTGACATGTTCAAACCCTACTTAATAATGTCATATTGAAAGTATACATTATTAGTTATACTAAATTCATATTATATAATCAATAATACAAAAATGTAAATTTCTTTTATCATTTTCCCCAAAATGTCAATTTTTCTATGAATTAATAACTGGATAATTTTTATACTGAACACCACTCTGGTATGAGATAAGTGAGTGAATAATCACTGTGAGATTTAAGAAAATCTATAGGAAGTCTTAGATGCTGAAAATACTGAACTATCAAATCTACTACTTATTCTTTTGAACACACAAATGTGAGTTAAATATCTTTTCTAGCTGCTCTAATACTTAGTCAACCACCATTATAGCTCTGTTCAAATCCTTATTATGGCATTTTTCACATGATATTAATTACACAGTTATCTGCCTTCAGTACTCTTTATAATCAGGGCATTTGAGAGCAATGTTTATGTATCATTTATTGATCAACAAGTGGTCTAAGTTTAATATGAATAGAAAGAATATCTACTGCATAATGATCCTATCCAATGGATATTTTTCTGTTCACATACAAGTCATGTTCAAGTGATAAATTCAAGATCAAGGAGATAAATACTTCTTTTGAAATCTATATAATCATATAACAATATTATATAATATTAATATAATTGAAATACTATCGATAACATGGTTATTTTAAGCATAAGGATAATTATTGAAATTTGACTGAGCTTGGCATCATGAATAGAGAATATATCATGAAATTAGCAACTGTAATTGAGAAGTGATAATCTACACTGTAATACATAAGAAAACAACACATTATATGCTTGACCTTTTTTTAGTTGTTTTGTATGCTTCTATATCACTTTTTAATTTAAAATAATAGTACAAAACCAATAAATCACTTTGACCTAAGTGGCAAATAAAATTCCAATAATCAAAAGGATCCTTAATTATTGAAGAGGATGAATATGTATATATGTAATTTTATGTTCTGTGACCTTATACTTTGAGAAAAAACATATCAGCAATTTTAAATGTAAGGTATTTAAATTGTAATCATATGTAAAGGCCCATGGTACCCAAATGCTTTAATTTATGATGATAATGATTATAATTCTAAACTTGTGAAAACATTAGGTATACTGCATAAACCAGTTTACCCACTGAGGTATCAAGTTATCATTAATTTATCTTTGAAACACATCCTGTGTAAATGAACTCTGGAAATTGTCCAAATTAATCAGACTTCTTGAACATGCACATGAAAATGTTGTAATATATTCAAGTTATAATACATGAAAGACACTGAATAATCTTAGGTTCCCAACAACTTTTGAGGTGACTATTAAGTGGCCTATTTTTTATTATTATAATATGAAAGTAATAACTCCTTACTTCTCCAGTTCTTTGCATTTCAGTTAATGGAACCATTTTTCATTCAGTTGTTTAAGACAAAACCAAATTATTAACGCAGCATTTACCTCATATGGTTTTCAATAAATAGTATTTGGTTATTCTCTTTTCTTCAAATTCTAACCCAATCTATGATCAAGTTTTATATATGTATGAGTGTGTACATATGTATTGTATATATATATATATACAAATCTACTCTTACCATCTTTACTGATACAACTTCAGTCAGTCACAATCAGCTCTCATCTGAATGAGTACAATAACCTCCTAAATGCACCTCCTCCTTCCCCAAAATATAGCATATCCCTGTATAATTTGGGGATAAATATCAGTATAAGTTAGCCTAAAGTAAATGTTATTGTCACTGACATGTGAAGCATGAATTCATTTACTTATTAATTTTCTCAACAAATGTTTATGAGATATATGCTGTACTCCAGACAGTAGGCTCATACATGGAGCAATTACCAACAGAAAGAAAACATGAGAGAATATGCAAGAATTTTTTTTTTAAGCAACAGAGTGTGACATTTCAAATAATCATCCTACTTATGTTATCTTGCTTTATTCACTTCATCACTTTTATAATGCCATAGATTTCCAGCAGGAAGCAGCTAACAAGTTTCTTGTCTTTTAGTAAATCCATGATTGTAGCTCCTTATGTTATCAGCCACTTAATTGCACTACTTTACAAAACCATCTCCACATAAAGAGTTCCATTTGAGGTATTTTTAGAATCTCTAATAAAAAAGTATTGCCCTCAATGGATTAGATATTTAAATAGAGGGGGAAAGGATTTGGAGTTTCTACCTTCATTCCAACTGGATTGCCTAAATAATCATCTGAAATCAGTATTTGAATACTTAAGTATCAGTATGACTTTTTGGTGCTATATCATATATTTTTCACATCACTATTATTAAAATTGTTCTAGCAAGCAGCAATGAATGACTTGTCGCTCTATCCTAATGCTTTCTGGTTTAAAAGAATGGGTAGACCTAAACCAGTAATAGTCTCACAACTCTAAAGCATTCTCTTTAAATATCTTTAATTTCTAAATGAGAATTTTGGATAAATTAATCAAATTGTAGCAGATATTACTTGATTGTTAACTGAGAGTGCAGTGTCCACTACACATTTGATAAGGTAAAGAGGCTTATATACCTAGCATAGGTACATTTATAATTTGCAAATATAAATTTACCAATAACACTTTGAAAGCACATTGCTTCTTTATTACAATGATTATAAAATATGTTATCTATAAAATATAGGTGTAGGTTTGTGATGAAATATATCTTCAAGGTGGTATTATTATAATAGTCTTCATTGTTCTCTTCAAAATACAAAAACCTTTTTAAAAAGATGGGATATCTTACAATAAATGGTGTGATATTTTAGATCTAGATGAAGTCTGTTTTTCTATAAACTTTCCTTATTTTTTGATAATAAACTTTGCAAGGTCCACTTTTGATACAAAAACCGTTTTTCAGGGCCTCCCCAGTGGCACAGTGGTTGAGTGCTGGGCTGCGAAGCTGCCCACAGCCTCTGCAGCGCCGGTTTGATCCCCAGCTGCCAGCGAGGGTCCCACATGGTGCGCAGACCTCTCCTGCCACACACGCTGCTCCCCTCAGCAGTGTATTTCATCAGTCTGCCTGTTCTGCTTCCCGCTCTGGCTCTTTAATAAAAGATTTATTAAAAAAAACAAAACAAAAAAAAAAGCAACTTTTTTCAGTCTTTTGAATGTGATGAGGATGTAGAAATTCACCAGGCAAACTCATCCAACCTACAATGATAACAAGCTAAAAAAGTTCAAACAGCTGATACTCTTCACCACATAAGAGAGTTAATGAAGCAAAAATTTGGGAATTTTGATCTTTGGTGATTAGAAATTAAAGATTACAGTTTGAAAAATATCTATCCACAAGAGCACCAAAATACAAAGACTGAAACAATGATGTAAACCAACATTACCTTAATAAAAATAAATAGAAAAACATTCATTTCATCATTAATTTCAGCTGGTTAAAGTAGATAGCGTTCATGTCCACTAACATTATAATGAAGACGGTACTGTGGGATATCAAGGCATGTGGAATGTAACCATAAAGTTGAACAAATGATGATGATCACAAAAATGAAGTTGAAGAAATCACACAGGGAAGTATTCATAATATATAGAGATCATTTTACATCAAGACCAAACTATTTATGTTGTTACAATTAAAGGAAAGATATTTCTTTTTAATGAATTGTTAAACTTAGAAGAAAAAAAATGGAGGCTATTCAGATACATTTAAATTTTATATAAATAATGGGTATTTAACATAAGTAGGTATCAAATATTGCATTTTCAATTTTATCTGGCAGTCTAATTTGGGGATATATAGGTAATGTGGATTAGACAAGGCTTTGAAAGGGATATGATTAAGTGATGCTAAAAATGTTTTCTTGCTGTGCTCAGGTTGATGTTACATGTATGTTGAGTTTCTCATGATTCATAGAGCAATAGTTTATAAATTGTAAACTCACTTTTGTGCACTTTTTTGATGTGTTTTACTGCATAAAAATTTAAATGTGTATGTTATATACAATGGTTCATAAGAAATGTTCAAAGAAAAGATGAGCTTGTCATATAAATGAAAGAAGGAAATTCAAGCATAGATGGTAGGATTCTAAGAAATGAAATGTCCATGTTAGTGACAAGTCTAAGTTTCATTATTTCTTATGAGTGGTTTTTAATAGAGAAATTCTAATAAACTTTTTGGTTGTGATCTTGCTAAAAACGCACTAGAAAAAGAGAAGTAATTCTGAAGAACAAATCTACTTTGGTTTTTGTTTTGTTTTTGTTTTTGTTTGGTAAATGAGGTATTAAATTGCTAAACTATCTTATAACAAGCCTGTATTGTTTTTTCTGTCAATACTACTTTTTAGTAAATATTAGTGAGCTTCACCAGTCAATCTTCTATTCTGTGAAAGTAACTAATCAAAACATGCCTTTACTTGCTAATTATACTTGAATAATTAGTTGATATAACACCCATGTGAGGTAGGAAAATAAACATTTTACTTGCCACTTTAAAAATGAAGAAACAAATAAATATGTTAGAATATTTTCCTGAAAAAATTCAGCATATCAGTTGAAGAAGCAATATTGAAGAGTTTGAATTTTTTCATTAACTTTTTTACTGACCTATGTTTTAATCCCTCTGTTTCCAACTTATAAAATCTAAAAGTCAAGGAAATTTTCTTTGGTACAAAATATATTCTTTGTTCACAGGAATAATTAGGACATTCCAAAATTATTCAACCAAGGAGAGAAAACATTCTCATTTTTGTACATTTGAATGAATACTCATTTCTTATCTAATTTCAGAATCAATAGGAATATGAAAGTAAGATGTCATTAGAGTTTTACTGCAAGTTATATTTAAAGCACTGGATTTTTAAAATTTAGTACAGCAGACTGGGTACTGGTCCCTCCTCTGCCAATTTCTAAGGCTTCTGAATCAGGCAATTATTTAATCATGCAGAGTTTAAATTTTGTCGTTTTTTGAAAAAGGAAATGGGAACTGGCTGTTTATTTTGTAAGTAATTGTTAAGATGGAACAAGATAGTTCTTTTGTTTTTATAAAAGTGCTATAAATTGGATAGCTTTGTGGGGATTTT